>NW_008824900.1:3731318-3748597 GCF_000699105.1 Pygoscelis adeliae | reverse complement strand
GCAGGAATCAGGATGTCAGCATTAGTGCTGGAATTGAGTTGTTTTAACATGATTTTACTGAAAAGGAAGGAAGATTTAGCTGCTGCTCAAAAGGGGCTGCTTGAAATCTATAACCAGTATGCCTGTTTAAAATTCTGTTAGCAAAATTTGAGGCACACACTGGAGTCCCATTTTTCCTCTAGTAAGAATATTTCTTTCAGCCTTTCATTTTGCATTTCATGAGACACTTCTGAAGATGCGGTGAGCTATATCCTTCTATTCTGCTTATACAGCATCCTGAGATCTAGACACTTCAAAATCTGCGTGTACTATGATGACTGTGTGGAATATCTCAATGAAAATCTACTTCTGCATCCTTGATAATTCATTTGTATCCAAGTGGAAATACTCATTGCAGCACTTGCAAAGACTGTTCTAAGCCATGGTGTTCAGAAAATCTAGCCTCCTGTGCCTAGATTCTTGCAAGAATTCATCCTATACGTGGTATCTCCTTTGTCACAGGAGTTTTGTAAAACATTGCCTCCCTCTAATGAAATTTCCATTTTTCCCCTCCCTTGTTGCAATTACATATGCATTTTACAAGTACACCATGACTGTGCTGCTTTAATTTTGTTATAATAATCAGGGAATAATTAGTTCTGTATCTTCTAATGAAGAACAAATGTATGCATTCAAAAATTAAATGTTTATTTTCCAAAGAGCCATCATGAGTTGTTGTGAGTGCTTGTCTTCATTATTTGTGGAAAATTAAATGCACTCTGTATAATAGTTCTGCTGGTATAATAAAGGATTATGCATGACAAGGGAAAAGTGACCCAGTTCAGTAGGAAAAAAACACACACCATTCTCACGAAATTTTAGTTCATATCGCAATAAGCTCAGATCTTATCAAATATAACAGGTTAGGACTTATTTTACTGTATTGAGATACACTGATTGCTCAGGAGGTACAACACTAGCCTAGTTTACAGATTTGAAGGAAACCTTGGGTGGTACCAAATGTCAGGTGCTATGTGAAACGTATGCAGTCAGAAGTATTCTCATTCCCTTCCCAGGTGCTAACACAGATTTGATTGAGTGGGAACTCTCCAAATAAAAAAATAAAACCAAAATTTTAAAAAAGCCCAAAAGAGTCAGGATTTACTGAATATCAGATTTCTATAGAGTGGGTGAATTGAGAACTTGACAAATGAGTGGAAATCTATACCGAAGCATTGGTGGGATGGGAAGTCCAGGAAGACAGCTCAAGATAGGTCAGAAAACATTAAAGATCCTGCTTTGGATCTTATTTTACCAGATCGTAATTGTGCACAACTCATTGACACCACTCCAGAAAAAATCAGCATCGGGGCTGTTTATGTAACAGAGATGCATTAGCTAAACACAGTTCCTTAGCACTTACTAGACCTATTACCTGAAAGTCTCCTCATTTCTCTTTCTTGGACACATCAGTTGTATGTGAAACAATCCGATGCCTCTGGTAGCTGCGGCACACAGTTTACACTCCTACATAGCAAGCTCTGTTGCCCTCCACCTTTGTTTGCTGGCACTGGGGAATCTGGTTTTTCCTTGTCTTCTTTGGAAACTTCATAATGCTGGAGCTTTTGAGTTTTGGCCCTTGCCTTCAGACTATCAAACGGTTGTTCCAGCCTTTTTAGATTAGATATCCTAACTTCCAACTTTCTTTAGGAGGTTAAAACGTGTAGAGAAGACTTACAGCTTTTTGCATCAACTAATCTATTGCTAAACCACGGGGAATTTCTCTCTCTCTGCAGATACCCTAACCTCCTCTCACTACATGAAAGAGGTTTAACAGTTTCTATGACACAGAATATACACAAGCACAGAATTTTGAACTGCTTTTCACCATGGATTTCATGTACAATTTGAGGCTTGCAAGGCATTACCCAAACTGAGTCACAATGGTTTTGCTTTTCCAACAAAACTAGCGCCAATCACAAACACAGCATGACCTGTTGACCATACTCAAGTCCCAGTAAAACCCGCCGTGGTCTAGTAAATAAGGTGTATACATGTTGCCAGAGCTGCCTGGTTTCACCCCACGCCTGGGGTTCTGCACGAGCATGCACCAACTCGAAGGCATGGGCGCAGCTGCCTGCGGGCACAAACCACCATCCATAGGGCAGGGCAGCGGCGAGAGGAAGCTGCTGTGTCCCTCCACTTCCCTGCGTAGCACTGTAACCTCTCCAAACCTCTTCCACTGTTGTTTTACACCTTCCAGCATCCTTTCCAGGGACAACTCTTACACCACCTTCTAATCCTAGCTTTTCTTCTACAAACAAGCTGTCTCATAGTAGCATATTTGGCTGTCTTGAGTACGGTTTTCAAAAACAACTTAAAATATTCAGCAGCCATTTTCCAAAATAACCTAGACTGAAACCTACAAAATTATGGAATTGTGAAAAAAACATAGAGGCTTGCCAGGGGATTTTTAACAGCAGGCAGGGCACCTGGTGAAACACCACGACCTGGGTTAACCACCCACCCACATCTTCACCTACCTCAGGACTCACTGGCCCCTCAGTGCTGAGATGCCTCAGTCCCAACCGCTCTCAAACAAACTTGGATTTGTAAATCATTTTGGCAGTTTTGAAAATCAGTCAGTTTAATCAGGCTTAATATAAAAGATCAGGATTCATCATAACTACATCACATAACTGTGATGTAAAATGCCGTGGGCAGACACTTCACCAGTAGAAACCCTCATAGCTCCACTAAACTGTCAAAATTATGACAGTTTACACCAGCTGAAAACATTCCCGAGCACATGTGGAGGCAAAAGAGTTTGTAACCTGAGGAAACACTACATAACTGCATAATTAAGTACCTGGGGCCCAATCCTCTTTTTGCACCCACGTTTCTTTACATACCCACATACGTTGTCAGAGCAGCATTAACTGATGTGAAGATAAACACGAATCAAATTTAACGAAAGAATGCACACACCGGGGAGAGAATAGCTGTGAGGCCACATGCATTACGATGGAGTACTCAATGCCATATGCAGCGACAGTATTTTGATTTAAAGCTCAGAAATTTCCAGGAGTACAGGCTGCGTTCACACACCCGCTCTTTACCTAAGCAGCCTGCAGCCCCTTCACTATACATCTACCTGCTTATGCAAACGCATGTAGGCACAAAGCGCAACCATTCTCTTGCCTTATGTGGCACCTCAGAGTTTAATAGATCTGTTATTACTCCAAGCTGGATGTACCCACAAGGAAATAAATGAATCAAAGTAGAAAAACAGCTGTAGTTTCCCTGGTGGCAGCTGACCTTGCTTTCCAAGAGCACGCCTGCACGGGGAGCAGCATCAATCACAGGCTGTCTGAACAGCCCCCTTCAGAGCACCAGCTTCATGAGGCTGCAAACTCAGCTGCAGAGCAGCCAGGTGGGACCTGAGGATAATCAAAAGCTCACCCAGAGATTACAAAGGAGACCAGACCTATTTACCAACAAGGAGACAGAGGCACAGAGCAATGTAGAAATTGCCAAGCAGCAGCTGAGCAAATCCATCCACAAAGTCCTGTAAGAATAAAACTTTTTTCCCAACTCTAATGAGAGCTGGTGTAAGTGTAGTCTTTGCTTTTCTTAGCTTCTCCTAATCCAAATGTTGTTCTTAGAACAACTAATGCTGCCTTCTGGGTCTTAATGGTGTTATGCAGAGCTAGAGAACAGAGCTTGACCCAGCAAAGGAACCGTCCTGCACGCAGCTGCACAGCTCTCGCTGGCATGCACTGGGCAGGAGCACAGCCTGCTCCAGACTACTGCCCAGGCCACCCTACCATCAAGTGAATAAGCTTCTGAAGCCACCTTTAACCATGTGGGATTGGGTTTTATGCCCACTTTTCAGACAAGAAGTGTGTTTCTAGACATGATCACAATCCTGAAACACAGACCTGTCTGGGAATCTCGCCTTGATAATCCGTGGCCAGTTAGCGAGTTAAGGACTGCACGGTGGCTCTCTGCCGTACGCACAGGGAGCATTTCCAGGAGCAGGGAACAGTCACACTGTCAGGTTTTGTTCCTTGCACAGACACCTGGGAACACTTTTCCAGCACTACATCATCTGCCTTGACCTTACAGAGTTAAGATGTCCCATGTCCATGGCCCTACACATGCACATGTGAATTATCTGATGTCTGTACAGTGCTTGAATCTGTCAGGAAAGCTGTTCAAAATAATTAGAACTACAATTATCAGACAGCTGAATTTCTTTAGGAAGCCCTAAAAATTCTGCTTGCAATGTGTTATAGTGAGCTAGAGACTGGGCTGACACCCAACAAGGGTAACTGCTTCCTTTCAGACATGCCTAACCCTAGAAATACCTTCACATTTCAGGATCTGGCCTTTGGAAACCCATAATAACAATACATATTCCAAATATGCAGAGGGATTTAAACAACTTGTTCAGGAATGGACTCTGATGAAACACTGCATCTCAACACTGACATCCCCTGAGGGAAGAACAAGTAGGAGTTAGGATTTAACCTTTTCGGATGACAGTATGTGGCATATGTTTAAGATAATCAGTGGAATTGCTGAGTGAAAAACTGCATTATCTTAAAATAAATGTGGTTCACCAAAAAAGGTATTCAAACTCAGCTTCATGTAATATGAACAATTGTTCATATCCTGTAACATGCAACTGTTAGTGGTTACTACAACAAAAAGGGATTCAGTGCCTCTAATTATTATTATTATTATACAAACATTTCATCATCACTGAGCCTGTAGTAAAATAATCATGACATCTCCTGAGCACAGCTATCACATTTACTATCACTAGCTGAGCTGTTCTGATTAAGGGCCATAGTTTTTCCAGTAAATACACATATCCTTCTCAAAGGAGTGAAGAATGAATGAGAACTGAAAATCTGAGAGAGAAAAAGAAAGGGTTATCATGTGAGCTTCATTCTTTTCTCGGAATTTCATGTTTCTGTATATATAAAAGATAGAGGCTACACAGCCCTTACCCCACACCTCAGATGGACACTCTGGAGACCAGCAGCCAGCTTGCTCTTGTGTTATCCCTCAGCCATGGATGAACCTGTACCTTCTCCTTTAGGTTGGAAAGCAGCTTAGTGCTGTAATGTTAATGGTATGTTCCTAAGTTGGCATAGGAGATAGTGCATTATGTCCTAGAGATTTTTAGCAATTTGAGCAGTCCTTCTGTTCTTTTCAAGGCTGCTTTAAAACACCTGTAAAATAAGCTGAGTTACTTAAAGCTACCCTGATGCTTAAACTTACAGCTGAGCTTTCCAAAATAGATTTTATGGCCCTTCAGAGTCAGACAACTTAACACAGTTGTTTTATGTTTACTCAGCTTCCCCCATTTTTATTCTGGTTCATCAGCAATTTCTGGTCAAGTTTCCAAACGAAGACTGTAAATGTTTATTCTTTTTTAGTGATCAGGATTAGAAACAATCAAGTAAGAACCACCCTTTTAGATAAGATTTTGTAAACTTTAGACATGACAAGATACAAGTAGGTGAAATAGGTCGGGTTTTCTCTCATACTTTTTTTTTTTCAAGTTTTGGAAACATTAAATGTTTTTCCAACTTCCTCTGAGGATTTTCTGCACCGCCTTTCCCCCTAATTCTTCCTGAAAAATGAGGTGACAAAACAGAAAAAGAAAAAATATTCCCATTCTCCTCTGGCATTCTCCTTCTTGGCCTCCAGTACACTGTTTCCAGCAGGATGCATCCAATCTGCTGTACCCATGTGGAGGCTTGGCAGGGGCTTTCCTCTCTTGCATTTCACTTTTGGGCCTGTTCCTCCCAGCTCAGGGTGGGAACAGACATCAGCATTTCCTATGGATTAAAATGCTATTGCCTGGCCATTGCCTTGGACCTAATTACCTCTGAACCTTGAGAAAACTTTGCCGTTTTCTTCTTAGCCATGCTCTCAGCATCTGTTTGCACTGCAACTTAAATACACCGCTCCACCTCAGACCTGTGCTTTGAGCCATTTTCACTTTGACCCCATTGACGTGTTCTCTTTTATCAATTTTAAATATTTCTTTGCCATATTCCAGCGTTTTCCTTGCCACTGCCCTCCCTCCCGTTCAAAGTCTCTCTTCTTGTTAGTGAGCTGGCCCTCTTTTTTCCCATCTGTTACTTCCATGGATCTTCTGCAGAGGCCAGTAAAGCCTCCTGGCAAGTTGTATTGATTTCATTCGGACATCAAAACACGCAGTGTTTTTGAAATCTGCATAACAACTAGAATGAGAAGCAGCCTTGTCATCCATACCTGGAGCTCTACCAAATTCCCTGAGGTCTGGGAAGGTACAAACTTCAGTGGAAGCTTTCCCCATGCCTGCGATGCTGACAAAGTCCACCTGGATTCTCCAGCATCAAATGAGAACCGGCTCTGTGCCATCTTCTCCTCACCTTAGGCAGGAGGAAGAATTTCACTGTCCATCTATTGCTGTGAATCTCATAGGAACCGTATCTTTGAGCCCCTATCCCTCTATCAAATATTGTTGAAATTGGCTGACAGTGTCAGAAGCTATTAGGAGGGATGAGGAGGGATGGACAGACACACACAGAGTCTAAACAAGCGAAGTCCAGATCTGTACTTTGGACCTGAACTCTTGAAAGTCCACTCTGTTTGGGGTATAGAAAGAGGTCTGATGGGGTTTCACCTCTTTTTCTTTAGGAATCAGCAAGCCTGAGCTGGTTTGTAAAAGTTGTTGTTTACTGTTTGCTCCTCCAAATAAACTTTTGCTTCCTTGCTACATCATAGTAATCTACTTTTGACAAATAAAGTGGCTCCTGATGATCTCATTGCAGGGCTACTGCTTGTTGTAACAATCAGTGCAGGAGCAGCAGGAGGGGTGTTCGGACAGCTTGTTCTCAGCACACACAGCTCAGAGGAGGAGATTGGAAAGAGAGAAGGAGGGGACGCAGGGGAGAGGCAATAGAGAGCACAGAGAAAATAGAAGAGAAGAAAAAAGATGAACAGGCTTCTTGTTTCTCCTAGATGTTCACAGTTTCCCAGAAAGGATTGAAGCATGTTATCCCAGCTTCCCTCTGACAAACACAGCACAGTACAGATGCAGGGATGCCAGGCTCCTCTCCCGCTGGAGACAGCAGCACTAAAGGCAGCTGTTTCTTGAAGACTCGTAAGAAGCTGCGCGGCTATTCCTCCTAATAGCTGAAAAAGATTCTCAGCGATCGGAAAGGAGGCATTTCAAGTCCCATCTCACTGTGATTTTCCATTAAGCTGTCTGAAGTATCCAACAGCAGTATGCAAAAACTCGTTCCTCATAGACAGAGCAGAACAAAGAGCACACAGACCTTTCAGAGAGGCAGGAGAAAGTTGAGGGGAAGGAAGGCTTGGGAGAAAGTGAAGCAGCTACTTTTCTTGCTGGGGTTTTCTATCCAGTAATTTTACCTACAGCAGAACTGTGCAAATTTGCAGTAATGGCTGGGAGACCCATTGTGAGCTACTGAACCTTGTGAATTACAAAGTAATTGGAAAAACACAATGAAAACAAGGATTTGCACCATAAAGTATTCCTAGTTCATTTACTGGGATGGCTATAGGTCTGCTTATTTAAAAGAACACTTTGCAATATGCTGCCATACTTATGAGGGGATGCTTAGTGAAGGAAACAAACAAATGATGAAGTCCTAATAAAGAGAGGTTTCATTGTAAGCAAGAAGGGCAACACTATTACAGTGGTAAAGATTACACCTATGAAGAAATACCTAGAGCCAAACGAGTTGTACTGGATTTTATAAGAGGGCAGATTAATGAAATGACATTTGGGGCTGTGGCACAAATCCTCACTTAGTCCTCTCTGTCTCAGGGAAGCCACCTCCTCCATGTGCAGGTGGCACAAGGCAGAGCTCAAGCCCCTGCAGCAGTTACCTGCATGAGCAAGGAGCCTCCTCTGCAGCCACTCTTGTCCTCCTGCAATTTATTATCATCTTTTTTCCCTTCCAGTCTTGACAGCCTTTGGTCTCTTGCTGTATGGACCTGGACAACTGGGGTCTAGCAGCAAGTGTAACACCAGGCGCTGGAAAAGACTGTTAAGCTCAGATGATGGCAGCACACCTCCATGGAGCCAATGGCAGGACTGAGGCTTTCATCTGGGAGGAATCTGGGTCCAGATGAGGTATTCTGTCATGGTTCACCCCTTGGCAGAGTTACAGCCACTGTGTTCTCTGCCCCCATGCTGGTGTGTGGTATGCAGGGTAACGAACGTACTAACCTGCCGGTATTGACTCTGCTTCTGCTTCTGAGAGATGGAAGCTGTTGAGGATGCACAGCACAAAATAATTCAGAGAAGACAAAATCCTCTGCCATAACACTGACAGACCTCAAAATTAGTAGAGATCTTGTGAACGCACGGCAACAGGTAGAGTTCAACCCACCGTCTCCCTGCTGGAGCACCGTGGGGCTGCACGGAGCAGGCTGCACCACCAGGCACATCCCGAGTTCCCTGACAAGCCTCAGATCCATTTCAAAAAGAAGAAAAGGTTGCCCTTTGCTTTGTCATTTCTCTCTACTTCCAGCTGTGATCTGATACTCGTCCTTCACACGCTCAGTAATAAATGAGGAACAAGTACAAGATGATAAAAATGTTTATCTTCCTTCTCCCCCTTTTTTTTTTCTTTCTGTGGATTTGCTACAGATGTGCTAGTTAGTGATGGATGTGTTTAATCCTTGCCCTTTTTCTGAGGCCTGTTGATTATTTACTGGTGTTCTTCTAGTTTGCTGTTCTATATCTACAAAGGGAATTTTGTAATATGTAATGTCTGTGTTAATGAGATTTCGGGCCTGTATAAATCATCCAACCCTGATACTCATAGTTGAATACATATTTCTGAGGCGGATAAGTGCCCACAACCCCTTTGAAAATCCCACACGGTGCTTTTTAACCCTCTTATTTTTTTAAACCCTCTATGAGGATCCTTCCTTCTTCTCTCCCTCCCAAAAAAACTGTGAATGCTTTTGGCATTTGAAGAAACCAAATCCTTCTAATGGTTTTGCTGTTGATTTGCTTTGGGTTATAGTTCAGCTGCCTGAATTTCAAATCTTTAGGTTATTTGTGTTTGTGCTACATTGGTCAGAAAAGACAAGCTGGCCTTACCCCTACAGATGTCTGACTCCACGAGGGTGGGTTTTTGTTCTGAAATTGTTAAAAACTCCCATAAGTCTATAACATTGAAGATGTGCCCATTTTTCCTACTAAAATTTCCTTTTACTATAGGATTATAAATATAATAGGAGGTTCAATATTTGCAGAGATAGAATACTTTCCCCAGCCTTATTTAATCAGCACTATTAATAATCGGACACAATCCTGGTCCACATAAATCATCTGAGGCAAACAGTCACTCTCAACCCTGTTGTGCAAATATGGCAGGCTGACCTTTAAAATTATACTGCAATAATCACATTTTACATTTATAGATCTCTGCTTATCCCAAGGGATCCCACACCACCACAAGATATACCGACTGCCTGCTGGGAAACGAGGATCTCCAGTGTGCAAGCTAACGGGCATGCAGCACCCTGCACAGCACAGGGGAGAAGCAAGATCTTGGGTATGGAAACCAGCATAACCCAAAAGATATCTCTGAACCTTTGATTCAGTCTGAGCAGAAATTAATTTCTCAAGGTTTCATTGGGTAACTTCCATTGAACTCAGCTCTGTGAAGCACAAAGGGGACAAAGATAAAATAAAAGAGGTGAAAGCCAGAGTTGGGCACACTAAAGGAAAACAACTGCACTGCCCCAGGTGGAGGCAAAGACGGAAGTGAGGAGATAAGTCTTTGAACGTCAGCACAGCCACTAACCTTGGGTCACCGGGTTCAGCCCTCCTGCAAACATGCTCAGACACTCAGCCACCCTCACAACACAAGGAGATCTCCGAGGGGGGTAGATACAGACTAAAGGGGGGTAGATATAGACTAGATATAAGGAAGAAATTTCTTACAATGAGGGTGGTGAAGCACTGGCACAGGTTGCCCAGAGAGGTGGTGGATGCCCCATCCCTGGAAACATTCCAGGTCAGGTTGGACGGGGCTCTGAGCAAGCTGATCTAGTTGAAGATGTCCCTGCCCATGGCAGGGGGTTTGGACTAGATGACCTTTAGAGGTCCCTTCCAACCCAAACTATTTCATGATTCTAAAGAAACCAGCTTGGCAGGTAGACACAGCTATCCTACAAGTTTTGTTGTTCCCTGAGAAACACTTGTGCACACAGAAGTTTGCCTATTCTTTCTAAATGCAACAATAAAAGATATTACCTCTTCCCACACATCTTACTCCAAATAGAAATTAACTAAAATTGTGTAATAGGAGATTTGGTTTTCTTACATCAGGTTTGCTACCTGACACATGAAGTGGCAATACATCCTGGATAAAAAGTTTGGGGAGAGCCAATTTCTGTCAGATGGAGAAAATTCTGGCTCAGGAGTCAGTGAGGCTTCTGTGGAAGCCCTTTTATAATTTAGCAAATAATTCATGTTTAAATAAAGTTTGAATGGGGATGACCTTAGAAATAACAAGAGAAGATCTCTTCTCATTTTTAGTTAAGTTTGCTACCTTCTCATAAAGTCCACTGAACATCCAGAGACTCCTCATTTACATAGAGAAGACATTCCTCTTCACACGGAGGCATAATGGATGCCGTAAGGGTAAGGAAACATCTTTCCCAGTCACCCACAGTGAGAGTTTACTTAAGACGCCCACACAATAGAAAGCAAACGAAGGGTTTCCATGTTTATATTGGTAGTGCATCTGAGGGAAAGCATAATGAAAAGCTATGATAAAGGCAGACTCAGCTGGCTTTCTCAAGTGGCGGAGTGCCGTTACAATAAACACTTCCTTAGGAAGCCCCAGGCAGCATGGGTTTTGTACAAAAGCAGAAGTGGAATTAACCTTCATTAAGACGTGAATATCAAACCGTACAAATGAACGACAAATAGCACTTTCTCCTTCAGGACTGACATTTTGATCCATGAGACTGTAAGTATGGTCCCATCCAACACACTTAACCTGAATGCGTGTGTTCCTGATGCTCCAGATGTTCCCGGGCCTCCTGATGTTCCAGAGCTCCTTATACCTCCCGGTGAACCAGTGTTGGTCCAGACAGTCAAAGCCATGCAAAATGCAGTTGACAGCACCATCGCACAGATCAGGCTACAGCAGGTTCCAAACAGTTTAAAAGTTATCCAAGCTGTAGAAAAGAAATAAAATAAGTAGTGCTGCCTGCTGGGTGTGATTTGGGTGGAATATATGTCAACATCAAGCATATAGAAATTTGATTTTGTCTGACTGGAAAATGTAGCCTTTGGATCAGAAGATGATAAGAAAAAAACATGTCAAAGCAGGATATATCATGAAAGATCTCCCTAGTATTAAAAACTGTTTGAGGGTTGTTATTTTCATAGATCTAGACTCTAACACAAAACACAGTGGTTTTCTACCCTAAGAGAGCAGCATGGCTGTACAAGACGGCCACATCCTTTTCAACAGAACATCCGAAGCAAGCATGCACTTTTCTCCAAAGCAACATTAATAGCAGGTATCTTCACTACCCAAAGAATATAAGGAGATTGAAACAATTGAAATATTATTGGTCTTGGAAATCTTTTGGATGTCTATACATAGAGCTTTGTTCATATGAACAGGCAGAAGAACCACCGGAGTCAGTATCTGTATATACACACACGTATAGAAAGCTTTGCAAGATCTGGGTCTATACTTCCCAGCTCTTATAAATTCATATAGATTAGGAGGCAGAGGGTATTTCTGACCCAACAGCAAGAAAAAGTTTCTTAACTTTGACTGAATCAAGCACATACATTTTTGGTGAGAAACAAGCTTCATTGGTAACAGAACCACTTATAAATTTTTCAGTCCTGATGTTCATCCATGAGACTTCAACTAAAACTTCATCTTTTATGCTGAACTACCACGGAAGACACAGAAATGACAATAACTCCTGTTTGTTAAGATCACACCCGCTTTCAACATGCACAGATGAATAAAATGAAAGCTGCCTTTATTTACCACCCAATGCTACTGCATTTCAAAGAGGTTATAGCCAAATGCATATAGACGATAAGAAAGAACTGTTCAAGGAATGATTCTCTGCAATGACTAATATTCAATAATAACAACCATGAAATGAAAGCAACATTAAGTTTTATTAAATAATTTTCCACTGCCTCCACACTGAAGCATTAGCATGTGCAGCAGAGAGCTTAACTAAATTATCAGTTGAGAAAGTAGTGTCGGGAGCTATTACAAAACGTATCAGCAGTAATGAAATTCAAAGTCCATGATTGCTCTTAGAGAAGTTGTTTTATAGATGCGGAAGGTGGAAAAGAAAGGCAATCCTAGTTAGTAGCCAATGACAACTGTAACTGTCAACCTCCTCCACTTCATCCACCTTTGCAGAGTCCCTTCACCGCATACTTACTTACTGTGCCTTGGTATGAGCACAGGACAAACTGGGGGCTGAAAGGCCAAGAGGATCTAGGCTATGCCTCACTGTGATCAAACCAGAATCCTTCCAATCCTCATTACACTTCAAGGTTTCCAGCACAGAGGCATAAGGGCTTATTGCTTATTCAGCAGGTAGTGCCTCAGCAGGGGCAGGCCTTGCCAGCTGAAAAGTGCTTCCCTAGCACACCACACAGTAGAAAAAATTGTAGCCTAAGTGCATGTATTTCACAGCCAAATCTACTTATTGCAAATGTGAAGGAACCACTGGTGGTCCCGTGGTACAGGGATGTTGGCACAGCCAGCTCTGACAGCGGATCGTGCCACCAGCATGTGTTGCAGCCCTTGATTCTCAGCCCAGCTCGCAAAGACCCCAGAGTCTCCAGTTCCCCTTTCCAATCAAGAAGGGAACTGTTCCTGAAGCACTTGCTCTAAGTAAAACACCTTATGGTTTGGCCTCCCCAGATGCCATCACCCACAGACAAATATTTGGCCATCATGTCCCTACTAGATATGGTCCTGTTGTCTTCTTTTGACTGATTTGATTTTCAAAACACAAAAGTCTAGAGACTCTAGCTTTATTTTCACAACATAGAATCATAGAATCGTTAAGGTTGGAAAAGAGCTCTAAGATCATCGAGTCCAACCGCCAGCCCAACACAACCATGCCCACTGAACCATGTCCCTAAGCGCCTCATCTACACGTCTTTTAAATACTTCCAGGGATGGTGACTCAACCACTTCCCTGGGCAGCCTCTTCCAATGTTTAACCACTCTTTCAGTAAAGAAATTTTTTTCTTGTCAAAGAAAAAGACCTTTTTTTTTTTGCCAAAGCAGACATGCTGCTTTGCTAGCAATTTTTCTTAAGGGTTTTTCCTCCTTTCTCTTCATACTTGGATGCTAGCTATGGTCATCTGAGAAAAGTTAAATGCATGAAGATGAGAAGCAATGTTCAATCAGGCCAACATGCATTTAAAGATGGTAGAGATGTAAATGAGAGGAATGCAGACAACAAAGAAAACATACATACTTGTGTACAGAAAAGAGATTCACCTAAAGGTTAAATTAAAAAATATCCTCAAACAAAAAACCATCAGTTGCATGAGGCAATTGGGCTAGAATCCATTTTGTTCTCACAGCTCTCTCCCCCTTTCTGTTGAATTATGAGGGATTATTAATTATTGCTGCTGACATGGTATTCCTGGTACGGTGCTGTGCTAAAAAAATGGAACACAGAAAATGCAAACAATACAACATGTTTTACACTCCCACCTGCCTATATTTCTTCACCTCTTATACACGTCCCTTAGAGTTCCTTGTACAATGCCAGTGCTCACTGTAGTAGGACGAGAATATCATCCATGCATGACCAGCGCACCAGCTGAGTTATGAGAACTGAAGTAAGGCAAACAGTTGAGAGTCCTCCCAGTACAGACAAATAAAAAAAAAAAAAGGGAACATGGTGCAAACAATGTGGCCCACTCACTTTTGTTCCTTCTTGTTGGGGCAGTACCGGTACCTCCTGACATGCTGTCATTCCCACTGTTTAGTCACTTAACTAATTATACATCTACTCCTTAGTTTCTTTGATCCATTATTTTTATGAGAAACTGAAAGAGTTCAGTCTAGCAAGATTTTCAAAGGAAGACACCTTGTTCATGAGCTATAATTATCAGCCTAGAGAGGAGATATCTGAGACTAGAAAATTTGAGCAAAAAAAGAAAATTAAAACCAGATGCCATGTCTGAAAAGTGGTCAGCCACATTCACACTGAAAATAAAATCTAACCTTCACGCAACTAAACACCAGGTGGACCACCCATGGGTACTGTGGATTTATCAGCAATTGAGTCTCTAAATTAGCAAGCACAGTATTCAACCACAGGTTCTTAGACTTCATGTAGGAAACACTGGCTGGAACTTGTGGTCTATTATTCAGAAAGTCAGACAAGACAGGACTCTGACTTCTGGTTTTAAAATCTTTAAACTGTTAACAGCGTTCCCTGCCCAATGCTCCCATCCTTACTGGAGCCTCAGCAATTGGCCCAATAAAAAAAATGCATGAAAACAAATTAATTTACCACCCAAAAAGATAAATTACAAAGGCTGGTAGGTCAGAAATACTACAAAATATACACAACTTCACAAACAGGCATACTTTGCTAAAATATAAAATACCAATTATTTTTTTTAGCTGCTCAGCTTAATCATTAATACCTGCTCTGGGATCACTTTATACCATAGCAAATAAAGGAAAGATGAGAAGTGAACTCCAGACACTGCAGCTGTAGGAAATGACAGTCTTTGCATCGCTGGCTTTCTTGCCTTTCCTACTTTCTACCTCCATGGGTCTGAACTCTCAAGTCTCATTCTGATTAAACTCCGCATGTAAGCTTTATCAGAAGCACCAGTTTACTCATATTTTCTTGGTGAAAGTGTGGAAAAAAAAACAACATGTGTGTATATATATAAAAATATACCAGCAAAATCATAATTCATCAACTATAATTTGTCTGTGCTATGAATACTCAAACCTGGACTCACTTTCCAGCACAGGCACACTGATGGTCAGGGTATCATTAGAACACACAAAGGTATATAATGCATGCAGACTAGAACAGACCCACCAACTTGCAGAATGGCTACGGACCACCTAAAAAGTTGTTTAGTATTATTAAAACTTCAACTCTCATTCCCTTCAACCCATGGCTTTGTTTCCAACATCATATAGCTGGTACCACCCTGTTCCCAAACACCATCACCACTTGACCTGAACTCTCCATAGATAAAGTGTGCAGTCCTGTTGGGTGTTAGCACTGGACTAGGTTCGTTCCTCCTAATACTGACTACCTCCTTTTAGCTCCATGTCCCAAAATACAAGCACTAAATCCAAGCTGTGAATATAATTTTAGTCCCTAGAATGAAAATGATCCATCTTACTTACCCAGAATGCAAATCATCCATTTTACTACTTACTGCGTCTTCTCAGAGCCTCCTTCTTGTCTGTCACTGAGCAGGGAAGGTCTCACAGTAAGCTCACATTCTGGCTTGTTGCCTCTCCTAAACAACCTGTGCAGAAGTAGCTGAGAGATTGTCCACCACAACTGCCAAGCAAGTACAAGCAAGGTTGCTATGCCTTCTGGAAGGGTGGCCACACAAGCAAAGATGTGCCAGAACAATTGCTGAATACTAGACTGATAGGAATGGATCATTAAAATCCCACCTCCCCATTAAAGAGACCGTTACAGTATCTTCTGACAGATCTGTTTAGAAGAAACAGACTAAGCTGTATCTTTTAAAACCAGGGTGTACCTTCTTTGAATAAATTGAAAAGAAGGATTCAGAGTCACCTAATGGGGAACACGCCACCATTCTTGCTGAAAACTTAGTTTCATTGGGATTGGTTTCATTACAGTTCTTTACAGTATCTGGACAGATGTGGAAGTACAGAGAGAAGATGGATCATTTTGGTTTGATGCTTTGCTGTTTCTCCTCATTTCATGTATTCAGCAGAGACTTTCCAAATCATCAGGTAACTTACAATTTCCAAAAATAATTAGTTGTGCCAGAGAAACATCTCACTGCTCAGTCCTGGAAACCTTCTTAGGCTTCCCACGAGATGTTGGATATATGATTTGCCACAAACATGAATTAGCAGAAGCAACCTTCATTCAAAAATCTAAGGCTCGTTCAAGGATTTAAGACTGTACAATTACAATTGATTTTTCTGTCAAGTTTTAGCAATAGTTGCTATAGGTTTCTTGTTTCAAAAGAGCCCAAAAACGACAGGCCAAACTTATTTCTGCTACAGATTAATCTTTCTGCATCAACAGGGTTTGGGCTAGTAATGACAGAAATTCAAATGAGGTGGTTTCTTTAGGCTTGTTTTGTAAAAACACCCGAATATCAGATTTCTACACTACCTGTTAGTGTCCAGATGGGAGAATACAGGGAAACATTAGTCACTGCTGGAAGTAAAAACTCAGTGCAAAACTTGGTTTCATGACATATTAAAGTTCAGATAAATGTCTGTTTTTACTTGGAAACATCAAGTCTCAACTCCTAAGTTTTGAAAAAAGTCAGGAGCAAAGACTGTTTAGAACCACTGGATCTGCAATGCTGGTTATGCTCAGTAGTAAGAAATCTACAGTTCAGAGATCAAGCCTGGTCTTGGCAGACCTCTGCCCTGGTCCCTGGTCCTGGTTTGATTCTTGAGAAATATAAGAGAGAAACTGCAAAAGAACTGCATATAACCGAAATGTTTGGCTTTTGGTGGAGGACAAATGCAAGATTTAGATTAACTCCACAGAAGTCATGGGACTTTGGCTTTTTCTTTGCTCTGGCAGCTCTTAAGTCTATGTTTTTCTTGCCCTCTGGTTGTATTGTTATTTTGATTAGTTATCTGGGGGGCTACAGAGGTCTCTAACTAAGGTACGTTAGGCTTATTCAAGCACATAATTTAGCCAAAACACAGCCAACGTTAGGTACTCTGAATTGCCATTCCTGTCCTTTCCCAAGCAGCTACTTCTCTTCTTTGAGCACATAGAGAACTTGCAGTGCCTAAATTAAATGTTTAAAGCAGTGACATGAGATCCTTCCTATCCCCCTCCATGTCCATGTCTGGCAATGCTGTAGGCTCAGTATGAATCAGGACCTCTCAGCACAACCATCATACAAATAACAACTGTATTCTTATTTCCACAGAGCCTGTTTTTCCTTTCACAAGAAGGATGCATTGACATAAATTTATAACAACACAGACACATTTATGAGAATCAACGAAGAGGTATTT
>NW_008824900.1:3719173-3731296 GCF_000699105.1 Pygoscelis adeliae | reverse complement strand
ACCTCCATTTGGCTTTACTGGCCGTTGCCTTCCATGGTCAGCTCATTCACACATTCATTTCAACAGCCACCAGATTGCCTCCCAGCATTAGTTTTAGGTTCTCTGTCTCTTCGCTTTATGGCTCCCTCTCTGGACTTGGCTGCTTTGCCTTATGAAAACAATATGCAATTCCCTCAAATCTACGTCCCAATTCTATCTAAATTAATCAGCCGGCTTTATTCTGTTAGTTTGCTTTTCCCTCTTGGAGAATGGCCTCATCATACCCTTTATTCATGAACTAGATACCATTTCCAGTCCCAGCACGTCTTTACATACAGCAGTATATTTTATCTACTGCAGAGTTCAAAACACCAGTAGCATTCTTGTTGAGGTCTTAGAGCAGAGCAGCATCATTTCATAACCCCTGACTCTCGTTGCACTCTTCCAGCCGCACTGCATTATTATACCATCACACTCATCTGCATTATTATACCATTACACTCATCTGCATTGTGCTGAGTACACGCTGAGCCAAACAGTTACGCGTGGGAATGCTATTCGATGGCACGTCTGTAAACTGATTTCCAGATAGCCATTAGAGGCAGAAGACATCACAACTGAGAAGGGGGAAATGAAAGGCTGACACAGTTAAATCAGTTTCAAAAGTGATCCAGAGAACCTGTGGGTTACGTGAGTGTACTGACCATGTAGTGGCTGTTTTATCTAGACAGTGTACTGGCTGTTTTATCTAGACAGCCATGGACTCAAACTTCTCTGAAAGCCAGTAGTAGCAGATGTCTAATTTTCATAGGACCCTTCAAAACACTACCTAAACCCAGCGTAACACTTTGTGAACTGAAGTAGTCACAGAATATTTTGAAACATTTGGAGATCTTGTGCAGGGAAACCCTGCCATCTTCTAACTCTTCTATCTCATGGCTAGAAGAGCGCAGCTGATACCATGCATCTTGTCTCAATATGCAAATGTTTGCAGCATCTTTTCATTGGCTTCCGCAACAAGAGAGCAGCCACGATAATCTGAGCCTATCTATGTGCTTTAGCTGCTCTTACCAACTGCTCACAACGTTCTAGGTCTTCCCACACCCCGGCTACAAGAAAAGTTCCCCAAGAAATAAACTCAATTCATCTGAGAGATTAAAAGACCCTCACTTTGAAATGCTACCGGAGGTTGGTACATCCTGCGGCTGGGAGTTGTTCCGTGAATTAAAATATCTGAACTCCACTCCTGGCTTTACTGCAGACCTTCATGACGTTGGGTAAGTCATGTTTTTTCTGTTTCTGCTCTATTGTTTTGTTTTTCAGGTGAAAGATCCCTTGGGAATGGATCTGTCTTACACAGTGTGTTGATACACCACTGCCGTAAGGTGTAGGATCACAGGCTTGACTGGGCAGTACACCTTACGAACAAAGAAAAATACTGCAAGTAAGTGTTTCCTATCAGGACTTACTTAACAATTAAAATTTCATAACATGTTTTTTGCATGAAAATTATCTTTTTCTCTTGAAATTGGGTAAAAGAAAAAATGTCCTGAAGCTCAAGAGATTTGCATTGATTTGTCATTAACATCCACAGGGACATATTGCAAGGTCTGCTTCATATGCTACCTATCATCTTCCTGACTGCTGCACATTTACAGCAGATGGGCTGGACTCTCTTGAGACTCACAGCTATGTTGCATGCCCTGATATAGCTATGACAATTGTTCTTAATCCTCTAGGATACCTTTGTCTCTTGTTTTCTAATGTCTTCTGAGAGAACATCATCATCTGCATATCTGCTTTCTGCAGTGATCTGACAATGCAGAGTAGCAGTCCATGCCCTACCTCCTGTCTGCAGAGATTTTGCTCTGAGGTCAGCATTGTCTGGTAATTTGTTTCCATCGATTCCCTTTTTGTTTACTGCCTCGGAGAAGTGTCTGTGGCAAAGCCATGCTATTTCATTAAAATCTGGGGAGCGTTAGTCAGAAAAGGGCACAGTCATTAAGCAAAATTATTGGAAATATGTTCATCTCTCCCAAATGCACAATAATTTTTTCTTGCTGTGACTTATGCATTGTGAACATTGCAACAGTTTCTCATGGAACAGGTTCACACTTATACGCCTTAAGGCATACCTTATTCCAGTTCACTACAGGTGACTCCTAAAGCCCCTAAGGGAGAATGAAAGCAGATTTCAAGGACATTTTGGGAAGATATCCTGAGTGACCTAACGGCCTTTTCCTTCTGTGGATTAACATCCTGACACTAGAAATTGCAGGTTCCTGGCTTAATGTTCTCTACGAAGACAGATAAATTGCAGACTGAACAGAAGCAAGCAAAAATTCACAATTAAAAAAAGGAATCAATGCATAGGAACAACCAATATATAGGAATGAAACTATAGTTGAAACAAAATCCTTAATTTCATGGGTAAAGTGCTTGTGCTTTAAAGGACTTTCTGCTGTATATCACCTTCAAGAGCCCAGGCGGTTACCAGCTTCCAACACTTGTTCCCAGAACGTAATGTTCACCAGTGACTTTGGAGGCGACTGCTCTTTCTTCTTGAAGATCCCAATGACCTTGGGAATTTTAACATAAAATTTACAACTTTGTTCATGCTGTAGTCTATAAAAGTCATTTTAGTACTGATAAGGAACTTTTAAACAAAACTAAAATAATTGGCACATTGCTGGGACTTAATAAAAACATCAGTTAAACACACATAAGCTCTACAGAAGCTCTACGCTCTTATGCGGAAGCAGATGGTGGTAGCTCATTGAGTTGGTCCCTTATAGATATGCACAAATATCACCTAAAGCATGTACCTATCCTGAAACAAAGGAAGAGCAATAACCATGTTTGGCTGTTTGCTTTGGTTATTTTTATCATTGTACCTTCTCTGAGGTGCATGGAGCGCAAGCAGCTATGTTAAGTAGTTACCTTTATGTGGGTCAGTAGAGCAGCAGCCGTGATGAAACTCTGAACACATGATCTGGAATCACACCTCTGTAAGAGACTCTTTGATCATACGCAAGCAAAAGAATAACCATTTCATGTTTTTTCCTGAAGCTGATAAATGAGGAAAACCCATGCTTACATCCTTAAAAATAGAAAGGCTGCAACAGCAGCAGCTGAATCACTACACAGTGTGTGTAATCTACTTAAGCACTGCATAGGTATTGTCTCCAATTCCAGAAAAATGCTCTTGGCATAACTTACAGATATTTTAGAGATTGGTGCCAATGTTCTTGAAAGGATTATAAACTATTGCTGCCTACAGCTTGACATTTACCCCAGCCACATGGGAAATCTCTTTGACTGTCCAAAGGAGATTATAAAAAAAATCAAGAGCAACTCAGCTGACACATTCAAAGCTCATGGAAGCTAGAGTCAGGTAAATCCAGGACAGCAAGGCGAGCTCACAGTACGGTTATAACACACTCACTGCTGTGCTTACAGTGCATCTACCCTAAAGTAGCTCCCTTCCAGTATGATTTAATAGCATAGAAGTTGGTGCAGGCTCTCTACCCTCACCCGTGCCTTTCTTGGACATGTTGAAGTGTCTACTGAGTCCAGTAGAGTTATGTCTCATGCCACCGGTATGCCTCACCTATCTGAGGTCCATCTACCTGAGCTGCAGCCACAGCCATGACCACAGCACAGGCATACCTTTACATGAGCTCAGCAAGCAGGTGAATATCCAGGGCTGGCTTACCACGGCACTTGTTAGGAGACAAAAACAAACACAAGTGACTCAAATACTCTGCCTTCGAGTCTGGAGTCTCTATTCTCTTACCAAATCCCCTCTGAGGATATCTTCTGCCATCCAACATCAAAAGCAGCAGTACAGCAAAGTTTTGGGTACTGCTGACTGCAGTCAAAGGTATCCAGCATGAGATTTTCCCTTTGTCTACTCTAACTTAAAACTGAAAGGCTGGATTTCCCCAGCACCTTGGGACAAGTCAGAAACTATTGCCTTGATACCACTGCAATTCCACCTGCGTGAAACGAGAGCTTAAGAGCTGAGAATGAAGGCTTTCTATTTCAGGGAACAGCCTTCGGCAGCTCTTCTGGGCAGGGATGTCCTGCATAGAAAATTGCCCAGTGGTCCTATGGCCACTGAGTTTGGCTGTAGAAAATTGCATTTTTGCCTTGCTGCATAAAAGAGACCAGGCTCATAAGTCTGAACTTTAAAAATAAACAAAACTCTACATTCTTTAATTCAGGTGAAGCAATCAAGGTGAGAGTTCTCTGTGAAAATACACTCGGGAACAGCTTAAGTTCATAGCAAGCATACAAAAGAATGAAGACATGTAACCCGTTTGGGGAAAAACCAGGCATGTGTTGTTTTTCCAGAGTATGTAAAAAGACATTTTCCTCAGGTTCTAGAGCTAAATACAATACATAGAATTGTTTGGTTCAGTCTTTTTTAACACTTCTGGGTATGATGAAACCTTAGTACGTATGTTTTGAGGAAAAAAAGGTTTTGCCCGCAGTGCAGATCTTCTAGAATCTTCTAGCTTCTTAAAATACCAGCTGAATTTCAGACATTCAAAAAGTTGAGTAAAATTACATGGGTGCACTTTTAGATTATTATCCACACAAAAGCTCAGTTACTAACAGAAATGCTGCATCAAAATCGACTTGATACCTTTTCTCCTAAAGCTATTTTTAATGTAATAAACAGTAACACCATTCATATGTTTTACAGTGTTGAGGACCATAGAGATGAACTGTGCTGAGAAGGGTTAAGCTGAGATGATACAAAATCACCAGACTTCTACAAAGGAAAAGTAATAAATATCATCACTTATTCTACAGAAATACACAAGAATTCCAAATATGAAAACAATTAATATCTGTAACCTGCTTCTGTATTCTTTTCCACTTTTTAAGGTAAAAGAATGATAAGACAGTACTTTACTTGCAACATTCCCAAAATGTGGATTTGCATTTCTCCAAAGAAGGTGGATGGGGAATGGAAGGTAGACAGGGAGATGCAGAAGGAAAATATTACATTATTCGAGTCTCCCCACTGTTGTTCTTTAGAGCTTTCTTCAGCTGATGCTGTCTGAAACACTAACAGCAGGTTTTGCTGGAGCAGCTGGCCAAATATTCACCTGACTTCAGGTACAGCCACAGCAATCCGTTTCAGCATGGGAAACCCTGAGTTTTAAAAGTACCCAAACACAATCCCCCCTCTCATGCCGTAATTAGCAATAATACAACAGTCACAGTGTACTTCTTCATTAAATACCCAGATGCCTCCAAAAAGGAGGTGCAGATAATTCACCTGTACGTTCAGACTTCACAAAAGGTATATAAATTTGCATTTAGCCCTAAAAAGACAACATTTTGTTTGAAATACCAAATGCTCCAGTGGCTTCACTTGAAATACTGACCATTCAGCAACATTCCTCTTCCTAGGGTCATGCAAAGTTTATCTTTCCAAATCACTCAGTGCATCTATAATCAAACTGCATCTTGGCTTTAGTCCTAGGTTTATATCTTGCTGTATGTCACTCTGTTCACAGGTTTATAGGAGGTCAAAGGCCCTTGTCCTTCACATCTTCTCTCACTGAAAACTTACCTAGTTAAAGCCAAACGACGACTGATGGAGCTTCTCATGCATGACTAGAAGGTTTAAGATAATTTCACAAAATCAGTGGCAGGATGTTTTCCATAGTGGTTTATGTTCAGCTGCCAAGTTGTTCCTCATGCAGATTAGCTGTCTAATAAGTAAAAGTGTTTTAAGGGATGCACTCAATAGCCCTCCAGATCATTATGTTAAAAGTTGTAATGATGTGTCTGGTCGAATTCAGTTCTTGCTGTGAAAGCTATTAGGTTAATCAACATATGAGGGAGCCCACCATCTACTTTTAATTAATAAATTACAAGTTACTGTGTAATGAGCAAGATTCCATCAAGGTTAAAATTAAGTGCTCATCCCATGTCCCATGATCACAATGTTCATTTGAGGATCATGCAGCAGTGGCAGCAAATGAAGCCTCTATTTCCAAGCATAAATGTGACTGTTTCTGCAACACTCTAATAAGGTGGCCTTGAACTCACACAAAAGCTTTAAAACAATAAGGTCTCACTGTTTCAGAAAGTATTTAAAAGTGTGTTTAAAATTAAGCACATATATCAGTCCCATTAAAATGAATGTTTTTTTAAACATATCCTTAAAGCTAAATACACTCATCAGTAGTTTCCTGATTAGACTGGATTTAAATAAGCACTTACTTTTCTGAACAGGGGTTTGAGCACCTAAGGAAAGCAGTAGCATGGGCAATGGCATCCAGAGCCCACCACTGTGCAGGCCTGCTTGTACAGTTCATTTTACATATCATATCCAGTTCCAGCCCAAATCTTTGCATAATCCTGCAAATGCCTCTTCAGGAGTCTGTTTTGTTTATATCAGTCCCTTCATTAACCTGAAGACAGCTGCTACCTTCTGTAAAGTGAATGACATATCTGTAGGCTGGAAACTAATATTTATATTACCTTCAGTGACTCACAGGAAAAATTAAACACTCTCTCTTACAATGGCTTAATTTCTTTGACTCTCAACTTCAAGACAGGTCTCAGCATAAACAATTTGTTGCAGGTACTCCTCAGGTTCAAGGATGGCTTTGTAGAAGTCTCTGAAGTAACTATTTTTTTTAAGATAATTCTTACAGTTAAGAAAAGTTAAGAAAAAGTGAAAGGCTGGGAAGATGATCTTCACACAGAGCAGCAGAATAAAAGGCAGAATTGTCCGTAGGACCACCAGTTTTGCTGAAGAACTGGACCTTGTTGTGACTCCATTTTAGATAATCGAAATATTTGTTCAATATGAAGACCAAAACCCTGACATCCATAATGTGATAAAACTCCTGCACAGCGCATCCTTGCATCACTACCTAGCTGGGCTATATAACTCCCTGAACCCAACACGTGAAGTTCTCTATCACAGAAGAATGTGTTATTGTAAGAATCAGCCTTAAAACAAGAAACTTGCACAGAATTCCCATTCACTTCAAAAGGCACTTACACATGCAAACAGATTATGTTTATAGGTTGTGCTGAAGAAGAAAAAAAATTCTTGCATTTGAAAAAAAATGAAAAAATTGAGTTTGAAAAAATTCAAATTGCTTTGAAAAGCAAATCAGGTTCCGGGTCCCCATACTGGAAGATATTTAAAATTTAAAGCAGATAGATAAATTTTGCAACTGATTTCAGGGACACTTATTAAACACACCCTGAAAGTCAGGCACATATTGAATTATCTTGCTTAGTCATGGGCTAAAATTATTAGGTCTCTGATGTCTGGGGGAACTTGAAAACTCATCAACTCTTCTGGAATAAAACACTGATATTTTTCCTCCAGGTGCAAAGAAACTGGAGAGTGATACCAACTCTACATTCATATCAGACCATGAGGATTAGGAAAAGGTAGCTATTATCTCCCTATGCAAAGCATGTTTGTAACAAAGGAGATTTAAAGAAAAAAATCTTCCATTTCAGTAAAATTTTATGAGAACATGAAAAACAGTAAAATCTTTATCTCAGGCACCTTATGCAACATCATCCTCCTAGGAGCATTCTTCTCTTTGATTGGTTTTACAATATTCTTATTCAAGAAACCATTCTTTTCAAAATGCTAAATTTGCAGGTTACATTCTTATCTCACTGCTTTTAAAAAAAAAAAAAACCCAATAATTCTGTTTGAGAGATGTCAGTGCTTTCTGGTACTCCAGAAGTCGATCAGGTAATACATAGTATGTTTTATTGGCCCAGTTTTAAAAGTGTTGAAAATCAATAATTCTCACGGATTTTAGCTTGGTTTGAGAAAATAATGTGGTTTTTATTTAAGCCAAAAGCAAATCTCCCAGTTACTTTATAGTGTAATATCGGGACTTAGGTCTGACAGTGACTGTGGTTTTATTATTAGGAGGTCACTTGGACAATATTGATTATTCATAAGCTTATGGTGTATAAATCCAAAGGAGTACAAAGTAGAACTCCAATTTATTTATAAATTCAAACAAAAACATACTGCCACAGCCAGATGCAAATTAAAACATCAGCTCCCAGGACTGTATCGCATATTGCACAATATTCAGTACCGCCTCCAAGCCTCAGCACTGGGAGAAGTATCCTGTCCCAATACCTGTCACTTATGGCTGCAAAGATAGCCTTGAAATAGTGTCCCATATCAGGGCAATAAGTGGGTATTAAACCCAAAGAATAGCTTTTTCTTTATAAACTTGGGAATTTTTAAGTCAGTCCCATAATTCTGGTATCCCGCCTAGAACTGGTCAAAAGATTTAAGGCAAAAGTTTCTTTCCAATAAGACCAGTTTTATTAACATTAAGGCTTCTTGACATTTTCAACGTTCCCATTTTGGAAAAAAGGCATGCCTTTTAAAAACATATCAGCATTTTGGCAGAAACATTACTGAAATATAATCAATTTTTCTTTTCATTTAAAACAAAGTGGGAATTTTCCAAATCATTAACTTTCAAAGAGTTTCCATATGGCACAAAGTCAGGTTTGCACTTTCTAGCTCATCCCCCATCAATGTCACTGTGCAAACATCACCGCACCGCCTCTGAAGACCAGAAGATCAGCAGCCAGCACCATCGTGCTTACCTGCAGTTACCAGCTATTCAGATGCTGACAGAACGGATGGCTCTGTAAACCCTTTGTGAAAAATATTATAAAATTATGATGAAGACATGAGAAAACCCTATTTTTTTCTCTGTTAAAACTTCTCCTGTTCCTTCTTTTATGAGGATTTTCCCCCCTTTCCCTAGGAAAATCTATTCATCTTGGCAGCCTGACAGCACGTGGAGTAATCACCCATTTGATCTTCTTTGCTACGGACCTGCTTGTTAGAGTACCTTTGGAGTACTGTTTCTTTGGAAAGTATAAATATACTTGAGAATATGTTTTTCCACAAAACTTTCTACTGGGAGGTCCGATTCCTGACATTTCTTCATTTCCTGGATTCTCTATCACATACTTCAACGGTGCTGATTAACATCAGCCACATCCTGGCATTAATAATTAGAGGGATGGTATTGGGTCTGAGCGGATTTGATTGCTCTAAAAAAGATTTCCTTATCAGCGTTGAATTCAGGAGAGGTATTTTCTTTCTCCTCTCCTGGAAACCTGACTTTTTGGTTTTTTGCTTTCATAAAGCAAATCCTTTTTCATAAATGCAAATGCTTTTTCATAAAGCAAAAAAGAATATTCCTAAACTGTCCTTCCCGTTTCTGAAGCAGGTGATCGCTCCCTTTTTTGAGGAAGTTGTTTTTCAGTTCAAAGGTAAATTGCCATGGAAATGGTACCTGCAGGCACTCGCTCAGAGCTGGACACTCCTGCTGCCAGCCCTTGAAGACTCCCTGAAGGATTTATTAGAGGATAATAAATGTTAGCTCATTCAAGACAGAATGCAAGCATTATGCGGGAGTTCTGCAAGGAGGCTGTTCACACTGATTTCATCTTTATGAAAAAGGTTAATTAACAAGCCTTGGGAACATGTTTATTGTTTACTACAAGCTATAGAAAGTCCAGATAGCATTGCAGCCCAAAGATTAAGCTTTCCACTGTTAAAATTTTGCAGCTGAATAAACTTCAACATGGAGAGGGGACATGAGGGATCCCACCTGCGCTCCCAGTGACCTGCATGAGAAAGGTGTTGTCCTGCAGTCCCAGCACCCATCCTGCCCACTGTTCCTGCTAAACAAACATTAAGGGATGCAGCCAGCCCAAGGGATGGAGCCAGCTGAGGGCACAGCCCACTGTGACCTGGAAATCACTGAAATGAGCTCAGCCCGTCATGGAACAAGCTCTATGGGCACCAAGGATCATTCCTAATGCCAAGCGCAGCCTTGGCTTTTAGTCAAACTTGTAGGGCCAGCTTGATTTCACTGCAGCATTCCCACAGGCTCACCAGAGCCCTCTGACATGCACTGCACAGAGATGATGTACGACAGACTTCAGCTATCAGGTTTTGGGACAGCTGAGCAGGCTGACAAGAGGCACTTGAATAATTCAGTCAACTGGTTTAACCAAGCCAGACTCTGCTCTTCTCTTTCTCTCTGTTTTCTGTTTACACTGCTTCACAGTGTGGCTGTGTTTCATGGGAAGGGGATTTGTTTGGCTTTGTTTTTTGTCAAAATAATCTTTACAAGCTGTTGAATATGCTGTTTTTCTTAGTTGCTGCGCTGATACCCACGGACAACACCACCTAGGGTAGGTCGGCTGCGGGGACCTCGGCAGCCTGAGCACAAGACACCCATGCTCTGTAAAGGGAAGGGTGGGAAGCTGCGAGTCCCGTGTCCACTCCTGCAGCCCTACGGGCAGCTGATGCTTCTATCCTTGGAAAGGTCAAATGCCTCATAACAGGACCATTAGAAACTCAGCACCGTGCTCTGCAGAGCTCAGCCTCAGCCCCATAAATCACATTGCAAACGCCACGGTATGAATGCAAATCTGCTGTCCTAAGGGAGCCACGGGGACCGCAAAAAAGACAAGCGGTTTTATTCCTTCTTTTCCTGTCATTGCAAGGACGAAATCCCACACCAACAAAATTAATTTATTCCTTTGTTGAAGGCAATAACCAGAAGAGAAAAATGGTAGGAAAAACAAATCTGACCTTACGACATTTGTGACACACTGACAAGAATACAAAATGGCAAGAAGTCCTATTTTTAAAAGCCATCATCCTGCTGCTGTCGGACTGCTCTTACGTCAGCAGTAACCCATAGCAGCTTTCTGGCTTGGCTAGCTCGTCCACGGCAGAAAGCTGCCTCCAAAATATTCACTTGGAGCAAGGAGCTGGGCTGCCACCTAAAATCACCACAACTACCTATGCCTCCCTTTTAAGGTCTCTCTTATGGAAACTGAAGTTTGTGGTTTAAAAAAAAAAAAAAAAAATCCAGTTTTCGTTTTATATCTGTGTGCTTAAAATTACCCATGACTGATTCTGCTGAGGACTCCAGATCTGTAAAAGATAGAAACGGAGGAAGGCAGAACCAAAGTGCAAATAAACAGCCAGGGCGTAAATAGGACTTACACACTCACAGAAACATGGAAAGCTTCAAAGAAGTCTTTGTAAGATTAACTTCATGGTCTTACATTGCAAATGAACAGTTATAAGGAAAACCAACATTTTCTTGGGGTCTCCAGGTTAAGAATATATTTTAAAAACTTCAGATTAATGAGATCTAGTGCACTCATTTAAAGCAAGAATAATTCTTTTTTAATTTTTCTCAAAAGAAAAGCCCAATAGTTAATAACCACCAGAAATAATAAATCAGCCAGTGTAATCTCATTTCCATTACCCTTATTAGCTAAAGAGATTGGTAGATCAAACCCAATTTCATTCTTCCAGAAATAAATATACTATTATTTTTAGCCTCATTTCCCAAGACAGTGAACTCAATGTACTTGAGCTGCCTGCCTGTTTGTCCACTCTGATAAGTTTTGAGCCTGCTGGCCAATTTCAACTTAAATTAATGAAGACAGAGTGGTTTCAGAGATGTTAAAGTCATACCTATTTTGTGAACAATCTCTGGCCAGGAAGGACTCAAACAAATGCCCCCAATTTGAAAGGCAGTAGCAATGCAGTGTGAGACCTATTCACCTCATTTAACAGAAATGGATAGTGGATATAAAAAGTTTCATGGCTGGGCACGGAGAGAGAGGGAATATAGAAGGATACGTGAGGATATAGAGAGGGCTTAGAGGTGTTGCATGGAGGGGTCAAAGAAACATCGATACGTACCTAAGGAATACTGCAAGGATGTAAGGATAAATAAATAAATAAATCCAGAAGCAACAGAGTTCACTAATCCCACCACTCCTGGAACAATTTATTACTAATTCTTCACTCATCCTGATGCTTTTTTGCTACACCAATGCCCATGCAATCATCCTCAAGCCACCCAAACTTCAACACAGGAGACTCTTACTGGAGCTGAGGGGAGTCCCCAGGCTGATGTTTTGGCTAAAACCCTTTGAAAATTTCTGTTCTGTATCTGGCATCTGTATATGTTAAAGAAAAGCAAAGATTACATCCAGACTATTCTCACTCCTAATCTGGAGGGCCACTGCCACCCAGCAGCAGCGCAGTAACAGCAAGCTGGGAAC
>NW_008824900.1:3717734-3719127 GCF_000699105.1 Pygoscelis adeliae | reverse complement strand
CAGACACAGGCAGAGAAAGGAGTTGATTACTTTGGAAAAGCGTCCTTCCTTAAAGAGATAACCTCAAAGTCTGGCATCACTTTGCTTACAGAGCAAGGATCTGACCTGGCGAGGTCCCCTCCTCTCTGCTTGCAGCTGTACTGCAAACGCTCATCCTTTATCCCTGCTTCTCTTAAATAAGACTTTGCTTATGACTCATGCTGGTTTAGCAGTTTACTGCATGCTTGTTACATGCAATCCGCAGAAGACAAATTGCCTAGTACACGGGTTTAATCATATCTGCCTTAGACCGCTTGAGTACATTATGTAATGAAAGAAATACTACAAGATAGTATTTAGAGATACAAGGGTAGTATAACTAACATGATAATGCTATCAGTAAAAGCTTTGCAAGTATGAGTAGCCATTGTAGAAGCCTAGACTGAATTTCGCTTTAGTTATGTTAATAAATAAGGTGGATGGAAAACAGTGGTGGAGAGAAGATTCAGGAAAATAAATTATCTGGGGCTTTCCCTGGACAGAGGACAGAAAGCCCACTTAGTCACCAAATAGCCCACAGAGATATCTGTGATATTATATAGGATAACTTATTATCACGATAGATATTATATGATCTATCCTCAATAGATCAATTTAACATTAATAATATCCAATTATCTAGATGCAAAAAATTTTCTTTGAAAATTCCCTCAAATTGTCCCTGAATTCCCACAAACTGGGGGGGACAGTCCCTAGCAAGCTAACAAGCAGGTCGGGTTCTCTGAAGTAGATTCCTAACCATCTGATTACAACATGTTTTACATTATTACTAAAATATTTACCCAATGGATACAGTGCAACATAGCCTTCTATTTGCAAAACTCTCCTAAGGCCAAAAATAGGTTATGACTTAAAATTAATAGGCACCACATTGGAAGTCAACATAATACACCCTGACTAAGACCCAGTTAGTAAGTCATGAGGTGTCCCACTTCTATTTTTAGCAGTAAATTATGTTTTTTCCTGGGCATTGACAATGACTACTTTCTTTATGCATCAGTTATACAACGTGACCATCCATTTACTGCATAAGGTGTTTTATATACAATATTGTGAAAGTGTTTATAGCAAATACTGCAAAAATGATGACCAGCATTACCCAGAGGTTGTGCTGGAATGGTGACATGTGCTTTACGTAAACATCAAATTTCTCCCAGGTGCCCTTTTGGCTGAAGTCCACTAGCAAAGGAAGGATGACAAAGTGGATCACGGTCGCAGCATAGGAGCCAGCTATTCCTACAATCACTCCTATGCTCTCCATGGTCAGAGCACTTGTGGTTGACAGTATTAGATTCGTATCAGGAAAGAAAAGTCTTTGATCAGTCCAACAGGGAAGGCGTGAGCGCAGCCCACA
>NW_008824900.1:3715191-3717706 GCF_000699105.1 Pygoscelis adeliae | reverse complement strand
CTCACCTTGAATGTTGGATATAGTCCAAAGAAATAAATGAGGAACAGCCCAGGAGCAAGAGAGCAGTCCAAAAAAAGAGTAACAGTACAATTGCTTGAGTCTTACCATTTTCGCAGTTGAACAGAACTAGCAATGAAAGGGTATAAAAGGCCCCAACCACAAGGAAAACAGTAACAATCCCAGCATCAAGGTGATTCCCAGTCTGCCTGGGAGGAATGATCTGGGGAGGGACCGTGTGGGACACAGCAGCTAGCTGGATTTCCTGTGCCTTGGCTCATCACCAGGGGACAGAAAGGCACCGTGAACATGGAGTGAGAAACTGCAAGAAGAAAAAAGAAAGTCAGCATTTACAAACTCACAGAGAAATTCTTCATAAGGACCTGTCACATTTCCAGCCGAAGCCTGCTGCAATGTCCTTTTGTGTTTTGTTGGGGTTTTTTTTTATTAATCCTAACGTTAACCATTATCACATCCTGCTTTCTGTAGTAATCATAGCAGAGATCAGACTGGAGCCTGTCCCATGTGAACCGGGCACAGTTTTGCACACCATCCATGTAAGGCTTCTTAGGGGACCATCTCTTAAAGTCTAAGAATGAGAAGAGCACTCTAGTGCGCTAGTCCTCGGAGGGACTGTGCCCCGTTCAGCCTCTTGCCGTTCTCCAGTAATGCAAAAATACCGTATATCAGAGAGAATAGCTCCACATAGCAAAGTAGGTAGGTAATGGGGAGGGTGCAAATTAAACTCAACAGCACTGGAAGCCATGCAGTGCTCAGGCGTCTACTTGCAGCAAATCCTGCAAGGATACTTGTAAATCGTTTTAGTTTATTTTAGTAGGAATAATATCATAGTCAAATTGATTTTGCACAGATCATTGTTATAATGGGGTAGCAAGAAAAGGAGGAGGAATTATTTGTGCCCTTTCAGTACTTAAAGGGGGCTTATAAGAAAGAAGGGGACAAACGTTTTAAGCAGGGCCTATCGCGACAGGACAAGGGGGAATGGCTTTAAACTAAAGGGGGGCAGATTTAGCCTAGATATAAGGAAGAAATGTTTTCCGCTGAGGGTGGTGAAGCACTGGCACAGGTTGCCCGGAGAGGTGGTGGATGCCCCATCCCTGGAAACATTCCAGGTCAGGTTGGATGCGGCTCTGAGCAACCTGATGTAGTTGAAGATGTCCCTGCCCACGGCAGGGGGGTTGGACTAGATGACCTTCAGAGGTCCCTTCCAACCCAAACTATTCTGATTATGGTCCCTCCTGAGTCTCCTATAATTAAGTTAATTTTATCAGGATAGCCATTACCTGGGTGTACCCAGCCCTGTACATTAAATTATGTTGTAATTCCTCATTATCACTGATGGAAATAATATGCGGAAACCCATGCATGCATAGATAATATGGGACTTTGCACCCATCTTTGCCAGCTGCCTCCTCTATGGAGTTACTGTGCTCCGTGCTGTAGTCGAGCGCCTGAACAGCTTGCTGATGAGCTGAGCTCACTCTCCACATTTAAATTAACAATTTTGTGTATCATTACCTGGACTTAATTTATTCTTGATCTTTGGCTTCTTAATAGAGAAAAATGCAATAAGAAAGAACCAGCCAGAGGACTGCTTTTATCAATAGATTATTCAGTATGTTTTTCTATTCCAAATTTGAAGCCTTTAAAAGTGCTCCTACTCCACTGCGTACAGTCCTGTGGATGTTTCTTATCTCATCTACTTCTCCTTGTCTCATTCTGTTAAGAGACCCTCCCCATCAGATAAAGTCATCAGGTCTTTAGATAAGGAGAAGCAATTTCTTTCACTTGATTAAGTGCATGACTTAATGCTATCAGCTGCATTAGGGGACAGAAGCATGAGACAGGCTATCAGGGAATCAAAGTCAGCCACAGCCACACAAATCTCTGCAGCAGCAGCACCATGAGGTTTGAATAATCAATTGCACATTCCCAGGGAGTTTGCCTGCAGCAATAAAAATATTTCTTGTAGCTTTCAAAGGAAATAGGTAGATTGACAGTAGAGACAAAAAAAATCCTACAGCATCACTTTTTATATTATTTGCAGAGCTTGAGATGGGTAAGGTGCAAATTTTTGGCAATCCAGATGTGAGAATCTGTTAAGAAGAAGATATGCTTAAGTAACTGCAAGTATTAAAATGAGGGAAGTTAACATTGGCTCTATGCAGGTGTGACCGGGCAGAAGAGCATCCATCGGAGAGTAAACTCTCAGCTGCCTGAAGCCTGAGAGAGTCCTGCCAAGCTTTGCACACTGACTAACAACTCAGTAAGCGCTTCTTAAGTAAGTGTGAGGTCTAAGCCCATGTGAATCTGCTAAATGGTTGTTGAGTGTTTGAAAGAGCACGGCCCACCACACCGGGAAAGTGTTTTGAAGTCCCAGAGTAGCCAGCAGAGGTACCTCAGCACCTGTTGATGGCATGGCAAAACCCAAGCCTTCCCAGAACCCAAATGAGAGCCATTACAGCAACAATGCACTCAGCCCCTTCTTCACCAGCCG
>NW_008824900.1:3684033-3715131 GCF_000699105.1 Pygoscelis adeliae | reverse complement strand
GTTGCTGGGGAGGAGATAAAGTGGAGGGGCTGGCCAAGTCAGATAAGGCTTTTGCTTTTAAATCAAGCAGTTTAGTTCAAATCACCTATAAATGCAGGCTATTTTTGTCTAATGGCATTCATCAGTCGACTCTAGCACATCAGTATCCACGTCAAAACTGTCATATGTGGTAGATGTCTCAGAAGAGGAACCGGGACTGATAAAGTCTGATAAAGCTAACTAGGGCTTCACAGAAACTCTTGAAATTTGGAGTCCAGGCCAAACACCCAACTTGGTAAGCTCCTGTCTGAAATTAAAACCCTTGTACCACCTCAGGCAGAAAAGCCTCCCAGAATAAACATCACCATGGCTAACAAGAACATGGAGTGAACTGCAAAATAATTAAACTCATCATGTGTTAAGGAAAACCTGACTGATTGCTGTAACTCTGATTAGTTGCTCCCCCTGCTCTGGGGAACATTAGCATGAGAGCAGAGATAGCTTCAATATTTACTGAAATATCAGGGTTATCTGTTTAGCAGCATGGGTGAGGTTATTGGCCCAGAAGCAGCTTGTTTCGGCTAATTATCACCACTTCTTCCCCTCTTACTGCTGATATATCTGTAAGGGTGGAGGCATGGTTTCCCCAAACAAGAAACCAGTCCAGTCCTGGGCACTTCTGAGCAACAGCTATTCATGCCTGTTGAGGACACTTCTTTCACCCAGCTAGATGGTACGGTAACTTAGTCCACTCTGCAGCAACTGCTTTCCAGAGATTAGGACTTTCAGCCCTTTTTTTTTTTATTAACTAAAATAATTTACATCTCTAAGTCAATTCCCAGCCCTGCTGCAGTTCAGCCATTTGACAGGAGCACACCAAACCTAATGTTTAGGAAATTCATACATATATAAAGTTCCCAAATAAGAGATATTCATTATCTGAAGCCCAGCCTCCAGGCCTTTTACTGAGATGCTCAGCTCCAGCCATCTCACATGCTGCAGGAGGAATCAATAGGTCTCACTACCCAAGTAGATTAACTCTCCAGAGCTTTTCTAATTAGAGACACCAGCTCCATGCCAAGGAAATGTGCTTGCTGCAGCTTATTTTAGCTCTGCAGTTCTGACAAACCAGTCACTTTTCTTCTTATGATCTTGTGTAATTGGAAGACAATTTTTTTTCTGAATAATGAATGCTCAGAGATACCACTGCTCATGAAGCAATGTATTTTCATGATAAAAATAGATCTATAAAATGATAGCTTAACAATAACAGAATTTGCTCCTGTAAATCACAGCAGCAGAGAATGGTTGAGGTTGGCAGGAGGTCCCCACTCCAACCCCTGCTCACAGTGGGGCCAACTTCAATGTCAGATCAGGTTGCTCGGGGCTGTGGCCAGTTAAGCTTTGAGTGTCTCCAAGGACAGAGGTTGTACCACCTCCCTGGGCCCCTGTGGCAATGTCTGACCACCCTCACAATGAGAACATTTTTTTCTATCTAACCAGAATTTCACTTGCTGCAAACTGCTCACTGCCCTTGCCCTTCGCTGTGCAGCTCTGAAGAGAGTCCAGCTCTATTCTCTGTAATTTCTCATTAGATTACATTGATTTATTATTTGAATTGCTATTTGATGCTCTCCACATTTTAAGCTTTTAAAAACCAGACCGTATGTGGTTGCAAAAGTTACTGGGTAGAATTGGGAAGAGACCCTTTTTCTACACAAATGGCTCCTGTGCATGAGGATCCCTTCTGCAGAGCAATGTGGTGAATTAAGACTCTCAGCCAAAAACAGCCCTAGCAAAAAACTCATGTTAGTCAAAGTAATGAGCATTTTCTATCTTACCTTTCCTTTCCGCTTTACTTTGAGGGGTGTTTGGTGGTGCTGTTGCTCCTGGGAAGCTTAGCTCATGTCAGCACAAAGCACCGTGCCTGAGTCTCAGCAGCAATACAGTGCATTGGCCAAACAGTGATGAGGATTAACATGTTTTCCTAACTCCTTTCTAGCTTTTTTCTTGTACTGGGCCAGAATTCACAAAAGTTTCTAGTTCTTGCAACTTGTCTCAACACACACAAAATGTTGTGCCTGAGAACCTTCTCCATCCATTACTTACCACGTGAAAGCAAGAAGTAAAGTTGCTGTTCTTTCCCATTTAAAAGGGGGAATAAATGTTTTCTTGCCTATATTCCATCTCTGACAATGTCACGCAGCCTCATATCCCACCACTGCCCATCCACCCAGGAGCAGTGGGATCCTGTGTGCTCAGCGCCCAGGCTGCAGAGAGTTTCAGAAGGTGTCAGGCTTTTCTCTCCTCCTCCACCATTAGTTCACAGGCAGACGTTGTAGATGTGCACCCTAACCCCCACCAAAACTTAAAGTTTTATCTAGCAAAGCTCAGGTAAATCCTTCCCAGGCATTATTTCTAGCTGAGAGACTTGTGCTCAGCTACAGCCCATAGGATTTGTCGGTCTCAGTCCTCCTCCTGGTGGGGAGAGATGTAATGGCTCAGCACCGGGGGAAGGAAGAAGAGGAGGAATTGGGGATGGGATGTGCCTGGTGAATGAGCCACCCTTACCTCCCCTCAAGAAAAGTCTCGCCAGATCGACAAGCCAAAACAGAGTCATGGAGCCAAAGAGGAGCACTTTTCTCCTGCTGTAAGTAGTGGCATGTGAGCATCACAGAAAGGCACAGCTTCCCTGCCCAAAGTCTGCTCCTTAGCAAAGGGGGTGAGAAAAATCAGGCCAAAGATTTGTTTCTCTTCCGCCATCACCAGCTTTGACCAGCTCTGAGTTCCCTGATGTGCAGCATGGAGCTAGCAGCAAGTAAACACAGGCATGAGCAAACAGCATCTTGCAATGGAGGGCTGAGGAGCCAGAAGATGGAGGTTAAGGGTGTACTGGCTCCTCAAAGGAGCAAACCAACAGCAGGACAAAACCAACAGTTCGGAGCTGTGGAGGAGCCCAGCACAGAGACAAGATTTCTGTTTGCCCTGGTGGTTTATCTCCATGTGTTACTTGTGTGCCTCAAACATCTGAACTGAAATCAAGAGCTGGGACTTACACTGCCCACCCTTCCCCACAGCCCTGCAGGCTGATGTGACATCATGCAGCACACAGAACATCACAGAAATGAGGAAAAAGATGGGGGCGAGTAAAAGGTCGGTGCAACACAGAGGGATTAATAGTTTTCTGTGCTGTTTGCCTTGGATGACATTGAGGGCTCAGCCCTTTGTCTCAACATACCACCGCAACTTTTGGTAGGTTTTTAATAGAAAAAGTACCACAGGGATATTTTATTCTATCTGTTTCCTTTTCTGCTTTTTCTCCTTCCCCACACTGTCTTGGGAAAAAGTAGCTAGAGGAGTTTCAGCTATTGCCAGCTGCTGTATTAAAACAACATAATTTTGGGTAGCCCCAAAGCGTTATTTGTAGCCCAAACACACACAGTTTATAACTAAGCCTTTCACGTCAGCAGATCACAGGCAGGAGGCTGAAAAACTGATTGCGTACCTAAGCACATATGCATCCCACCTAAATATCAAACATTAATTTGAAGTGTTAAATGCCCACAGCCCACACACTGCATCCTTCAAACTACAGAGGGAGGAACATCTGAGGTGGGCTGAATAACAACCCAGATGCACACCTCGCTCTCTGCTTCCTGCAGCAGAGTGAGCCCAGGGAGACTGGTGTCCCATCTCAGGGAATAAAATGCCAAACCTCAGGTGAGATGAACCCAAAGCCCCAACCCAACATCCATTACTGCCACCAACAGCTCTGCGAGAGTCAATAATCGAGCCTCTTCGTCATTTCTGTATTATTTAAAAGTTCAGCTGTTGATTCTAGCAGTCTGTCACATTGCAGCATATTGCTCTTCTCTACCTAAAACGGATGGTGTGGGGCGAGGAAGACAGCAGACACTCTTTTTTCTTCTCTGTTTGAGCTTTAACTCCGCAGAAGTCGTCCTTCTCCCCCAGACCTTTACACACTGCTCTTACATGCAACGCACAGGCTAAGACACTAACCCTGAAATAGCTCCCTGTAGCACAAATTCAGCAGCAGTACCAAAGCGCATAGCGGCTCTTGTAATTCGCTATCTACTAATACAACATTATACATCAGTCAATAGGTCAGAAGATTTCACTGTTCACTGGTTTTGTGGAACCAATTAACTAGATGATAAAGAAGATTAATTTATTGTAGGATCTGCTAGGACACTAATGTTTGCAGGAGAAAAGAAATTGTTTACTTAAATTTAAGATAGGAATGATTCCCATTTATGTATGTGTACATATATATAAAATAAGATGTAGGAATATATGGGCCTCAGTTCCAAATAGCTGCAGCGTGTGGTGTCGAGTGGCTTTGCATTACAGCGTGAAGCCGGTGCCGCCGGGTACAGCAAGCTCTGCAGCTGAGCCCCTCTGCTCTGCAGCATGCTGTAAACCCTGCAGCAGCGCAAACAGCCCCGAGCTGCATCCATCGAGCGTGCCTGTTGGTGCACACTATACCTGCCGGCGCTGGTAACGTGTTCTGTGTTCAGTCTGAAAACTGCTTGGGGAAGGCTTGTAACGCGTTTCAGTCTGCCGAGTAAGAAGCAGAGATTTAAGTTAGACTGGAGGTGAAGGCTGGAGAAAAGTATCACGGACCTTCCTTCCGCATCCCTTCTGCACTGGTGGAAAAGCAGCACTGCTCTTCTCTGAATGCAGAGATTTAGGAGCCTTTAAGTGGTAAAAGGTAGTGAAAAAAACCAGAATAAGGCACTTCAGTAGCCACCAATGAGCCTGTGTGAGCTGTGCTGCCGTTAATCCCACAGGCTTGGCAGGGAGCCTGGGAGGGGAGCAGACTGCACATGGCAGTGCATAGGTGCGTGGCAGCACACAGGCCAGTGCAGCATCACACATGACAGCTCCAGCATGACCGAGCTGCAGCTACCCTGCCCAGCAGCTGCACAACTAGTTTTACTATCTTGAACCAGCTGAGGCAGCTGTGCAGCATGCTGTGGCGTAGACGTGCCCTGACAGCATCTGCGTCGCTCCTGCTCATGTTGCCAACCTCCAGGACTCATCTCTGCATTAGCATGTCTGCTGGCTGGGCTCTGCCAAGCCACGACGGGTTTTCCCCTTAATTCATCTGTCTAAAAAAAGAGCAGAGTTTTCCTTTGGGATTTAGCTGCAGCCTCACGCAAGCCCTGAAGAGCATGCGGCACTCAGCACTACTGCCACACAACATCACTATACAGTTGATACCACCCGTGCAAGGACGGAGATCCCCAGCAGAACAAAGAAGATTCACCCACAAAGGCAGCGGCTGGGGGCCCACGATGGGCGCTGACACACACACACACCCCCCCGTGGCCACGTGCCCCCAAGCGCCAGGCTGCGGTGTGCCAGCAGATCGCCTACGGGGCTCCTAGTACAGCCGAGGCAAAGTGAAAGCCACTGCAGCATGAAAAGATTGGCATCCGCCCAACGGGGCTGCCGCTTAATGGACTGATTCCAGATACATGTATTTGGACAAGGAGCAATCAATATTGTACAGAGCAGCACAGCACATACATTGTCTCCAGCCAATTATACCGCACTCTCCGCTATATGATATTCATTTTAATGTTACCCTGAAAGGAGGAAGCATGGTAGGTCAGCCAAGTAAAGTGACAGCCATTGCTATACAACCCAGTCCTCATTTCTTTGAGAACCCATGTCAATACAGCGCAAATCCTGACAACCAGGCCCTTATAAAGCGTGGTTCTAAGAAATCCATTAAACCTTTACTCGGTTCATTGCCGTTGCTGTTTTCTCTTGCCAGTGCCACACGTGCCGTTCGGGCTCTGCTGCCGGCTCTGCTCCACATCCAGCACAGCATCACCCTTTCCCACCAGGCACCCACCGGTAACAGCACACCCCAGCTCCCCAGGGAGGAGCAGGATGGAGTCCTGGGGACTCAGCTCATCCTCCTCTCCCTGACCAAGCACAGGGAGTTTAGGGCAACACAGATGCCCAAACTGAGCCTGGCTACCTGGGGGCCTTACCCTGTCCCTGAGTATCTGACTATAGATTCACCCAGCACAGTGCAGCACTGTGTGGAAAGCTATATTATGGTGCCAAGGATGCTGCTCTGAGCCAAAGTGCCTGTCCTCGACACAGCACTGCAGTCAGCTGGGTCACAGCCTCCTTAACCTCTTTGCACATCAAGTTATAATCCATGAAATACCACAATCACCCTTTTCTACCAACCTTCACCTGTGTCTTCTCCAAGGCTCAAGCTTCCCTCACAGCATCTTCAGCTCTTGTAAGTTAGTCTCATACTATCTGGCATCTGTTTTAAAACCTCAGAATGATAAATGAAAGAAACAAACAACTATAAAAGCAATTATTTTAATTACTCACTCCAGGTGCAAAAAGACCCTCAGTTGTTTGAAGCCCATGATTCAAAGATAATGGCTTTTACAGGCAGCTGGCCAACACAACACACTGCTGCAATGGTCTGTGCAGTACCTGGAGGTGCTTCTCTGCCCCAAGTAATAGGAAATTGTTTGCAAAAGGCTTTTGAGTGTTCCCAGGCAGGAAGCATTACAGGAGGCAGCAGAATCAATATTATTTATATAGATCTCTTTATTACAAACTAGAACTCCACACCGTCGCTGTAATAAAGTGTTACCCAGGAGACCACTGAAAAACCTGAACATAATCCTGTAATACACTGGGATGAAATAAGAACACAAAAGGAGACAGCCTTTTAGATCATTTGCCGCTACCCCTTTAAGCTGAGCCATCTCACAATATGCTGTGCATCGCAGGGGATTGGCACATCAGCAGAGCGCTTTACGACAGCTGCAGGACTCTAAAAACCACCTTTCCCTTCTCACCTGTATTTCTTGGTTTAATTCTCCTGATTTTCTTTTTCTACTGATGTGAATATGCCTCTTCTGTTGGCGGATTTGGCAGTAAGAAATTCCAGGGGATAGCCCTGGCAGGTACTGCCTGATTTGAAGGCAATACTGAACAATCTTCACGCAGAAGATCCCTAGCAGGGACAGAATGAGCCAAATTCCTCCTGAAAGACCAGGATACTGCTCAGCAGAGCCCCACAAGCTACGTTGTGCCCTCTCTTTTCAGGCAGCCAGCTACACAAATAGCAGCAGCAGCACATGCTGTAGAAATAAAGCCAAATATTCCCTGTGTTTGGACCATGCCCAAAGGGCAAGCAGTTTCCATCCTGTGTTTTATCGCGGTGGCTGTGGTGCCGTTGAGCAGCTGGGGTTTACGCTGCAGCACTGCCTATGCATGGTACGTATGTACCAGCGCTGCTGACCTGGGCAGTGGCTTTGCCTCTGCCCAGGCACGGCTACAGGCTTGGCTGGGCGGGTAACAGTGTTTTTGCATCTACAGCCAAGGTGGCTTTTTATTTTTAGGCACAGGCTGCTTGAATGCAGTGCCCCAGGAGCTGGTGAGCTGCTCGCTTGGCTCCCGCTGAGGCTCGCTCCGCCACTGCAACTGAGAGATGCACACCCCAGAGGAGCGGGAAAGCCAGTATTACTTGTGCTCTCGCTGAGGGAGCTGCAGAGAGAAGCTCGTTAGTATTGACGGAGAAACCCCAAATCAGGCCACTTCAGTCCCCGCTATTTGTAGAAGCAATAATTCGCTGTAGGTGCTTAAGTGAATATAGAACAGATCACGTGCAAAATAACCTCATTTCAGATCTGGATCCATTTCAGAACAATTGTGGGCAATTATCAACACTTGGTGATTTGCAGCAAAATTTTCAGTTGGCATCTCAGTCACACCCATTAGAGACCCTAAGGAGCAGCCGGGCTGTTTCACTATTAAAGGAGCCAGGGAGAGGTTAAGCTGGGAGCCTGCAGGCACAGAGGTGGCCTGAGCCCTTAACTGCCCCTCGCAGAGCCATCCCTCCCCAGGAAGGGAGGCTGAGCAGGGTCAGCCTGCGCGCTGCCCACACGACTCGCTGCCGGCATGCTGCTCTCCCTCTGGTTAGATGCGCTGGGGAGGGAGTGAGCCGGGACAGGCACAAGCCAGCAGAGCCACAAGCCAGCCGAATTAAACCCATCCAGAAGCACTCAGAGTTGGGGCCAGTTAAAGCCGCTAGTTCTCACCAGCAGGATTGTTATATTTTAACTCACAGTGTATTTCACAGTACTGCTGGGACCCGGACCTCTGGCCAGAATCCCTTCTCTTATGAAAGCCTCTCATTAAACAAACTCTTAAACAAGCAGGTTTGTATTACTTCCTAGCAAACGTGAAGACAAGTCGGCCAAGGAGAGCCCTGAGCAGTTCATGCCAACTGTTAATACATTCAAAAAATATAGCAAGATCCATCTGGGGACTGTGGACAAAGCTCAGTATAAGCCAATACTTATAAATCAGTGGGGTATCCAGGAACTAAAGGTCAGCTAATCTACATATCATCATCAACCATGGAAAATAAAATGTCAAATAAACCAGGTATTTTGGTTGCATCAGTACTTTGCTTGACAGAGACTTAAGCCTGAAGCAGACTTCCATGGGCAGTAGATTTTCAATCTAAAAGTGTTTTATACAAAATAAAGGTACCCAGATTATTTTAAAACTAGTTAACCAATAGGTACATGATAAACAGACAAATAGCCAAACAGTTTCTGTCCTTGATCCAACCTTATTCAGTACATTATTCAATTATCTGGGAAATACACAAAATCATTACTGATACAGTTCGTGCATGGCAGTATTGGGTGCCAGGAACAGCATTACTGACAGGAACACATGTGGAAAGCTGGGTAATATCAATTTATTTGAGCAAAGTGCTCTGAATAGCTGCAGATGGCACATTGCCTGTCTAAGGACCAAGTACACATTAGGTCATGCTAATAACATGGACGACAGTATTTTGGCATCAACAGTTAAGAAAAGGAAATGGGGAGGTTTGTACAGAACCAGCCACACATGGACTCCTCATGTGATGCTGTTACTAAGAGGCAAGAAGCAATCCAGGGCAACATAAATAGGAGATTAACAAGCAAGTGCAGGGAAATGGTGTTATTTCAGCATCCAGTATCCAAGATACCATTGCTAAATGCTGTGAGCAGCTCGGGTGACCATATTTCAAGGATAGTCTTGAAAATATATGAAGGATTCAGACAAGACTCTGAAGTTATAGCGGCTCTGGAAAAGTTGCCTGATAGTAAGAGGCTTTCGTAGCTCAGGCTATGGAGTTTTCCCAAGAGGTGGTAGGGATAATTCAGCCACGGTCTACAATTACCTCCGAGAGGAAGAAACTCTGATAGCATGTGGCTCCTAGCCCAGCCAAAACAGATACATTGCAGAAGCGGTAAATGAAGTAAATATTTTAAAGCAGAGAGCAAGCAGTCACTGGAAGCACAGCCCTGGGGTGTGATTGACTCCACTCCGCTCAGCAAGAAGCATGGGTGACATGCGGAGAAAATGCCAGGGCTCAGGCTGAAGTTACAAGCCCAAAGCAGAGGGTGCAGGTGGTGTTTGGATGTGCAAAGCAGCACCTTCTGGCTTGGACACCTGAGCAAGACAGGCACCGGGGGTCCTGCAGGTGAAAAACCCCTCCCAGCCATGCTTAAATGCTCTCCCCAGCTGCCCCACCTCTGACCCATGTGCGATGGAGTCCCTTAACAGTACCAAAAATGAGGTTAATAGCAGTAGGAAAACTTCCAAATGAATAAAAGGATGCTTCATGGAGAATACCTGGGGAGCCAACTGCTCGGACTGCCTGCCAGAGCCATTTGCAACACAGAGGACAACTGAGGTCTTTTGAGGTTTATTCCTCTAAGGGGACACATGAACAACGTGAGGACATTTTTAGGCTGTGTTGCTGTACCTTCCCACTGAGGCTATTGCAGGATGCAATGGATTAAAAAACAGATAGATTATACACAGGACACTGCCTCCAACTGAAAAACATCATGCAAAGTGACTGAGCTCTGCAGCTGGAAAAGGGTCCCAAAAAATGACAGAATCCTCCTGTAGTAGTAGAAAACCCTACTGGGTCACTGTAGATTGCCTTAGAGAGCACCAAGGTCACGAGGTAAAAGCAAGCCTGATGAGACCCATGCTTCCTGCATAGGGAACGCAGTTACAGAGCCAGCATGCTGCAGACTTCACACGACCTGCGCCATCAGCATCGACGGTAACACAGCCCCAGACAATATTCATTAAACAGTCATGCACATGAGCACGTGGATGCTTAACCTCAGCTCAGGCTCCTAGAAAATGCAGCCAAGTTCAATATTGCTCATTGGGGAGGGGTGGTACCACGCAGCTCCAAGCTGCCCAGCAGCTTCGCAGCCTCTCCCCAGGACCACACTGTTTGCCCAACTCTCAACCCCAGCAAACCCACCGGCAGGGAGGAGAAGGACAAACCCCCTCCGCGCTGCCTGGGTGTCCGTCCCAGGACTCCCCCACCTCACTATGCAGCTGCAAAACAGGCAGATCCTAATGCTGACCTGGGCTGAAGGCAGAAATACTCATTTCTGCTCATTAGCAAGTCCACTGGGGTCAGGTTGTCATGCACGAGAGGAGCACGAGAAGACCTGTCAAGCCTTTATGCCTAATTATACATAAATGAACTACCCTCTCCAGTCACATGTCTGTTGTGCTTTCCAAAATACCGCAAGCACTTACATCAAAACCTGTGCGTGCATTAGCTGGGGGGACTCTACACATGGCCTAAATAAAAGGAAGGGAAAAAAATGTGACAAACCTCCAGAGTGATGAGGCAATGTTTCACATGTCAGAACAGCAGTTTTAATTCAAGTTTGGAATTTGATAGAAAGCTTTCACTAAAGAGAAATAAAGGCTGGCACTGTGAAAGAATATATTGTTAGTAATAGAGGTCTGCAGCATGAGATCTTTTCCATGCAAAAACTACTTGTTACGATAAATGATCTAAAAAATTCAGTATTCATATAAGAATCCGTGTGCATCCATAAAATGAGAGTTGCAAGTAGATTAGATTTAAAACAATCTCAGGAAGAAAGATAACTCGTTTTCAGTTAAGTTCCCCCATATCCTGCCCTCTCAAATCACTGCGAAGAGCATTCGTACAGTTTCAGAAATCCCATTATCTTCCTGTTCTTGTCATAAATTCAGCAGTGTTTCTTTGATAAATTACATTCCTTTCTATCATATTATTTTACTAAAAATTACAAGTCAGAGTTCTTAATTAAAGCCCACACCAGTAAATTGGATTTTTATATATATATAATTGGAATATATACAAGTATATAATATAAATATAGTATATGCACATATAGATGGGATCATGATGTGTCATTACCAAAACAGCGCTACCATTTCTATAGGTCTTAAAGAGCCTATTGTGATCTGCGATTCATGTGTTTTCAGGAGCTGTTCTTGTCACCCAGAGCTTTATACCTCCTTCATTTTTCTGGTTAAAATAGATATTTTTTTTTTAGTTTGCCTATGCGATAAGTTATTCTGGAACAGTTATTCTTGTGTGGATGCCCCCAGTCTGGAATGAAATGCTTTATCATTTTGATTTAGCTTTACCCATATGATGAAAACTCTAAACGTTTCCCTTATTCCAGATGAGGAAACCAAAGAACAAACCAACCAGCAAGCCCGACTCCAGCCCACACGATGGCATAGTCCAAACATCCTAACATTGGCACAGGGCTCAGCCTAAGGACCCGCATGCTCCATTTGTACAAATGCTTATAAATCAGGGCCTATCCTGTGCTTGGGCTGCCCTAAAATTAATTTTGGGTTTGTTACACTAGGCAAATTTCCCACCCTCTCCACATAAAAAATAAATCCATACACAGAGCACATGGAATTAGAAACAATCTTCCCAAATTTCTGCCATCTTCCCAGCTGGGGAGTAATGAATTCAGGAACCAGACTTGCCGCATTGATTAAGCGCATTAACCAGCAATTTTATTGGGACAATTTTAAATATGAGACTGCAGTGTCATTTTGGTTTCCTTCTGAACAGTTACCCATTGACCCAGCCTTATTTGAGATTTAGCATTCTCTCTCATGTGCAGCCCACACCTCTGCATGCATGTTATTTTCCCCAATAAGTCTTTTTTTTTTTCAAAATTACTAAGAATGCTGAAATATATAAAAGAACAAAAAATATTACTCAACAAAAAATAAACAGTAGAGAAAAAGACGTTTCTGAAACAACAGCAAATTTCAAGGAGCGCTGTGCATCCTCAGCATATCCTTAGTGATGCAATGGGTGATGCGGGCTGATGCAATCAGACACGTGCCTCTGTTGAAACATTCAAGTAAAGGAAAAAATGTGGCACTTCGGTGCTTTATGTGCATTATCAGCCTGAAAAGGGAAAACACTCCCTCTCCCCCCCACCTGCCAGCCCCACAAACTCAGCATCGCAAATGTGGCTTCACAATAGCTCTTCCTATCTACCTCTGCTCCCATTGCTCAGCACCACTCCTGAACTGAACTGCCCTCTAAGAAATCATCTTTTTTTGCAAGTTTTTAAGTTGAATCAGTTCACAGCATGGCCAACAATGCTGATGCTGCAAGAGTGCAGGATGTTGCTGCTGGGAGCAAACCAGGTGGCAAAGGGGAGGGACGAGGAAACCTTGACTTTCCTGATGCTCAGAAGTGCAGCCCAGGAGCCTCGCTCCTGCCCCAGCCGGGATTACATTCCCTACCTGCAACTCAGACACCACAAACTTGGCATCACTGAAAAAGCTCCTTAATAACAAAGTGCACTCACGCATTAGCTGTACGTTGACACCTTTCCAGGGCGTGACTGGTCCAGCCAAGAGGAGAGAGATGACTGTGCAGACACCATCACAAGATACAAGCACCTCATCGTCGTTCTTGTGTCCTTCATCACATCTGTAAGTCTAAGTCGCACTTTCACCCATTTCACAGGCAAGCGACTGAAGCATATGTGGGAACACAGATAATTCCTGTATCTGAGGGATTTGGGCACTCAAATCACACAGATTTCCAAAAGCCCACAGTGATTTCAGCGACTTGCCTCGGGGCAGGAAAGGAGCCTGTGGCAGTGCAGGGAATTAACCCTGAGTGGCCCCAAGTCCAACTTTGGAACTGGTCATTGCTATTCTCCCACTTAACACAAAGTGGCTTCTTCAGGAAGAGCTTCACTACAAGACTTCAATTTTATATGAATTTACTTAAAATTAGCTTGTGCTGTAAAAGCATGTAGGAAACAAGCAATTAAGGAAAAGCACAGAAAGACTAGCCATTCATTTTCATGTGGTTAGATTTATTTTTGCAATAACCTGGGTGATGAGAGTGCAAGCTCCCAGCCTGCAAAGCAGCCAGGCTGCAGCTCCTCCGGCTGAGTGCACCGTAGGGCAGGCACCAAGGTGTGGGCTGACACATGGGCCCCCCCAGCACACGGTGCCTGCTGCATCCTCCCACCCCTGTGCCAGAGGCCAGGGCAAAGACCTTTGCACTGAACCCAGGGCTGCCACAGCTGCCCTGGCCCCGCAAGCAAGGCACAGGTTCATCTTTCCTTTAACAGCGGTTTTGGCAAGACTCAATGCCCAGGTTGGGACAGCAGCAGCGCAGGAAGCAAAGGAAACCCAAGTGGACCCAGGACACACTGGCAAAAGCGACAGGGGTTTTGCATGCAGTGTCACATGGTATAGGTACAGCTCACGAGGCTGCAGAAGTGCATCTGATATCCTCACCTGCCCCAAGGAGGCGGCGGATGAGTCACAGCCATAGGTAGGTCAGGCTGTGTGGCGCTGCTGGCAGGAACATGCTGAGCAGCCCCAAAAGCATCCCTGTGGGAGACAAGCAGCCAATTCACCTCTCTTTTCCCAGCCAGCAAAAATGAAAACCCAGCCAGGAGCTTTATAGCCTCTTTATTTAAAAAATAAAATGGAAATAAACTTTAGAATGACGTTAACTAAAACTTTCTAAAATAAAACTTCCATTAAAAGAGGAGGCTGAAAGCAGATATTTCTGAAGCTGCTGCATCCTCCACGGTACTCGCACTTATCGCACCCTGAACCCCCCCCAGAGGAGCCGCTGCCTCCCCCTGCTCCAGCCTTGCACTCCTTGCTCTAGTTAAAATAAAAGGGAAGGATCATCGCCTGCAAAGACAGACTTGCCAGGAGACCAAGCTCCTAACAATCAAGTCGCAGTGTGGGGTTAATTAGCACATAAATTAAGAAATGTTTTGCATGCAGTAGTACGAGGCACAACCATGGCCCTCCTTGACAGAGCACAGAAGAAAGGTTGTGGGGATGGAAGTGAATAAAGCACCAGGGAGTGAGGGCATGACTTTTTGCCATAGCTATGGCCCATGGTGCAGACAGTCTCAAAAACCAAAGCAAATTAAAAAGTTTACCCTGTTTCTATTCTAGCATCTATTTCTTCCTTGATTAATTTTTAAGTTTTCTACTTAAAAAGTTGGGACATCTTTTCCAAATTGGGCACCTAAACTATGTTTCAACCACACTATTTCTGGGGCCAGAACATAGCTGGGAACCACCGTGCAGTTCCACTATCAGGTCAACCCCTCCACCCCAACAGCAAGTGCCACCACATCAGGAGAAACTAGTACTTCTGCAACCACCCTCCATCCCGCATCACTCCCCTCACACCAAGGCAGAATCTTTGGATGATGACATCATCATACATAAAAATATTTTTTAAAATTATTTCTATTAATTTATGAAGAACCATGAATTAAATACATCACTCAGAAGAAACCTAGAATGAGAGGCCAAAATGTGTCTCTGTTCAAAGTGATAAGCAATTCCACTCGGTTGCCTGAAATTTTCTCAAGGCTCCTTCTTACCTGAGGATGGCACAATCATAGAAAAGACTTGAATAAACTTATTTTCCTGAATGGAGAAAAATAAAAAAGAGATCTTTTCAGTAATACCGAGCCAGCCTGCCAGAAGAAAAGGTGTGGAGGGTGGGAGACAAAAAACATGATTAATGATGCCTTAATCTTTTAAGGCAATAACTTCTGCCTTCAAGGGACTTCTGGTACATACCACAAAAAGTCTCTCACCAGGAAAGCCCCATAAGCATTAATCTTGCTGCTGGGCCCCAGCAGGTTTTTGGTGTGGCAGATCACAGTCAGATGCTCCCTTGGCGCAGTGGGGATATTGCTGGTAGAGCAGACAGACATGAAAATCTATTTCTGCCATAAAAGGAGCACAGGTTCAAAGTCTGCTCCAGCTTGTAACATGGGCAACCCCATCTGGAGCTCTGCCACGCCCTTACAGACTGACAGAATCCTAAAATTCCTCTTCTCACCACATCAGCAGCTCCTCTACGGAGCCTGAGGCTATTTCTGGTGCTCCACCACGGCATGCCCAGGCCACCTCTTACTCACTCCCTGTTTGCTCGCTCCACATCAGGACAGGATGGCTCCTTCAGGTTACTCACATCCTGCATGAGCCACCCCGTGGTCCATCCAGTCACACCTCCCGGCCAGCGTGACCAGTGACAACCCACTGGGACCAGACCCATCACTTCTGCCATCACCCTTGCGGGGCAAGCAGCCCAGAGAGGGAGCTTAGCCATCAAAGACAACAGATTTAAAAATTGTCCAAACCAGGGTCAGGCAGCTTTGAAGAGTGGGTTCACATGAACCCACAATGAACTGAGTTTTCAGAGTATCTATTGATTTTAGGAGCACCGAATGATGCAGCTGAGGGTTTGAGCTGCAAGCCAAAGAATTACCCAAAAGGTAACACTTTCTGGAAGGGACCAACAGACAGGGACAGGAAGGACAGGGGTGGAGAGAGAAGATGGCTATATGCATGTAGATAGGCATATTTCTTCTGTTGTGTCCTTGATCAATGGACACCAGAAGTAGGAAAAGTTTTTAAACCACTATGTAATTTTATTTAAATCTTCCAGCTCGCACAACACTTCATCCTCTTCTACCTTGTCTTAGCAGTAGCAGACCTCGAGGGCAGGGATTTGAAGGACAGGGCAGCAGCTTTACAAAACCATGTCCCAGAGCTCTCGTTAGCCCCAAACAGGCAACAGCTGTCCCTGCAAACACAAACCAGGAAACAAGGCACACAGGTTTTGCAAGCTGAATCAGTGCAAATTGGCAAGAAATAGCTGTACACATGATGACACCTGCACTAGAGGAACAGAAATTAAAGGGAAGGAGAACTTCAGGAAACACATCCAGACACGTGGGCAATCACACCAGAGATGAGTAAGAGCAAAAGAAGGGAACCAGTGGGAGCTGGAGGCAGAGCGGGTGAGCCATGCTCACACCACCACCCCAGGCAGCACATGCAGGCATCCAGGGAGGAATCGCAAACTGGTGAAAATGGACATTGGATTGACAAACCCACTGCTGCTCTGATAATTGCCACCCAGCAAAAAGCTGCTCACTGAAAACATTTAAGCAATGTGTACTGGGGATTTGTACTGAGACGAGGCCATGGCCAAGTACCCCAGCATGGGGAAAGGTGGGTCCCTGCAGCAGCTTGGGGTACTCTCCAAGTGCCACGTGAAAGCTAAATGAGTCACCAACAGTCAGAGAGGGCTCAATTAGAGCAAGCTCACAAGCCATACAGAGAAATATCTCAAGTAAATCTTCCCAGACACCGTTCCCAGCACTGATGCCTTCAATTAAAAGGAGTCTCACTCCAAGCAAAGGCCACTGACAGAGTTGCTCCAGATTCAGCAAATGCCGATTTCAATACTCAACCGCATAGTTCCCCTTGCAGGCAAGGGCCGTATGGATAGACAAAAATCTCCCTTCACCAACACATGCTAAGGAAAGGAGACCACCAGGAAGTTATATGATTATTCATCACCTTTCGTCCCATTTAGGCCAATAAATTCCACAATTTTACAGTAAGCTATATAGGGAATCGCACACACATGTTGCATATGCACCCTGGGCATCCCCGGACGTCTGCTTGGCCAGAGATTAACATGCTTGATTTTGTCACAGTCTGAAGTCCGTGCCGTGAACTCAGACCATCAGAAAGATGGCACCAATGGTATTTTGCTTCTATTGGGGATGCTGGCATTTTAATGCAGTTTAAAAATGCACATTGCTGTTCCCAGTGCCTCCCTCACTCTTTGTACTTACACCTCACTGCATCTTCCCCTGGTCATTTTAGCACATCCCCATATATCCCTTTCTCATCCTCCCCAAACTACCTTTATCAGATCCTGCTTTGTATTTGGTGCCCCCATACATTTCTCTTGCTGCCTGAGAATAGCCAGAAAAATAAACTCATAGAAGGCAATAAATTTGCCTTTAAAAGTAAGAAAGTATTACCCTGGTTCTGCAGTATGTCAGTATCTAAATAATAAGCCTTTTTGCTTATTTTTCTAACCCCTTTTGCTTACTTGCAAGCCTTTGAAGGCCAGGCTGTACAACATATAGTGACCTGAGGAACAGAAAGAACAAACAAGCTCGGATGGGCCAAATATCCTGTACCAGAAAGGCTCAGAAGTAGCACAACCTACAAGGACAAGAAATAGGTGGGTGAGTGGTGGAACTGGTTAAGGAGATGATGAGGAGGTCTGACTGTGCTGCAGCTTCCTGAAATACACGTGAAATACACATCACATTTATCAAGTGAACATTAAGGGACCAGCACCTGCTTCAGGAGAAAACACTTTTTTTTCTAAGGTCCCAGAGCTCATAAACCCTAGAAAATTTCCATCAATGTAATTTCTTTTTCCACCCCTCTCCTCCCTTTCCTTTCCTGCCCAATCATGTAACAGTTTGACAAAATTACAATTAAAGATCCAGACTCTGGGCTGTGATTGCTGAAACTTCGCTCTCCACGTTAATTTGCAAAAGGCTTTTTCAGACTGCAGAGTGCCATCTAGATGAAGGAAGGAGGACTTGCTGCGAATCAGCCAGCTGGAGGTAATAAATCCTTTGGGGATGCATCACAGAATACCTACAAGATGCTTTGCAGAACAGCTCTTTGCAGACTGCAGATGTTTTGTGGCAATTTTTTTAAAGTACTAAAATCCTCCTGTGGCTGAATGAGCAATGCTTTTAAATGGCTTGTGGGATGAGATGAGAGCCCTCTTAGTTTAGCATTTGAATATTTATGCATTCTCATAGAGAAACATTTTAGGTCTTTATTTTTTCCAGGCTTTTTAAGGGTTCACCTGGTTCAGATGGACACTGAATCTGGACAATTTTGAGGCAGGGTTTCCTGGCAGACCCTCATTAAAGGACACATGTGGATGGGCACAATTGGACCTGAATGTGGTCCTGCACATAAATGAATGAATTTTTTACATATGTGCAAATATTTGCCTGTGGGGAGGTATTAGAAGGCATAGGCTCTACGAGCTGTTTAAGACAGGATAAAAATCTTGCCTATATCATGAGTGGAAAAAAATTCCTCCAAGATAACGATAGGGATGAAGTGGGCAGCAGTTTCTGCAACAAAGGGAGACTGCTCCAAGAGACGGTGCTCCCACAAACCTGCCGAGCAGTGATAAGGAACCAAAACCACACGCATCTATCATCTGTTCTTCTGTGCTGAGAAGGCAACCATGTGCTTAACAGACTGAGCATCTTAGTTCCTGCAAAAAGAAGAAAGTGCAGGAAAGTCTCTCCTAACTCGTTACATTTCCCTTACACCGAGTTGTCGTGAGGGCAGATCACTGAAGATGCCGGCCATCCCACAGAAGTACCAGCATCTCTGTGGCCCTTCAAGAACAACACTGGAAATGCAGCAACCTCCTAAACACGCTTGTGCAAGACCCAAATGAGCAAGACTTGAGCGTGCCTTTGCTGCCCGGGAGGTTCCTTCTGGTTTAGATGAGCCTGAGGACAAGGCAATGCTGTGAAAGTCACCGAAGAGGGTTAAATCCCCACTGACCTGCTCGGGGAGGGAAGGCAGCTCCTGCTGTCCCGTTGCCTTTGTTAAATCCAGTGTGGAAATCAGCCGATTGCGCCTCACTGGCTCCCCTCACCCGAGCTCTCCCCCTCACAAGATAACCCCCAGTTTAAGGAAAAATTCAGCCGAAGTTGGAGCAGGGGAGATGGCAAGCAGCATGAATGTGAATTGCCTTTCTCCTGGGCCCATGTCAAAACCCAACCTGACAAATTCATCATTTAAACTAAGCAGTACTGAAATAGCCAAACAATGCCTCATATCAACAGCCCATATTTAAAAGACAGGCTGCAGCAGCACAAACGTGCTCTCCAGAAGCACGATCATTCATTTGGGAGTTATAAAACAATACATTAGCACAGCAATGTAATAAATAGAACCTGGTGAATAATGCAAATAAAACATTTTCCCTTCCTATTTTTCATGTTTCTAAATATATTTCCTTCCGTTGCAGTCGGGCCCTTTCTGCTTTGCCTTTCAAACCTTCACATGGTGCAGAGACAAATTGCAAAGAGACTTGAGAGAGAAATGAAGGGGCTGCTGCCACCCCTGCCGCATCCTCCCTTCCCTCTGCCATGCTCTGACGGGACCGGGAAGCCAGGGGCTGGATTTGGATTCAGCAGGGAGGCTGTCCCAGCCTGTAATTATGCTGACAGCTTCACAAGAGCTTTACTTTGGGTCTAATTAAGACTTATTAGAGTTGAAAACAAACAGAACTTGGTTCTTTCCAACACCATAGAGCCTTTACATGTGCAAAGTAAAAAGATTAAAACAAAAAAGGGGGGAAATTAAGAGAAAAAAGAGGTCTGTGCCTAGCATTTTCACTCAGGGCAGGGAGCCCTTCACCATCAGAGGTGGTGGGATTGTGGCTGGAGCCTGACCCAGCATTCCTCACTCACTGGTTAGGGGCCACTTCCCAATTGCTTCCCAACACACTGTTTGGTAATGCTGTGAAGCAAGAGGGAAATTCAGTGTTTCATAGTTTCTGATGGCTGCGGCGGGGGGGAGGCAGGAGGAGAGGCAGCAAATACTGGCTCTCGGGGTGAAGGACTGCACACCTTTACAACTGCAGGAGAGACTGCGACGACCTGAGCTTCCCTTGGACAACATCAATTCACCTCAGTTTGTGTATTGAATACCTAATGTAGGTGCAAAAAAAAGGACACTAAATCAGTTTTTCAAAACACACTCACAAGAGCTGTACCAGACACCAGCAGATGAACTTGCCTATGCTAAATGGAAAGGGGCATGTTCCTACCCAGCACACACGTGTGCACAGCAATTTAGCCCCAACCCTTTGATTTCCCTATCTCCAGAGACACACAGACAATAAATGCAGCTCATTCACTCTTCTCGTAGGCTCTTGTCTCATATTAAGAGCGTAAGATGACAAGGGTGGGCACTGAGATGCGGTAACTCGGCCCTTGGCAGCGGTCGGGGTGCTGAGCCCCGCACAGCTGCTGGAGTGCCAGTGCCCTCTCCTGTTCACCGCGCACCGGCTTCCCCTGCTCGTTCCACGGCATGGCTGCATGCCTTCAGGGGCTGGTAGGAAATACTCCCCAACAGCCTGACATCCTGCTACCAACTAATAAAAAATGGTATTTATGAGGTTAAGGAAAACGTGAAAACACTGCAGAACTTACTTGGACGCTGCATCCTCTTCACTGCAGTCCAGAAAAATTATCACTTTCATTGGGCCATTTAGGAAGAAATAATCCTCAAACTATCTCATTCCATTAAGTACGGCAGGCTTGTATCTTCTTTCCAAAGTACATCTTCAGTGACATTCAGTTTTACTTTCTGTGGCTGTAACTCAAACTCCAGCCGCTGCCAAATGTATTCACAAAGTCACAGAGGAGGAAACCGAAGCCAAAAGGGGAGTCATTAGCGCATCTGACATCAGGGAAGTTTATGCTCCCGTTATACCTGGACTGTTTTCCAGACTTTTCACACCATCACTTAGTTATGACAGCACAGACTCACCCTCATTTCACCACAGTATCAAAAGCAGTGGTGATGCTACAAAGTGTTTTCTAACAACTCTTTTTTCAGTTATCCTGAGGATTTCTGAAGGGGAGCTCTGATGAAGTTGCTTTCTGGTCTAATATTAGCACCCACCCTAATGCAACTGAAGGAATCAAAATAATGAGCAGAAAGACTTTTCCCTGTTGGACGATGGGAATATTCCCAATAGGAAAAGGTCTCTCAGATGCCTTAGGATGGGCAAAATATCAGACCAAAGTGGAAAAAAAACAGAATTGTTATTGATACATAAACAGAGGGAACTTTCGTTTCTTCTTCTGAATCACCACTGCCTGGAGTCATACTGTAATGTGGAAATTTCAGCCGCCAGGCTATTACAATGAAGGTTTCCAACTCATGTTTGGAAAGAACTGCTTGAAAGCATGACACTTAATGGCTCAAAACTCAGAAGACAAATAAGAAGAACCCAAAGCTCCCCAAAATGAACTCAGCTGAGCAAGTGCTCTGGCAGTGTCTGACACCCAGAGCTGACCAGCAGCTTTACAAGGCAAACTGAGCAGTGAAGACACTCCTATCGAGTAGGATTTTCTAGTTCCTGACCTGTACTCGTATCTTTAGTAATTACCATTTCTGTCGCATTACTTCAGTGCCATGGTGCCCATAAAATCTCAATTTCTCCAGTGGCTGGGGCCACTGAACAGCTGAGGAAGGAGGGGGGTGAAATATAAGACTGCTGCCCAGTCATTTACTATTCAACTAAGGGAAGAAACACAGAGACTATCTCATCTCTACAGAGAACACACTTAGCCAGGCTAACGGAGACAACCCTAACAAGCTGAAAACATGGACAGTAAAAAATATGGAAGTGGTGAATGAACACGTTTAGCACATTTCAGCTTTAGGAAGCTTGCGAGCAGACTTGTGCACGAAAGAGGAGCTCCTTGAGACACTGCTAGGCAGAGCAGGGCTTTGGTGACACTGCTGCCACCAGCACCAAGGGAAATAGTCCCACAGGGACTCGGGTGGACAGTACCTCCTGGCAAAGTCAGGCTCTGCTCCTGGGGATGCTGTGCCTTCTGAAACCTAAATTGCTCCAACTGGAGCAGTACCAGTTTGACCAGTTGAAACCCAAGGCTCCAATGTGCTGGCTTACGCGGTTCACCCAGTAAAGTGCTCTCGTGCCACTCTCACAGTTTCAGAGTTATTCTCACCATCACCAGCAACAACCAGCAACGGACAACACAAGCACAGAGTCCCCTGTGATTACTGATGGGCAACCTTACATGACATGTTATTCCTTATATTTCTCCTATGCTGTTACAAGAAAAATTAACAGGGTCAGCCAAAAATTCATACCAAAATATTACCTAGTATGTCAGCAGCAATATTTCTATAGTCTCCCTTCCTTTAAGAGTTGTAGTAACCTGTATAGTAGCTTAATTAATTCTGCTTTGTGTTCTGCCAGTTAGAAACAACAAATACAGCTGCTCTGTTATCAGCTGCCAAGTTACCTGCCACTATCTTTCCATACACCTATTTTCTGGCAGCTCCTTCTGGGAGCAGAGACCTGGCATAGGGTTCACAGGGGTCACACGCTCCAGCAGACACATTACTACGGGGCACGGAGAAACAAGGCCACACCAGAGCCGTGGTCACAGGGGTAACACTGAGGAGCCCTGGTCCAGCCAAGGAGCAAAGCTTGTAGCAGAGGGCAAGGATGCAAAGGCCTCAGATGGTAACACCCAGGAATTACCCACAGGTCCTCACATGAAGATTTTGACATCTAATTTTTTTTTCTGCAACTCACATCCATGAAAGAAAACTTGTCCCAGTTCGGATGCTCACATAGAAAACATCAGCATACCAGGGTTTTTCCAATGACAAATTTTGGTTTTCGTCAGTTCTTCACATAACATATGTTCACACAGCACTAATTAGGACCAGATCTGGAGCTTGCTGAAAGCCAGCTGGGAAATAGGGAGGTTTATCCAAGAACAAGTTTTGGAGCTCTTAAGAAACAAGGGGGATGTTGCACCAAAATAAACTTAAGTTTAGAAGATACTAAATGTGTTTCTATACCATAAGCTGGGTTGGTTGGAGTCTAAAATGAGCCACGTGCAATGACTTGTGGCTGTAACTCCAAACTGCCAGTAGCCCTACAACACCACTTTCTGGAAAATCCCATCAATGGACTTCCATATTGACTGTCCGTGGATGCCAGACAGATCTGCAAGCAGGAAACGGTGCTCCACATTTCTGAGAAAATGAGTCCCAAAGTAAAATATGAAGGGAAAGCTGTACACCCAGGAGCCTACTTGTATTGAAGTGCATCTTTGTCAGATCAGTCAGAGAAAGCAACTCCTTTATCAAAACCACCAGGTTTGGGGTCTTCTGGCCTGAAACAGCAGCAGCTGCACTGGGAGCTTCCTCGAGCTGGTTCATATGCTGTGTGTAAGTGTGGGCATCCCCTATGGGGTACCAGCAAGGGTGTAACCCAGGCGAGGATGGAGCCATCCGTTCAATGTGTTTCTATACCATAAGCTGGGTTGGTTGGAGTCTAAAATGAGCCACGTGCAATGACTTGTGGCTGTAACTCCAAACTGCCAGTAGCCCTACAACACCACTTTCTGGAAAATCCCATCAATGGACTTCCATATTGACTGTCCGTGGATGCCAGACAGATCTGCAAGCAGGAAACGGTGCTCCACATTTCTGAGAAAATGAGTCCCAAAGTAAAATATGAAGGGAAAGCTGTACACCCAGGAGCCTACTTGTATTGAAGTGCATCTTTGTCAGATCACTCAGAGAAAGCAACTCCTTTATCAAAACCACCAGGTTTGGGGTCTTCTGGCCTGAAACAGCAGCAGCAGCTGCACTGGGAGCTTCCTCGAGCTGGTTCATATGCTGTGTGTAAGTGTGGGCATCCCCTATGGGGTACCAGCAAGGGTGTAACCCAGGCGAGGATGGAGCCATCCGTTCAGGAGATGACGTGGACCATGAAAACGGACATTGAAGGTGGGCATGTGCCCTGCAGTTGAGGTCCCCACTGCAGCTCCACACCAGCCAGGGCAAAGCAAGTTCAGAGCACTGCTGCCAGGGTCTATTGCAAATCCACCCCATGACTCTCCTCCTTTAAGCTCTGCATGGGTGCTAAGGGAGGCTGCTGAAGGTTTCCTTCTCTGTAGGACACAAACATTATTTAATCAATGACTTTAAAGCCATTTATGGCACAAAAGGTCTCTCCTGAAACTTCCAGTTACAGCTGATGCCTGTACCTAACAAGCTGCTTTTCTTTATGAAATCACTTGCTGACACTCAGCGTTTTTCTTCCACCTGTTCTGTAAGAAACATGATTTCCAGCCACTTTCCAGGTCCATGTGCTCAGGGCAACTTTAAGCAATAATTACCCCCACGAAATGGCATCCACGCTTAGCTCAGGAGAGGGACTTACTGTGGTACAGCATTACTGCTGCAGGGACACCACCATCCTTTGTGCTCCCCATTTGGAGAGCCTCCTCAGTGAAGCATTCACTTTTTCTCTTGTTCACGGCCAAAAAGCATCACTTCAAGGTATAATATAATTCCATCAACTGTATAAATAAAGATACAATGTATAATACTTACTGATAACTAAAAATGCATTCATACCAGAATTACCAGCTACAGTCTCTGAAATCTCTGAAGTACCTAAAAGTAGGAAGCTTTTAATTGCACTCTGAGTAACTGATGGATTTCAGTCCACCTGTAATACTTAAACTTAATAGTCATCTCTGACAGGTACACTCACATTAACAAACAAGAAAAAAAAGGTCAAGTTCAAAGCACACTGAAAATCAATATGGCTTTAAATGTACTCATTTGAGATGAATCTAAAACCCCCACACATTAAAAAATGCCAGCTAGACATTTTTCTAGGAGCTGAATCACCTACCCACCAGCACCACAGGACTCCAAAAAGAGTTTCAGAGAGGGGAAAGATGTCCAACAAGAAGCCTTAAAAATGGAAGAAGCCCTCAGGGCTGCAACAACGCGTTAAGTTCTGCCATTATTTCCAAAGGCAAAGGAAAAATAGGGGCTACCCAAAAGAAAATTCAGGGAACTACCAACCAAAGGGCTGCTTGGTGTGCAGACCCTTCTGCTTTCTTTCAGAGGGAAGAATATTTTCTTTCAACTTCATATAATTCTAAAAACATGAAAGAAAACATCAGTATAGCAAGTCAGATCAGTAAATACTCGTATTTACTAATATTTATTGATTGTAAGTAAAGAGTGAGCCCCAAAATCTTGGTGCAAAACCACATAGCTCCAAATCTGACCCACTGCATGCAGCTTTACAAGCAGCAGCCATGTTCACTCCAGCATTGTTTTGCAGGTTTAAAATCGTGCCTCCACTACTGAGCACACATTAAGGTTTGATCAACCCAACGCTTATACCAAAAAAAGAGCAAAAGGTTGTAGCATCTATATACAGGATTGATTTGTAGGAAATGGGGGAGAAGGGAAAGTTACCTGCATGGCTTAATAACTTCATAAGGCTTCTCACAAGAATATGTAAAGCCATTTCAAATGTGATACAGCTTTTAAAATCTGATCCATAGTTTGTTCCACAGCCAGAGCACATTAAAAATGTCAGAGTCTGTTCTCTAACCTGCTGAAATTCATCAGAATCAATGGGGAACCTGGAACCAAGTAAAACTCCCACCCAGATTAAAACATCTAATTCCTTCTGACCCTTTGGTAGACTTTGTCTCAACACTGTATGTACTACAGCCTATACAGATCATTTCAACACAGACTTATTTAAAACAATGCAAAAATTAGAGGATGTGAGGAAAGGGAAGAATGACAGAAAGTTTGAGGTATTGCTGCGTAAGGGCAGAGTATGGAGGTACTACCAGGAGGTACAAGGAGAAAGGGATTTGTAAGAATAGGATACAGATCCACAGCAAACTGCACTGCCTTAGTTTTACTGCCATAAACAGTTAAAAGTAAAAGGCAGTTAAAAAAATGTACTCTCCTCTTTATGGCTGTCGTACCTCCTGTTCCAAAGTACACGTGCTTTTGCAGAGGCCATTCCTTCAATCAGGAAGGTCACAATAATACAGCTGTGGAAAAACTGCAGCAGGTATTGATCCGGGCTATTAAGTGCCCAGTTTGTCTATACCTACAGACAGCAAAATGGCACTGGCAGCCCCTCTTCATCTGTCTCTGATTGAGACAGTCAGCTAGGCGGAATTTAAGACTGTATGTAAATTCATTTAACCAGGAATTTGAGCTCAGTGTAAAATACCAGCTGATTTGCTGAGGTCTTTAATCCGTACACCAAGGTAAGCTTAGGGCAAACTCACACGGCTTCAGTACACTCAGCCAGGCTTAAGTTTAATGCAGAAAAGTGAGATGCCTGTTCGCTGGGCTTTAGAAATAAGAAGTCTGTGGCAAGTTGCCTGTAAAATGGAATTTCAGTTACACCTGAGCTGGAACTACAAAAAAAATTTCCCTTTTCTTTGAAGTCCTTGATGTGGGGTCAGAGCCATTAGTGCAGATTTCAAGCTCGGGATTGATTTTGGTCTGAATTGAACATCTGTTCCCTAACTATGCCCCGGAGCCCAGGCAGAAACCAGCCCGCAGCCTAGATTTGGCTCATGCTTTCTCTAATGTACATGTAAAAACGTCTTGGATCTACAGAAAAGGACTGTTTAACATAAAAGCAAAGAACATGGTAAGGTGCACAAGCCTGTCCCAAGAGCTGCTCAGCAGCGTTTTGCAGAGGCAGAGCATGTGCCACAAGTAAGGGTTGCTCTGCAGAGAGCCCTTAGCTCGTGGCTTAACCAAGAGTCACTGCCAGTGATCTCTGACCTCTTCCACAAAACCTGACAAGCTGCACAGGTACTTGTAAACAAACAAAGTACATGCCCAGCCACGTGTAAAAGGCCGATTGAGATCAGGGCTAACCTCAGTGGGGACAAGGCACCTGCAGCCTACAGCGAACAAAGGCAGCAACGGTGCTGCCTGCGGGGCGCTGAGAGCTCACAGCAAAGCCAGAAACCAATCCCCCGCCTCCCCAAGACCGGGCTAACACCCAAGCCACAATACAATGCTCTTCTGCAATTTTTTATGCAGCTTTTTCCTTGGAATAATGTATTGTAATAACATACTGGATAGGTGTCTAGCCTCCAAGCGCTGCTCTGCCCCAGCAGCCGTGGTGGGCTCTGGCCTGGCTTTCTGCATACCCTTCCCGAGTGGTGCTCTGGGAGTAAACACTCTGGAAAACACGTTGGAAAGTGTTTTAGAAACATGGCTGCTTCTGTCTGCAGCGAAGCCTTTGCACGCTCGCACCCTAGATGGCAGCACCATCCAAAGAATGGCCCTGGAATCCCACACTGTGCCCACGGCATGCCAGGAGAAATCTGGTTTTTACCTTCACGTAAATCTTATTTGAAGGCCTCCATCTAAAAATAAAGTATTCTGGAAGCCTGAATAAGAGGCGCATGGTGTGAGCTCCAAAGCGTTTCTGGACGCTTGAGAAATGAGGTGCCTGGTAGCAGTGCGAGTGGCAGGGCTGCTGCTCCCCTCGTGCCAGCACGGCAACTACCGAGCCAGCTCTGCCAAGGCAGCCTGCAAAAAGCACAGGGACAGCCTGCACCTTTCTGTTACCAACACACTTCTCTGGCACAATAATGGCAATAAACCTGCTGTAAAGGTACCACCTTCGCATAAGCAGGAGGGCTGAACTGCTGGGTAAAGACGACAGCCTCAACATTGGGGGAAATCTTGGTCCATTTCCCTGTGTAATCATTTCTAAGTTGCATTCATACCTTAAAATAATTTTACTTGTTTCAGTACCAATACACCTCTTGTCCAGCTCCCCTGATTTTTTTCTTGACACCCGGACAACAGGAAAGCTGCAGCCAAGGAGCGCGGAGCAGGCACCGGCACAGGGTGCATGTGGGGAGATGGCTGCAGAGGGACAGTGCTGCCCACCAGAAGCTGCAGAGACATTCCTGTTACATCCACCCGGCAGCAGCGTAAGCACACCCTGTCGGGATTTTTCCAGGACCCACATAGCAGCAGATGATGCCGGGTGCTGTTTCCACGCTGGCACACAGGACAGGCACCGCACAGGCACTCGCTTTGCTGTGCGAGGTTTGTCAGAGAGCTTCGGACATCCCAGGGAAGTCAGCTTATACCAGAGCCCTGTGTAAGGCCCAGTGCAGGATGGAGAAAAATATAAAAAGCTTTCCGTGTTATTTACCTGCCAAGGTGAGACTCCTGCCAGCCAGCGACATCAGTGAACGCTGTGGGCAAGGTGAGGATCCCAAGACCAAACACAGTTGTGAACAGGCACACCCTGCCCCCCTGCAGACAGACAGGCAGAGATAAGGCTGGCAGGGACACCTCAGCATCCCCATGGACATGCACAGCAAAAGCTGATGTAGCAATGAAACCCTGCACTGTGCTATCTTCTCCACACCTCCCATACAAGGAGGCTTTTCCAACACAGGACAAGGATCTCCCATAAAACCAGGCAGGTCACAACAGGACATGGAGACTGGCCCTTCCTCCAAGCTCTGTTCATCTCAACCCTTTCCTCTAACAGGGAGGGAGATGATGCCTGCAAACTCATATCAGACATTTTTTCTCTTCCTGCCTGCACATGCACTACACTCTGCTCTCCAGCTTCACCTGCAAACCCTGCATTACCCTGAGGGATCGCAGTCACAGCTGCATTGAACTCCTGGGAGTGAATTTCCCCAGACCTGGGGCCACATAGGAGAAAAACAAGCACTCTATTCCACCCCTCATTTTGAAGGAGCATTAATATTTTACCGTCAATGAATATTGACGTTCTTTTTCCATCTTGCATTTCTTGATCACGTCCTATATGGACACAAAGTTCAGAGAAAAGAAGAGAAAGCAAATAATGTTGTTTAATTTGCAATGTATTATTGGTTTCATTATGTGAAACACTAAGCCTGGATTTTACCACATGGATTAAGTGTCACCCTGGCAGATAATGGAAACAGTACATCTACAAATGTAAAACTGAGAATGAGACACAAGTTGCAGAAGCGGGAAAGCACACAGCGTCACTCCATCCACTGCCTCGTGCGTCACCCTGCAGTGACCAAGGCACCAGCCTGAGCCTCACCCAGCTGGGCTGGGCAGTGCCACAGGTTGTACCAGATCACCTGGAAAGCATCTTGGCCATCTTATCCCCTGTTTCATTGCTGTCTGAGGAGAGTTAACTTTGGGCTAGGTATACAAGAGTTACTCTTGTATAAGAAAGTTATGATTATGGAGATTACACCAACTCTACTGATATATTTGAAAGTTTAAACTTAGGAAACATACAGGATTAACAAAAAGTGACAGTTTCGGCACCAAGGGCCTGCAAAGTTGTCTTCAGCCACTGAGAAAGGAGGCAAGCAGGCTGCCAAGATATATTTTGATCTTCACAAAGGACCAATGACAGCACATAGCTCTTAAGGATACAAATACAGCTAGTAAATTCAAGACATTCTGTTCCATAGTTCTGTTCATCTGATGATCTTAGAGTTCAACAGCTAAAAAAAGCATCGATCCCTCATCAGTTGCACTAGCTGGCGAAGGCATTGTTAGGATGTAGGCCCACTGGTGAATGAAGGATGCAGACCCAGCCCTGCCATCGCACAGCACAGCACAGCCATTGGCACAACCTGCTGGATGCCACATACTGAAAGAAAGTCTGGGCTGAAACACAAGCAGCAAAACTCCTCCAGAGCTCAGGAGAGCCAGGATTCCTTCCCCACACCTTGGGCTGCCCATGTCACCTCGTCTTTTCTCTGCCAGTTAATGTGGGGGCTTATGTTGCTTTTTTTAAAACGTTATTTAGGTAGTAGCTGGATCACTGTCACATTATGGGTACACACCGTGGTGAGCCTCCCAAAACATCAGGGGCTGCAGCACCACATGGGATTTACAGGGCACATCATCTCTGTTGGATTTTCTCCTCTTGCGTGCTGTAAACATCAGAGTGCTGCGGTTCACCCATCACTGGGAGGTTCACCCCTCTTCTTTCCTGCTGCTGACTGGCTGTGAGGCTGAGCCATGGGAAAGAGCACCTCTGATTCACACTCTCAAGCAGCACAAATGGGCACAGCTCCACAAAGCAGCTGAAGATCTGGCTCCACTTGACAGTAGTTTTATCTGAGATTACAATGAGCTTGCCTAGAGGGTGCCAGCTGGATTGCTCTGGGGGACCGTATTTATACCTAACACTTGAAAGGACAAGTTCAAGGCAATGGCCCCTGGTGGCCCTTTCCATATTCCTTCGAGATATCCTTATTCACACCTAACCCTAGAGCTTGCCAGGCAGGTTGGAGAGAGAACAGAGAATTAAGGCATAAAGGTTTGGCTAAGCCCCCTCTCTCCACTTCTGTTCCAGCATCCTGTTAACTAGAGCAAGCAGCTACAGCCATACAAGCAAGACAGAAATTGTAGAAAATCTTATCGTATCATCTGTTTTTTGTTTCTGACAAATTACACCCCGTTCTCCCGCCATACCGGACTTCATTACCGAACATCAGCCTTTGCAAAAAACAATTCTAGACTTCACCTGCACCTGCCCCCCAGTCAACACTTGGGCACCAGGAGCTTTCTTCGCCAGCCACCCGACCAGGAGCACCACTGCCACTTTGCCCCGCACCACGGCCATGAACAGCCAACACCTGATTTGCAACACAACTACACATTCTTCAGGCCAAGACTTCATTTTCGTGGCCAGAGCAGTACATTTCTTTCTGTAAGCAAAGAAATGCTCAGCGCAGTAACAGCATATCAGCACTTTTTAGAGCCATCATCTTCCTGCCTCACAGCACAGCTCGTGTGACTCGTTACTTGACTCTGGATGTTTTGCTTTACAAAAAACATTTCAAAATCATTGGCAAGAGTCACCAGAAGGATTATTTTTGCTTGCTGAATTAACGGTTTTCAAAGGAGTAAAGGCACTGGGCATGGCAGTTAAATAATCCCAAGGGCTCTTTGTATTGCTTTAAAGCTTTGAGAAACTCGGATACTTTAAAGCATCAGCATCATCCCCATTGAAATCCCGTGTGATAGAAACAGAGATGCCTCCACTGAGCCTAAACCATGTACCAAACTATAGCCTCAAGAGTCTTCTCCATACTAGTGCATCATGGCTTTATTTGGGAACTTAAGCCACTTGTTTTATGTAGCTCTAAGTAATACAGCATATGGGCAGTTGTAAAAATGAATTTTTGAAGTCACCCAAGCCATCAGTTGGCC
>NW_008824900.1:3662345-3683985 GCF_000699105.1 Pygoscelis adeliae | reverse complement strand
TAAGCTTAAGAGCTCCTGTAGTTCAGGGCTGTGACAGCTGATGGGCAAGTTCACTTCACCTTCCAGTGCTCCTGTACCACCTCTTGCCCATCACTTACTCCTTACATTCTTCAAGACTGCCTCCTGCTGACCATCTGTACAGAGCCTAGGGGTCTCAATGGGGCCTTCTAGCTCCACGTTAACACAACTTCCACAAGGACTTACGGGTTGACCTAGAGCACTGAGCTGGGCAAGTTTATGGTTGTGCAGGTTGTGGGAATCTGCCTTTAGATTTGTCATTGCTGTTCAGAAGAGCTGTGGCAAAATAGCTGCACAAGGGGGACAAAAGAGTTGAAAGTATTATCTTAAATCCACACGCACAGGTAAATGATGGGATGGAAAGTTAGTCTTATTTAAAAGCTACTTGGGCAACATAGAAAGACAACCTGGTGGGTTACTCACCAGCAGTGCTGGGAACCTCAGGCATCTTTACATCTGTATAGATGTTTAAAACTAAGGAAACATAACTGCAGAACTTAGTGTGATCGAATCTACAGGTACCTGTTTACTCCAAGCAGTATCAGGTCAGCCACTGACGTACAGACAGATACCAAAGCTTCTCAAGAAGGAGAGACCCTTCTCAAGCCTGCCCCCCTTTTTGGCACACTCCAGTGACATCTCTTTGATCTGTCCAGCCCACCTTCTGGAGATGCAAGAAACCGTTGGCTGTATTAAAATCAGTATTGTCATAATGATATCACAACCTGGGAGTCCAAGTACAAAAAAAAGAAAAATCACTGCAGTATGCACTTGCAAGAGCCTGTGGCCAACAGGTAGTGTCTACATTCCTCCCAAGCCAGAATAATATACACTCAATATTACTTTTTACATTCGCCACTAGTTTCTGTTGTGAGTTTGACATATCCTTGAAAGGAAGGATGCTTAGCCAGGACCTGCTGCTTTAGTCTCAGTGGAATACACAAAAATCTGACCATTTCAGGAAATTTAAAAATTCAGGTAATACAGTTCCAGTTCATAGCAAACAAACCCAGGCACTGGAACAGCTTCAGAAATCTGTATTTCTGGAGCTCTTAGACTAGAACAGAGTAACTCTAATCCATGTTCTACTTTTCAGGCAATATCCCAGGTTTGTGAAAAACATTTTCAAGCTGCCATTAGGCCACCTGGTGTTTTTCTGAATCTTTAGCACAGCATCCAGTAAGTGGAAAGTTTCAGACCTTTGTAACTGATATGATTTTACCATTTGTCTCCAATAAGTCATACAAGAAACAGACATGACAACAATTAGAGCTTTAACTGATTATACCATCTAATCTGTGTTGACAGTTTCACTTTTCTACCCCGTTTCTGCTAAATCAGATGATATCAAAATGTACACCAACAGAAGCTAACATACAAAGTTTCACTCCAAATTTCACAATATCACTTACCAGTCTTCCAGAACATTAATGAGGAGGGGCTTTGGCCTTAATACAGAAGCACGTAACTACTCGTAATTGCAATTTCACCTCTTCGAAAATGGCATTTTTATAGCTTATCAAAGCCAAGCTCTGGCAGACACTTTCCTGTCCTTTGGAGGTGATGTTTCCATCAGCTGAGCAGACGTAGTGCAAACATCCACCACAGCAGCAGCTTCACAATTCAGCCTGAAATAACTGTTACTTCAAAGCCCATGAAACATGCAACAGAGACGAGAAATTCGAGTAGTCAAATTTGGGACCAGCTTCTACTTTGCATGGCTGCATATCCATCGGAAGTTATGGAGTAGCAATTTTGATAGAACAACCTCCAAGTTTCTGGAGGTGTATGTGCCTCATAGGAAAGCAAAATTGTCTGTCCCTAAGTTACCATCAGTGATCAGTTGTTATTTGAGCAGCAGGTGTTACTTGGCAGCAAGGACACCACTATCTTTTACCCCTCTCACAGATAAAACTGCATCAAGAAGGACAGTATATAGTGAATCCTAGACCAATTCAAGTGGAAAGGGAGCCCAGAAAGTTACTGGGTCCAAATCCTGCTCAAAGCAGGTCCAAGAGCAGGATGCTCTGGGCTCTATTTGCTTGAGTCCCAAGTATCTCCAGGGATCTAGACCCAACAACCTGTGGGCAACCCAAGATTATGTTCATTTAAAAGAAACACCACACATATCGTGTACAAGCACTTACCAGAAATACCTCGACATTCAGACACACTGCATTCAGCACAGGGAGACGCTCCTTGTGTAAAAGGTCTGAATGGGCCATAGTCACAAACAGGAGGAAGAAAACCAGATGCAGACATGGCTTGTGGGTGTGTGCTTTAAGAAAGATTAAATCAACCTGAAAACTAACTCTGAAGGAACTCTTAGGCCTTCTTGTGTTGAAATTATTATTATTAAAGACCCCAGCTATTGGGATTTAAATATGTTGAACCCACTTCCCTGGAAAATTTCTACATGGGAGAGATGAATTGCCTGTATTTTGGGAAATGCGTCTAGGCCTAAGGAAATCTGAATTTTGGCAAGACCACATCCAAAGCTGTTACAGAGCAAGCAGAGGCAGACAAGTTAGTTTTTAATAAATAATCTAAGACTCCAAATGAGTTGCACCACTGCACTGTCATCTGGCAGCAATGGAAGCCTCTGCAGCTACAATATTCAGAGCATCTTCAGCAGTTTCCTACTCTGAAAACTACAATCACTTAAATCAAAGACTTCAAAATTCATCTTAGCAGAGAGAAATGCATCTTCAGTGATTCAGGTTAATGGCAACGGTTTCTCCAGGGAGAGGAAAAAAGCCTGCCTACCATGGGAGATCACAGATGCTCTTCCACAGGAAGTCATTTACATGTAGCCATGAAAGAGCAAACTTAACTGTGAGCTTTTCCAGCAGAAAGGCTTAGAGATGGAAGAAATAATACAAACTGTGGTTCCCTCAGTAAGATGAAGAGTTGGATCATTGGCAGGATATTCAATGCATGTCTCTAGAAGATGGTCCACCTTAGCTGAGAAGTCCACTCACCTCTAAGCACAATCCACACATTTCTTTTTGTTGGTGCTTTTAGAAAGAATAGGAAAAGGGGTTTTAGAAAACTTTTGTAGAAGACAGCATTATCTTCTGCTGTGCTTTATGAAACAAATACAGGGCAGTATCACTGTTGTCAACTTGTGGCAAAATTCTCCCCCCAGAGCTTTAAAATTTTAATTACATTCAAAAAAGCACAGTACGTATTTTTAAAAAATAGCTACAAGACTGCCCTAAAGCATTCCAAAGGTGCAAAGATTTGTGGTTTGAAAGATCATTAATTTGCGTATAGGCAATACTATACACAACTAGAGTTATTAACTATATGAGATCAAGTAATTACTCAGTTAAATAGCAGAAAAAGCTTGGTATTTTCTCCTTACTTATCTTACTCTTGGTCTTGCACACCGCATTATAGATAGGACTCCGGGAATTCACTTCAAAACAAGAAAGCTAGATTCAAACAGTTACCAATACAAAAACAAAAGTATGTATTAAGTAAGAAATGCTAACCTTTGGACTCCTCAGCACTGACCATATTCTGTGAGCAGATACACACGGCTGTATGGGCAGGGGCTGGAAGCGACCCTATCAAAAAACTCCAGTAGAAACTTAGAACAAGATTCTTTGTATATCTAGTTTAAATGCAAACAGTTTGTATCCTCTGCTTGGATGCTTTGTAAAAAGGACACTAGATGTACAAAATACCAGAATTCTTGTGGCTTGAGTTTCAGAGCTAGAGAAGCATCACAAGTTTCTTTCCGGCGAAGATGCAAGACAGTGTCACACCATGACAACACAAGTGAGGACCCCAGTATTTCCTTTCATGCATAGCTTGCTGTTCTGTTCTCTGGCATCCAGAACCAACTTCACCTTTACACTTAAAACAAAGTCAGTATCAAGAATGGTGAAATATTACAAAACATGATTAAGAGTGGTCTTAAGATGCTATCTTAACCAATTGATCAGAATTTTTATACTGAAGTTCAAGATTTTCTACAAGCCATAGTGCCTGCCCAATGGGCTCGTAGCAGGTTCCAACAAGGTCATACTCTTGTGCACTCCCCCACCACATCCCACCTTAGTCAATGAAAATACAGCCCTTACACAGTCCGTGTTCAAAAAACCCAGATGCTGTAACATCAGCCACAAGAGCAGCAGCATCACTAGTCAAAACAAGTCACATAGGAAGTGCTAGAATCTCATTACCCACTGAGAAACATTCAGCTTCTAAGTCTCTTGTAACACAGAGCTAAGTGATGCTTCCACACTGCACAAGTGAATTTGGTCGGTTTATTCACTACTACCCTTGTGAGCTTGAGACACAATTAGTTTCCCTTTTGAGATGGTGTGAAAGGGGCCCAGTGAGAGAATGACAGCAGAAAGCACCAGTGTTGACTACAGAGCCATCTCATCATAAGCTCTCCGAGAAAGTTTACCAGCCCCAAACTATCCACAGGAGTTATACACGCAGACAAGGAAAGCTTTAGAGGGAGGCACAGTTACTGACAAGTGCCAGTGCCTTCCTCATTACCTTAAATAACCAGAGGACCTGGAATGAGAGCACCACTGGGCCTCATGGCTACCCCAGGCAAGCCCATCAGCCCCACCTGGCAGGGTGATCTCAGTGGGACAAGTCAGGTGTGCATTCCTCATTTCTGCCAAAGTGTTACTAGCTCTAGGCCAACATTTGAAAGATACTGTTTTATTAGAAGTCATTTAAGAATACTTTCCAAATCCCCACTGGAACATTCCATTGGCTAGAAGTGAAGAAATGTTAACATTAATTAAAAAAGACATTTTTAACTTAAAAGCTCCTGCAAAATAAAGCTTTCCTTCATAATGAAATTCAAAGGTTTAGGGACACCCATATAAAGCAGGAAACACTTCTAATTAAAGCACCAAATTTCACCTCAATCCAAAGAGTCTTTTGCAAGAGATTGGAAACCTCTACTATTGAAGTCAATACCACTTAACTTTCTAAAGAGGTTTTAACTGGCATAGTTTAAGATGCTTTTCCTAAGTATTAGTGATGTTAAACTCTGCAGAACATCTTGTACAAATGCAACAGTACGCCCCAATTCTTAATATCTTCATTAGTCCATAAAAAACTAAAGGAAAGCCTCTTAAGCATAGCTAGACTGAACAGCTACCATCAAATTGCATTCCTAAAGAAAAATCCTACTCTGCAGAAGCAAATAAGCCTGTCACCTCACATGAATCATATCTTGTTTTGGGTTTACAGATGGACTGTTTTATTCAGAAGCTTAAAGAACTACAAAGCAGCCTGATTAGTTGTATTTATTTTTTTTTTTATTAGGTTTATTATGACTTAGAGTTTCTATTACTCCAGCTGGGTAAACCACATTTGAGAGTAAGTTTAACTGCAGGACTTCAGTTTCAGCCAAAATCATTTTTGCATTACTTTATTGTAATATAGATTTAAATTTAACATTTAAAACTTACTTCATTAATAAGCAAGCCAAGCTCAGTAGCTTCAGTGCAGGATGTACTTTATGTAACTTGCCGCACATTCATGTTAGATTTGATGTACATGGAGAAGAGACCTGTCAACTATACGATTCATAGGAGAAAGCAAAAGTAAGCACCATTTTTACCAAACTAAACGGTTCTCAATTCAGGGTTTCTTACAGGAAATCAACTCACTTCTGGCTCCAGGAGCTACAGTTTGGATAATAGCTGAAAGCTATTTCCAGAACATCAGTTTTCTACACTGGCACAAGAAATAGTCTTCAAAGCAACAGGTACTGGATTTTTTTTTTATTTTTCTTAAGAGACAACCTGTTCTCCTTGTGTTTACCAGGTGAATACATGCATTTTTGATCATTCTGGCAGAGGTTAACAAAGAGCAAACAGTTGGGGCTAAACAAAAAACAATCAAAAAGTTGCCAAATATTTAAGGTACAAGCAAAAAAACATTAATGCAACCAGTTTGATATCTAAGCCTGCTTTCTTTCAAAGAAAAATGGCACAAATTAAATAAGAAGCCAGACAAATTTAGTTTTAGGTGGTACTAGACTGAATTAACACTTCAAAGCATTAACAGGATTTATTTCACTGCAAGGAAGGGGAGAAGTAATTTGAACAGGCTCCATATATTTGGGCTAGACCAGAAGCACTGTTACAGTTCAATCCATATATGCAGAACTGATACCAATATGATGTTACCTTTACCACATGTAATAGTAAAGTGTGTTAGAAGTTGCAGAGCATAAGCATCTTAGTTGTACAAGCCAGTTAATGAATAAACAGAAGAGCTGAAGAATGGTTCTCACACATGTCCTTTCTGTTCAGGACTCCAGATTTTTCTTCTGGAACAGAAAAGTCCCTCTGCCAACAGCCTAATAAATACTAACAGATATATTTAGATACCATCTTCAAAATCTTTGTTGAAAATGCAGTCTCCAAATGGAAACTAGCTTTATACAGTATTAATATTTTACATAAAATAAGTCTTATGAATCGTAGTTAATAGCAGTAACTGAAATTAATGTATACTGAGTCTTGGGTGATGTGCAAGTTCAGCTATGTAACACAGGTGGGGGCTTTGAACAGTTTTTACTATCTTGCTTTGGACAGTTCTTACACTTGTCCCATAAACTACAGAACCTCTAGCTACAGTATTGTGCAACTGTTGACATCTTCAAGAGCTCTTCAATGTAAAGAAATTTGATGGAAGCACCACAAAGCAAGAAAATCATGCTCTTAGTAGAGAGCCTTGAATTCTGAGAATTTAACACATCATTGCTGTCTTGCCTTGACTACAGAACACCAATGAGAGGACATCAGGGTAAAAAAAAAAGGAGCAAAACTACAGTGAAGCCTGCTTCAAACAGGGAAGAGAATAGAAAAAAGATCTGACCCTACAAGCACATAAGCAAAAGTCTTGAAGAGCTGTGTATTAACATGGAGCTCAAGGTGCCTTAACTTAGCTAGAACACCACAGGTTTTTTTAGCATTGTGAATCTAGTATAGCTGCATTTCATCCAAGAATCAGCCTATGCTTCCAGTTAAAGCATGCATATACCACCTCACTAAATACCCCTTCCCAACTTGCAGGTTTGGAGCTCTTCATTTTCTTATTCCTCCTGTATTATCCCTTTCCTAGGCAGAGATTGAGAGGCCCTAAAAGCCAGAGCTCTCCACCAGAGACTTGCTGCATTTACATGTAAAAACAGTTCGGACACTCTGAGACTGACACATATCCTTCCCCATTCAGAAACAGATTTGCAGCAAGATCAATCTTGATCTCTAGTTCAGTTTTAGATTATGCTTAAGTTATGGCAGCCAGAGTTCAATCCTATGAATGTAAGCTCAACACAAAAAGAAAGCCATTTATCCTTTTTAATTCATCCAGAGCTTTATAATCAACTTCCAGTTTTAAATTATTTTCTTAGCACTTCACAGAACCTGCATGTCACTCCCTCCTGAAGGAGATGGCATCACACAGAATCTTGTTTAAGTTAGTCCAAGTTTCCACGTGACCAGAAGTCTTACTTGTTAGAACACACCCCGTTTCCAACTATTCCCCCTCATTCCCTCTCCTCCCACCCCTCCCAGCAATGGGCAATTACTTCACAAGAAATGTAAAATGGGATATGGGTGTACACAAAACCTACCCTTCACTAATACTGAACAGAAAAGCCTATTTTCCAATTACAGGACATCTTTCTCTAAATTTAGGTCAGCACTGGTGCAGTCTGCACTGTGTATGATTACCACAAGGATAATACCAATAAGTACATATATTTTCTCAAACTGATTTAAAAGCCTATGAAGTTAATTGGGGAAAGTTTAATATTGCTACTTCAGAGCACTAAAACACACAAAGTGAATCCAATAAAGATCATTGTATTGATTCAATATTAAGTATTAATTGCATGACCATCATAGCACCTCTTTACATTATCACACAATCACCAGAATTATCAACTGCTTTTAAAACTAAAAAGGGTACAGTCCAATATTTATAACTTGCACACTGTTACTATATAGAAACTAGGTGCATGGTACAGTGCTGCAAAAATGGAAGCCTGCAGTTTTGACAAAAGATGCCAAGTCATGTTGTAGACAATTTCAGTCAAACTGGCAATACTGTTTAAGCAAATACTCAACACAGCAGGAAATAAAGGACAAAAAAAGCATTCTATAACCAAATAAACATCTGAAATTTCCTTTCCCTTTAAGAATACAAGTAAGGTCACTTTTAGCCTTGGAACGGATACATGTTTGCCTATGATGATCTTGCTAACTACTACACAATATCTGATGTCCTCTGCTAAGAATATAGTTTAAGAAAGCCGCAGTTACAAGAGGCATCTAATGTAATATCTAAAATTTCCTTTATGGCAATTATTGAATTCATTTGTCTTAAACAGTGAATATGGAAAGATGGCCTCATGTTTCCTTTTCAATAGTACTCTGAGGATCAAGTGGCTTTCAAGCAGCATGGTGGGTTTGAAATTTTTGCAGTTTAGATCATTCTGTTGCGTTTATGAGTTGGTGAGTCTGTAATGACATCGCCACACTGGGCTGAGGTACGCTTTCTAGTTCCACCATTGTCCAAGTGGAGTGCCATTTCTTCTGATATGAAAGTGTTCAAGTCAACATCATGGAGTCCATTTCTCCTTCGACTAGCATTGGAGCCACTGCTCACGTGAGTGGGCGAGCCTGGGGTACTTGAGCGAACACTTATACTAGCCATTGCACCACTAAGACCTAGGGGGAAAAAAGAAAAAGCATTTAGGTCAAACAGCAAAGAAAGTTAATACCCCATGTGTGGCAGAAGGGATGACACTCATCTGACTCTTAGTAAGATGTTAAGGCACTTCACCCTATTAATTGTACCACACTTACCGATTCGAAATCCAGACCACACCTTCCCAGCTTTTAGTCCATATAAGAATCTAGCAATTAATAGAACTGCTTTTTATGACATTAAAAGTGAGCTTATACACCAGGTTGTAACAGCACACTATGGCAAATGCTAGCTCCATAAGCATGACATGCTATTCAAAATACATGTACATACTCAAGAGTAGACTATTCCAATATGAAGGCTTCACACTAGATCAATAGTTACACAGAATGAAAATCCCCCTACCAAGGGCTTTCCAGGTTGACTTGGTCTTGTTTCAAACACCACCACCCTGCTCCCTTTCACTCCCTCAGTCACCGTAGATCAAAAGAAAACTGCAGTATGACAGCAGATCTCAGGCAGGTCTATACCACAGCTAGTGTTTAAATAAAAGCTTTATTTCATGGCTGCCACTATTAGCCAACACATTAGTATTATCAGAATTCAGAAGAGCACTTACAAATAAAAAAGTAAGCCAAGCAAGACCATATGACAATCCCCCAAAATTCGCTCTTAACAGACATGATCCAAAACACTGTCACAGGTACCCTGCAATCACTTTGGTTTGTGTTCAGGTTATTAATAAACTTTGTTTTAATTAAACATTTTATTTCTTGTAGAAACAAGGCCATAAACAAGAAAACCATGAACTTAATATACACTTTGTCTTCAGCAATGTTACTATTACAACTTTGCAAAAGTGGGACATTCCAAAACATAAGTTTAGTAAAGGCTAGTACATGAAAGCCTAACAATTCTTCTCAGTTTGGAATTCAGGCTACATTTGCAGATAAACAAGAGCTCAGATTAAGGCAAACATCTTTGCTATCATAACTGCTTCAAATCTGAGTATTATTAGGAAAGTACAAAAACATCTGTCAGCCCTAGAAATAAAACTACCAAAGCAAGAGTCATGCAGGAAGATGAAGAACAGCAGAACAAGATCTACAGCCGTATATTTTTCTAGCAATAAGAACAAGCAAATGTTCAGCTGTCCACGAAGATTTCTGCCTCAGTAACCTTCAAAATCTTCAGCTATCTCAGAGGTTCTCTAGTCTTAAATACTCCATACCTTTGTCCAGCCATCACACACCTGTGTGTGCACAAAGCCATTTAATACACATATGCATATCTAGTCAAGTAGGCAGCCAGTGACAAGTAAAGCCCAACAAAACCCTATCTATTAGCTGCTGATAGGCCAAACAAGCAACTTCAGGGGCTCTGAAGAGAGAAGACTGCTAGAGCTACTAGATCAGCTGCCAGAAACCTCAATTGGAAGATAAATGCTAAAGCCATCTGCAGCAATGGCAGGTTGATATACAAGTCAGGATAAAACAGGCCAGCCGATTTCACCCTGTTGTACATTACTGTTGAATGAACATTTAAAGCTTAGATCTTGTAGTGTAGCAGCACAGATCTTCCTGTGTAGCAGCACAGGATATACTTTTACATAGATTGGGCATTACGCAACAAGTAGAAACAGCCACTAATCACTGATGCTTTCTTAAAGCTTTTGCTTACAGCTTTAAGTGTTGTTCCACACAAGTCAGAAGCATGGTCTGAAGCCTGATAGGGACCCTGCAGGTTTTAATATTAAAATCATCTTTCATTCATGATGGCAGAAAGTATTTAAACAGCAGAAGCTGTTTTAGTGAAAAGATAATTCAGAAACAGTGTTTGTTCCAGTAATCCCAGGATTAAGGTCAAGCTTAAATTCAAAACCGTTATGAAAAGAGGTTCCTATACATCTACCAAAGAAAGTAAAGCAGCTAATTGGATGACATATGTAGTAGCAAAAAAGCAATTCAGATACCATAACTTGGATAAACCACTAATGTGCAAGATTTGGGCAGGTAACAAATCACTTCACAATTCAATGACAACAGCAAGTTTAATTTCAACTGGCATAACATACATAGAAAAAACATTAATTCATCCTGTACATTTAAATTGGAAAAATTTGACAGTGCACAGAAGGTGACATTGTTTCAAACCCAAACTGATTGCAGATATTTCCCCCCACATCACTATTCCAAGCAAAATTGCTCTGAACACACAAGTTCAGTGTTACTTCCACTAAGAGTCAACAATTTACACCACTCAGTCATTTACTCATATTATACAACCCATAGCCAAATGACCAATATACTAATTGTTTTATCATTACATCTTTTCATTATGCCTCATGCCCAAGTAAGGATAGAAAAAGTTATTTAAAATAAGCCCCAAAACTGACCTGTGATGCAAAAATACATATTCTGGCATCATTCAAGAACTATGTTTAAGCAAAGCCTTTTCAAGCATTTTTTAAAATAGCAGATATAAGTCAGAATTAAGAGATGCATGTGTAATATGCTGCAGCATATTCTAAAACAGACTACCAAGGTTTGCAAGCAATGCCTCAAGCAGGCATTGACTTTCCAATATTTAGGTAATACTGAATCACTGTACATATTTAAATACACAAACAGCCTTCAGGAGATAAGAAGTTAAAATCTTCAATCAAACCTGATGTCAAAGGCAGGAGAGTAGTTTTGAATTCATTTCTACAAAGACAGGAGAGTACAAGGACATTGCATCACAACATGGACCTCTAGTTGCAGTTTAATCTTGCATCTTATACAGGTATTTAATACTGAACTAGTAAGTCATTACTGAGTATGCTAACAGACTCAGTGACAATTTGGTATCAGTTACTGGCAGTTAACCATATTACACAGCACTACACATCAATCCAAGAGCAGAACCGTCAAACATAACATCTAGATCACAGTTTAGGATTGGGTAATCAAGCTAACATGTAAGAGTCAAAGAAAATTGGAGGCATGCACTGAAATACCAAGTTGCCATTTCATGGAAGCAAAATCTTTGAAGACAATCAGCAATGCAATAAAAAAAGTTCTATTTTTTTGTTGACAGAGAAAGCATCTTTCAGGATCTGAGACTGAACTGTGATCCACAGTTCATTCTTTCTTGGAAAGTTGTTGTAATGCGAAGAGGAAATCTCAGAAAAGCCATTTATTGTGAATTATTCCGAGTTTAAGTTTTCAGTGGACTCTGAGACCAAAGCATTTAACCATTTAAAGCAGAAAGCAGGCAGTAATAGATACTAGGAAGTAGTAAGATGGCATGACTGTTAGCAACACCATTTCACAACCTCAAATTTCTATATTGTGATTAACAGGACCTAACCACAGGCACATCAGTTTTGTCTCTACAACAGGATAGAGATTCAAACAGCTACTAAAGTGTCTTTACTTCTTTCATGATCTTGTGACCACCCCTGAAGTCTCCCACTGCTTTCTACAGGAGACATTTCCTTTTTTACAAGAGGCCTTTAAGAAAGGACATGTGGCTCTTTCTCCCTTTTTAAACTTGAAAGGATTGAAGTGGAGGGCATACCTGAAATATTTTGCAGTACTTATTACATTCTCACTCCTGCCATATCTTTCAGTCAAATCATCAACAATATGGTGTTTCATAGCCACTAATTTCGAAGAACTCTGCTTTTATCTGAAGCTACATTCTAAAGCATTTATTATAGTACTATTAGACAAAAGCTGCAGTATAGAAGAAATTGTGACCAATACTACCTAATTTATAACTAAGTAATCTCCAAAACTATCAAGTGATTAGAATGCTTGGCTAAAAGTATGTGTTTTATGGAGTATGAAATACTTAAGTAAATAAAACTGTAAACTCAAAATTAGCTGGTTTATCACCACTGGCCTAACAAACTGAAGATGCCATTTTATCTGTACTATAACCATGTCCATAATGAGTATGAGTTATTCAGGTCACTACCACAGCATAATATAGTGGATAACTACTGTTCAGTATAGTAATAGTATTAACTATTGTTTTCCAGAAGTTTTAATCAGGAAGTATCAAAAAGAACATTCACGCTTAGATAAGTGTGACTAAAGCAGGAATTAGTTAATAACCCCAGATAAATACAAAATGGCATGCAGACAGATCCTTGTCACTCCTCTATGTCCTACTCACCCTTTCACAGTACTGCTCAAAGAGCAAGTTTTAGCAGTACATACCAATACACAACTCTGATAGCTATATATATACACACAACCTTTAAGTTAAACTCTTTCACACTAATCCGAACTCTGCTCTCCCATCCCCTCTTCTATCAACTGCTTCTTCTCCACTCTGCTAACAACTACTGGTGTTTTATATTGCAGTTTAATATTTTGAAAAGAGAATAAGAAGGAAATTCAGGCTCTTTAAAGGGGCCAAGCCACACACTTCTACATGCTAGAGCAAGGGTTCCACCCCCCGAGACTAAATCACATTAAATGATGTACATCAACATTAAAGCTAAGGAGAAAATGAACTAACTCCCTCACTGTGCTGTTGCCCATTCACATCATTTTCAGTTAAGAATGCTCAAGTCTAATGTATTTCAGCATTGCCTTCCCATGCTTGCTTCTTCCCCCTTCTCAGATCATAGCATTTTCTCACATTATGCTGGGAAAACAGTTTATAAAGCATGGAGCATATTCCACATGAAGACCACAGCATCATTTCAAACATGGACTGTGCACAGCCACCAGCACTGCAAGACTTAGTATGCTGGCTACAGTCAAGCAGAAAGTGACATGTCAGCTTTTGGGAATCTTATGACTGTTATCTCAGTTTGATGTAATGCTGTCATTTGAAACTCATCTCTTACAGAATTGGATATGGCAATATGCATCCAGAAAGTAGGTGAAGATACATCCATACCTATGCTAACTGCAATGACATTTTAGGGTCTGGTGTAAGTTAAAAACCCAACTGTATATTTAAGATGTTGAAAAATAAAGGTATTTACTTTCTACTATCACATCTTAAAGTGCTAAGCATCAGATGCACAAGTTCTTGAAGTTTCAGAAAAATCCACTTGAACTTCACAGTAAAACAGCATCTATTACCTTGAGCTAACTACTCAGCTTTTCTTTAAGGCTTTAATTTCTTTTCAGGTATTCACAGTTCAAGTTTCCAGCCATGTTATATTTCAAAGATCACCCATCAGCACACTAATAATGGAAAGCTGATATTAAGGGCAAAGATTTTTTTTATTTACCAGAGTTCAACTATCTCAAGAGGTTACTTAGTTCCAAAAACTCATTCTCAAGTACCCTTAAGTTACACTAAAGATTTCAGTAACAGCTGCACAGCATATGTGCCATAGAGTTAAAAGAAAAGGTAGATCACATACGCCTTAAACATTTTGTGTCAGTATAGTTTTGTCATGATCATTTTGCTTTTAGCTACTGTAACAAGTCTTGAAAGCAGAACAGTAGAGAAGAACAAGTTTCCTTACAGCACAAAAACTACTGATAACTAATATCAGAAGGTTAAATTTTGGGTTCAAAATCCCTAGTTTTCATCAAGAAAACTGTTAGCTACCTTGCAGAGCTATAATATAGGTCAGACATAACCAGGTTTGAGATAGAAGAGATAAGGTTAAAAACCCAATTTTAACAGATTTCTCTTCAGATGCAGCATAGTTTTAAGATTGTACTGATACCTAAAGATACTACCCTTCTCTAATGTTTTAGTCTAGGGCATACATCTAGAATCATGTTTGATGTTCCAGGAAATGTTTAATTATAAGCTACTTGGACAGAAGCTGTGGTAACAAAGTTTTCAGGTGTGATTATAAAGCATTTAGAGGTTACATGATCAAAATACAGATATTTCCCCCATCAAAGAGCAAGATCAACACATTATAGGAGCATGGTCTTTAGACATGTTAGTACCTATTTGAGAAGTCAATAAGCCAACTCAACTTCAACAGAGCTTCACTTGGTGTCATAATACAACAGATTCATACCTATCCTTGCCTCACTGAAAGAGACCTTGCTTAGAGCAGCAAGTTTTAGCATTACCCATCAAATCTAATCCAGCCCATCCACGTTACCAATAGAGAAATACTCCATTTCCACAGGAAGCCTACCAGCACAAAACAAAGACTCACTCCTTTACATGCCAGTCAAAAATTCCCCTTAAAGCTTTAGTCCTGAACACTTGTTGAGACTGCTACTCACTATCATCAGGTTTTCTCATGTTTCCTCACAATACCCAAAAGCAGCGAATCACTTTTAAACAGCCTGCCAAAAATGAAAACAAACATAGCCCTACAGAGGACATTAATTTACACACACCTGAAGATCCTACACAGGTTTCAACATCAAAACACAGTTTGAGAAGCCCTGTGATAAATAGGAAAATAGTTTGGGAGATAGTTTAACCACAGCTTCCTTAATGTTAAAGAAAAGGAGGGGAGAAACTGGAGAAACGCAGACATTGTAGGCGATAACCTAAAAACAGTTTTGAGGCCAAATACAAGCCTAGTCACTAAAGGATTAGCACAAAAGCATTTGTGTCAAAGACCAGATTGAAACTGATACCAGGAGAACCTAATCCAGAAGGTGACTGACATGTAATCTTGTCAACCAGCTGATGAAGGAGAAGAGTGCATTTCTAGCCCCTGCAGTGCCAGTACAGAGCAGAGAACTTCCTACAGTCCTCATGACCCTGTATTAGGTTATGAAATATGAAAAAACTTTATACTTCATGGTTCAGATTCCCATGCTATATATAGAGAAGTGATTTCCATAAACCACCTCTATACAAAGCAGATGCTAAGAAACAATACAAGGACATGAAGAGAGCCATATTACCAACAGAAAATGCCTCTGAGTTTACTCTGCTCAAGAGCTCACTGTGCTGAATGAAGCGAGTCTACCCAGCTTACTCTCTTTACAGTTAAAACCAACTGCACACCGGATTCAACTAGTGTCAGAAAACAAGATTTTTTTAAGAGGGTGTTTATCACATCAGGTGAGAGCCAGCTTCTGCAGTTGTTCTCCTCATGAAATTAGCTTTACCTACTGAATAAACAATACTGGTGCACAGAATTCTCTAGCCAGCTTCAACATGAGAAGGAAAACTGACAAAAACTACATGACTGGGTGGAAGCGTGCTTGATTTAAACGGCAACAGAGCAGCAAACAATACCAGAATTTGGCTGTCACCTAGACAGTAAGTGTCTGGCTTATGTATCTTGAAAAACCACCACAGCATAGCAGAAGCACAGACTGCACTTTCAGGAATCCACTCATCTAATTAACTCATTAATTCCACCCCCCCACTGAGACTATTGAGACAGTAAAAATTCATTTAAGTTTCACAGGTTGTACTTCTAGATAGCTTGATTTTTTTACTTTTAGAATGGTCTACTATTTATACAAGTTATCTGCTACCTTTTAGCATTTCAGAAGGCATAGTACCCACAGGTGAACTTCATTTCACCTCAGGAGCAATTTAAAACACATTTTTCTTTATCACTTGCTAGGTAACAGTCCAATGCAGAATGAGCTACTGCATATTCACTGAAAAGGAGAAAAGATACACCACCAACATTGTTGGTGGTGGCAAGGAAGGAAATTCAGTATGACACTGGAAGACATTTAAGACTGAAAGTGAACTAGAACTAAGTTCTGGACAGGACTCAATTATTGCAGTGACATGCAAGTGAAGTACCCTTTCCAGGGTACTTTAAGTAGAATGCTAAACCATATTATCCAGTGCATAACAACAAGGGTACTGGAGTGAAGGTACCCCAAAGACAGCAGCTTCAGACATCAAATTCCCTCCCTAACCCTGCAAAAATTTGCTAGTTATTTGCTACTAGTCAAATTTTAACTAGTTGCTAGCATAGTATTATCATTTTCCAAGAATTCTGTTTACTTTAGCATTGGTATGAATGCTACGTCTTTTCATGCTTCAAAAACACTACCAAAAGTTGATACTTAACTGTTGAGTTCACAGCTGTAGAGTATTACAGATCCAAACCCCATGTTTACACAATACCTTTTCATCATTCAAAATATTTGACTATGCAACTTTAGTTAAGCTACATGCCTTATACATGCAAAAACTCCCTTGAGAATTAAGGAGATACCTTCAGCTGGAACATCAGGTACATGACACATTATGACACCAATAATGGCCAAGAGCCAGACATGCTTTAAGAACCCCCACCCAATTTTAACCAAGTAGTATTGAAAAAATTAGTGTTACCATGCAGAGCTATGGCTTCACGGAAGGGTTGCAAATCAGTCTCTACAGATGAGCTAGTTTCTGTTGAAGTAGCTCGGTTAGGGGATACTACAGTCAGTCTTGGGGGAGCTCTAGAATTTCTTGGAGGAGGAACTTTTCCACATAGGAAGCTGATCAAGTCTTCTCTACGAATAGTTCTTCTGCGTTTTTTAACCCAAGCTAACACATCCTTATTTCGACGCTGATAGCCAATCTGAATTCCTACATCAAAGCTTCGCTGATGGGCATCCACACTTTCTGCAAGAAGACAGAAAAAAGCTTTCTTAGTAAGTGTTACAGATAGAGCAATGTATAGTATGGCACATCACTGACATGGCTTCCTGTCAACCATGGGAAAGAAGTATATCTTCTACAGGTTACTGTAACGCAGTACCAAGTTAACTGTAACAAATTAGCTAGCATTGAATATGAGTCATATTAAACCTAAAGAGAATATTAGCTAAAAAGTTCCACCCCTTTTACAAGTCAAAAAGTCAACAGCAACTCAAGCACCACCTAAACAGCATTTACTATTATTTCAGGGTCAACACTACAGCACTGTTTATGAAACCATGTTGTATTAACATTAAAAACATGCTTTGAGCTTGTCAGTCTGAGGAAGGTACTTAAATCAACAGACGATACACTTTGAGACACACTCTTAAAGTGCATTGGTACAGTCAAGAAACCCCACAAAACCAAAAGGAATAACTGCTTCTCTTGATTCTGACAGGTAAGGAATTTCCATAAAACTCACCATTTCTTTAGAGTCCCTCTAGTTTCATCTGAATTTCAATTGCAGAGGCAATTCACAGGAGGCCATGATTTTGAAACTAGTTAGAACACAAGTGTCCCCAATGCCTTTCAATTAGGCAACATACCATTTACAAAGGAAGTGTAAAAAAATTTCCTTCCCCATTTAAGATCCCATTGCAAATTTGATATACAAAAGCTTTAAACACACTATCTGCAATTAATCCTACTAAAAAACGCAGTTTCATTCTCCATTGATGTAATTGGTCAGCTGTGCACATCAGTTATAACTGTGCCTCTAAGAAGCATTCTTAAATGCCTTATATTACACTGCTTTCAAACTTCAGTAAGTACATTTCTGCCTACTAGTTTGAGTAAGTTTCAGACAACAGTAACAGGTGGTACAAACCATATTCTCTACACAATTATGCTCATCTTGTTTGTCAGATTTGTTATCACAGCTTTGCCAACAGCTATTTCAGTTTCATGAAAATTACTGCTCTGTTAGCTCTTGCTCCATTAAAAGACATCAACATATCCACTCCAATTTCATTTACTTGATTTCCATAGATTTTTTAAACCTGGAAGAGCTGATTAAAACAGCTTTTTATATTCTTGCTTTGCTAATGAAGTCCAACTTAAGAGCCATTTGCCCAGAACAATATTAAGAGATTTAAGAACACCTGTCCAAGATACTGGTTTACAGGTAAGCAGTGACATACACATCTAATCTAGTTCTCACACTCAAAAAACCCAAAAATAATCACTATTAAATGTTATTCTTAAACTTATGTTCTAAGGCATCACTGCACGGTCCACAAAAGACAGCACCAAAATCTACACTATCAAGGAACAGCACTTCAAACATAACACAACCTACCAAAAAAGAAAAACATCTCAAATTGTTCATAGCTAAATCTTCGGGCTTTTAGAACAGAAGCTATACAGGTATACGTAGAGTACACTTAACATGTTACTTTTATGCACTCTAACAGTATTTTGCCTATGCTGCTTTGTAATCAAAAGGCTAGAAGATTTACAAATACTAATTCCTGTGAAAGCAATGGCAACACAACAGATTATTCCTCCAGCCATTTTATATACCACAGCAGCTAAGGCTCCAATGCACTCAGTAAAAGCTATCTAAAGACTTTGGAGCTAATTTGGAAACTGACAGTATTCCTTTAATCACTTCCTGAAATACCATGAGAAAGTCCTTCTGAGAGGTGGGAAGCCCAGCTTTATGTCAATAACCTTCTTTCCTTGTACACCAGAATGCTTTACAAAGGACTAACTATGAACTAGTTATGAGGTCAAACACACTGACAGCTGATGTAGCCTGGACAAATTTCAAGCATCATTACCCTGGGAAAGATTAGATTTTCATGGTAAAAGCCATAACTACTTTGTTTACAAAGTTAAACTGGCAAAATATAAGCAGTCAAGTTGCCTACATCCTGAAATTACCAAGTCAAAACTAACATTACCAAACATTTAGCTTTTTTTAATAAAAATAAGGTAAATTGTAGGCTCAGAACTCTTATTCTAATATATACCCAAGGCTTTCTACAGTGGCCTTAAGTTCTAAATCCTACATTACAAGCAATGCCTTCACTTCTTTAGTGCAATCTGGAAGATTATCAAATGTCTTTAAATGAGGCCTCTATCACCAGCACCAGTCAAATTTGTGATCTAAGACCTTCGCAGTGTGGCATGATATTAAACTTCTAATCTATTTTCAGAAAAATGCTGACATTCAAGACATCATGGCATTCTCCTTATGCACTCTTCCTCATGCAGCACTTGTTAAAAAGAATTTTGAGGCATCAAAATTCCAATCGTTTATCAGATCAGAAACCAGCTGACAGGGGAAGAGGCCATTTCTGGCATTGTTTACCACACCAAGTATTTCTCCAGTGGTTTGACAGAGTCCTCCAAAACATGAACATTACTGAGTATGTGAGAAACAACAGGAGATTTTTGAAGAGCCATTTTCATCACTAGGGAAGGCAAATTCACATTAAAGACTCCAACTTGCCTAGTATGCCAGTACCTAGATGGTTCTACCTGTGTTCCCAACAAGTTTGTACCCACTTGGAAGTTAATTTAAAATTGAAAGATGGCAGTTCTGAATAACTGAGGTACTTCAGCACTTCTTAAAAATCTGTTTTAAGGAAAGATTTGTTTCAGGTGCTGCTTTTTGAAGTATTACATTACACCTGACTGAAGACAGCTTCCTACTTAAATTCTAGTTTCCCTGATCACCACATACATAGTCTTCTGTTAATCACATTATTGCAGAAAAATTGGGCTCATTTTGCCTATAGCACAAGTAATCAAATGATGTAACCAAAAATAAATAGCCTAAGTCTTTGCAGTAACGATGCTGTAAGGGAGAGCAATGCCATTTGTAAAAGATGACTATAATTATTCCAGACAACTTATTAACACTACCTGCTGCTACTCTAGCACCATGCTCAAGTGACTAGTGTCCCAGACCATGTTCTAGTGACCCACTCCCTCAGGCCAACACCTACCCTGTTATGTGATGTGCTGCCCCTTTATATGACCTATGACACATACACAACATCCAAACGCACTTTCTGCAAGAGTCAAGGCTCTGGCAGTGAGGGTTATGCATCCAAATTTCCTCCTTGCTCTGTTCACATCTGTCAGAAACCTGATCAGCCATCACAAACATGTTACTAAGTTCAATTGTTTAAAGCAAATCCAAAATGGGAAAACTGGAGACCAATGAAAGAACGTGCAGGTAGAACTAGAGATAATGCTGTACAGACCAAGAAAAAACATCCCCCCACAACTCAATAAAAATTAAACTACAAGTCAGAAAAACAACAATTTGGAACTTTAAAGTTTTTTCCTTCCTAGCAATGCAAGACAGTAACAATAGGAATCACGCTGTGCCATTTAAGCCTCCACTGATATAGATATCATTTTTGTACAATCTTTTAAACAAGATAGAAACCACCAAATGATTCTTCTGCAGACAAGAATTCTTTTGACAACCCAGAGAACAGCAGAGTTCAGAAACAGATCCTGACAAGTAGAAACACACAGTAAACCAGCACAAAAGCACAGCCACATGCAGAGTGCACTCTTATCAAAGTTTTGGCTAACACTGTTTTCTTACAGCCACCCTGGACACAGTCATAATGACATTCTAGTGCTTAAAATAAACTGGGAGGCTTACTTAAGAAGCCTCACTGTCACAAGATAAAACTTTCTATCACTAACATCTATGGAGAATTTTACAAACACTAAACCCAACCTATGCTTCACTGCAAATGTACACGTATTATACTGATATCCCAACGTTTAATACACCATGAAATACACAAAATGCAGAAAACTTAAGTACTGTTTAATAAGCTATTGCACTCTTCCCTTGAATTCATGAGAGCAAGCCACACAAAAAACATCCTTTTTCAAGAGTCTCAAAGTAAAACAGCTTTTAAGTTATTAGTCACTGACACGAGGCAACAGAAAAGATTCAGCTACCGTCAGCTAAAGTGGCCCAGGGAAAACCTGCAAGATTCAGGAAGCAGTCTCGGGTTAGATTTTATCAGGGTGAATAAGAGACATTAACAGGCCCTGCTTATGAGTAAGCCGGGGCAAGAGGCAGAACGGGGCCTGGCTCGGCGGGGAGGGCTGCCGGGGCAGCATGGGGGGGGCAGCCCCTTACCTTTGTAGAGGTTGGTGACCGCAGTGGCGGCGTTCTGGAAGGGGACCCAGAGGGAGAGCCCCGGCTGCTGGCACACCCGGTCTGCAGGGAGGGAAGGACACACGCTGTTTATTTTGGAGTCACCAACTCCGAACGGCCATGTTAGGTTTCGCCATTTTGTTCCACCTTCCGAAGGCAACTCGGCATCACGGCCGAGAAGGG
>NW_008824900.1:3651755-3660968 GCF_000699105.1 Pygoscelis adeliae | reverse complement strand
CGGAGGCCGGGGCCAGGCCCGGGGGAAAATGGCTGCCGCGCAGGGACGGAGGGCCGGTGCTGAGCCCTGTTGCGCGGCCAAGCCCGGCTCCAGCGCCTGAGGGGGCAAGGTGTCGGCCGGGAGGCTTGCACTGAGGATTCAAACCCTTGCGATCCCTTTTCTACCATTTTTATTGTGTACCGTTTCTTGTAGTGTATTTGCACTGTACCAGGCAAAATTCCAACACACGGGCAGAAATCGCAGCTTCTTTGCACGTGTTTAAAGCACTCATTTAGCGCACGATCTCTTCCAGATGCTGCCGTGAAAATCACCCTTGCGATCCCTTTTCTACCATTTTTATTGTGTACCGTTTCTTGTAGTGTATTTGCACTGTACCAGGCAAAATTCCAACACACGGGCAGAAATCGCAGCTTCTTTGCACGTGTTTAAAGCACTCATTTAGCGCACGATCTCTTCCAGATGCTGCCGTGAAAATCATCTTCCTAACTACTCCGGCCACACTACTCGTTTCAGTCAAAGCAAATGTCCCCGAGCCAGGCTGTGAGCCAAGCCATGACTTGGTATAGAAACACTGAGCAGCCAGCAGGCACCTTCAGTTTCCCTCTCCATCCTCTATCAAATACTCCCATCTCTTTTTTTTGTTGTTGCTGTAGTGCAAAGGCTGGACATACCTGCAGCTGGTTTTGCATCCACTGTCCTGAGTCTGCAATGCCACTGCTACGTGTGCGCAGGTGGGTTTCAGATCAGCTCTTCCACGTTGTTAAACCGGTATTACACACAAACTGGTAGTCCGGTGTACCCATCCCACTCAAACCCGCTGGACGTTAGAAACACTCACAAGCTTTACGGACTGTTTCCTCCTCTGACAGTCTATTTTATTCAGTCCATACTTGTTCCCATTTTGAACTTGGATCTTCATACAACGTCCTAAAGCGTACAGGAATTCAAGCCTCAGTCATATGTAGTGGGGAAAGAGATGGTATGAGGAAATAATTAGAACTGTTGGGGTTTTTTTTATCTTTAAGGACAACTGAAAACTAAAGCTGCAGGCTACCGTCTTTCCTAGACCACTGAGACTAACTACTAGGGACCTCCTGCTTGTGGGTTTATGCTGTGCTACTCCATGTGAGTAGAAAGGGTGAGAGTATCCGTACCTCTGTGCATGTCTTCTTAAGCTGAAGTTGTGACATAGGCTTTTTAATATCTATTTCATAACACTAATGCACATACACAGAGGCACGGATATTCTGTTCCTTTCTAGGTAAAGCTCTGTCCAATCCTTGTTTAGGATTGTGAACTTCAGCAGGTTTAGGAGTAGTCCTAGCTATAAGCTATTGGGCTTTTATGTATGTACAAAGATAGCATAGAAAAGAAAGGAATAAATTAAAAGAAATTTAAAAGTGTTGACAATAAATGAAAGTTGGTTTTGTAAACCATATATTGATCGATAGGCCAGCAAGTACATATTGTGGTGGAACATGGATTTTTTAAGGAAAACAAAGAAAAGAAGAGGAAACTATCTTCTCTGTTGAATAGGATTTCTTATAAACTACCCACAACTTGGAAATGTTCATTCCTTATACTCTTAAATTGTTTAAATATTGAAAGACATCAAATGGGAACGTGTGCTGGGATTGTGTTTGAGTACTTCTCCAATAAATAGGGCGCTTAAATCCATCTCCCTCATCAAAAGGTGAGCAGAAATGCTCCTGCCAACTTCAGTGGGCTTTGCAGATGCTATCTGTAAGATCTGAGATCAGAAGTTACTGCATGGAGCTTGTAGTAGGAGGGGTCATGGCTCTCCTGGATTTTGTGTACCACACATCTGTTTTTCTGAATATTTCTAAAGAGTTGCGTAACGTTGGCAACTGGAATAAACAGTTGGTTACTGCAATACAATGCAATGTAGTGTTAGTCATGATTTATCAAGCATACAGTCCTGAAATTTGGCTATGACTGATGCCCATTCAGTATAAATCAAGCAGGGAGTTGTGATGCATCACTAGGTAATCCTGGGTAAAAGCGTAGCACCCAAATTTCCTGGTTTAATTTAGAAAACCTGGCTACACACAGTTCTCAGAAATATCTACAGCTGATAGAAACTGCTGAGGTTTTAAGAGGACTGTTTTCCTTTCTACACGCGTTACGCCAAGTGGGGTGGGTAACGTTGGAGTTGTATCAATTGTTTTTACAGTTTTCTGAAGTGGCCATTGGTGATTTCTGGGATAATAGTGTGGAGAGGCTTAGCACAGCTGAGAACTGGGATACTGAATTTTAAAATAAGAAAACTTACGTCATCATTTTTTGATAGAATAGATTGAAGAACTTTAACTTGGTCTACAGACTTCTTTATGCCAGCTGAAGATAAAAAGGGTGTTAGGGACCTGGAAAGGAGTCAAGCATTTTCTGGGACTAGAAGAATAATGTACCAAAGGAGTCCTGCAGGTAGAGAAGTAGCATTAAATGGAGAATGAAGGCAATATTGGTTGACTTTTCTTGGGTAAACTGTGGAGGAGGCAGCAAAGGAGAGAAGAAAATGAAGAAAAGCACCGTGCGCAAAAAACCCTTAACACACCCAAACTCTTCTCCCTGATGCCTCCTAAGAAGCTCAGTGCCTGTATCCTCTGAGCAATACTAAAGAATTTAGTTCACTAAATTCTTTAGTATTTAAATCAAAGAATTGATTCACTAAAGAATTTTTCCTCCCTGTAAATAAAGAACAAGTTTCACGCTAATCCATTTTGACCTGCCATCAGTGGCCTGGAACAAACACAGCTGTGCTGGTTTTGGTTGCTGGTAAGAGATTTGTTGGCTGGAGTCAAATGCAAAAAGACTGGGAGATCAATGGTGTACGCATGGTGAATGTGGCATCTGAGTAATCTTGGTGTTTTGCCTCTTAATTTCCCCCATGGGAACGCTGTAGCGATGAGAGCAGAGTGGCATCCCAACTGAAGTCTCAGGGGAGATAATTACTGGAGCATGATGAGGGTTTGCTAATTGTAGAAGGCTCTGAAGACTTGTTTTATTCCTTTATGCAGACTCTTACTGGGAGTTGAATTTAATGATAAAGGAAAACATTTTTAAAATATGAAAATATTAAATTGGGGGAAGAGAAGGGTTTATTGATAATACAATCTATTCAAAGTGAACACTAACATTTTAAAATATCTGAATGTGTAGATGGCTGAATATAGACATGGAAACGTTTTCACAGTGCTGTGGCCAAATGTGTGAATACTTGTACAAGAGAACTTTCATGATAGTTAAAGATATTGGAGGAACTGAAGGGAGCAGGTATTCATTTCACCAAAGGGAAAAAAACAGGCCTGAGTGACAATATTTTCATTTCTCTTCACCATTTTGTCCTTTGGGATCAGACTCTAGGTATGCTGTCCTCCAAAAAAACAGGTCAGCAGGGACGGAAATTACTCAGCTGGAAATTGTAATGTTTCTCAGGCAAAAGTTTTCAGCTCAAGTAAATCTGAAGTAGTATGCCTGAGCAAGCAAGCAGCAGGTATCTATGGGAGGTCTGGTTTACAGAGAGCAGCAGTGCACTGACTGTTGCATTTCACATTATCAAGACAGCTTAACCTGTTATTGATGCGATCAGTTGGGCTTTTATGTATATTGGCTTGTTACTGCTATTCCACACTGAAAAACCTGAAGATAGGGCACCTTTAGTGGAAACACTTGATCAGTCTGAAACAGAAACTGATTGACAGAGGTCAACAGCATCAATGTATGAGGGTTTGTTATGGTCGCGAGAGCCTCATATTCTCCTGTTTTGGAGTCGTGGGAAGTAGAAAAGAAAGGAAATAAGATAAAAGGATTTATTTTCCAATGTGTGCTCCTAGGTAACGGTATGTTCCGAAATCCAAAACTAGATAAGCACTGCAAAAAGGCTATCTGAATGGTGTTTTGAATTTTAAAATGTTGATAACCTTAAGTAAAAAATTAATATTGCAACAGTGTCTGCATCCTTCCTGCAATTTCCTAGGAGCACTTTAATAGCAGCACTTCTAAGACCATGATCAAAATGCTGTCACATAAAAGCAACTTGAAACTATGTGATTAAAGCTTGGTCAATTTATTTTTGCCTAAAATAGAGATCGAGAGACTTTTTGCCCCAAAAGCCGTGCTCAGTATGAGAAGGAAAGCAGTTTGTCTCTGTGGGAACAGGATTCTCAAAACCTCGTGTCAGGGCTCTGATATCAAAATCTAAATTAAACAATCCAGACCTTTTGCGAGAAAGACTACATGACTACACCGAGATACAGATCATTGACGTGTGAATTCAAACTCTACCAAAAAGAGTAGCGGACATAGTTTTCAGTTTTACTGGGTAGTACCTTACTACATACTTGGTTCCACTGAAGTAAATGGTATTTCTTGCATAACAGGATAAAGCACATGGTGAATATGCAGGTGTCCTCCTGCTCAGTACTTCAGAGCAGCCTAATCTTTCTTCCTGCCTTAAGAACTACTCTGAAAGGAGAACTCTGCTTGTCTATAATACTTCTCTAAACAGCTTTTTTTCTTCTCCAGATTCAAATCTCTATTACATCATCAAAAATAAAAACAGTTTCTACATAGCCCATTAAGATTCACGAACAAGGTCCTGTTGCCGTGGGCTGTATACAAATGAAAGAGATGATCTTTGCTGTGAAGGACTAGCAATTAAAACACAAGGAAGAAAAAAGTGCACATTGTATTTTCATGATATAGGATGAATGAGCAGATGACTATTCCTTCTGATAACACAACCTTATTAGTCTGTGCATAAGCTGGTATTTCTGTTGTCAGTAGTAAGACAGACAGATCTCGAAGCAGAATTCAGTTTGGGAACTTGTGCTATGGTTAGTATAACTGTTGGTCCAATATGGAAATTTTTACCCAAAATTCAATCCCAAAGCCACGTCCAAGGCTGCAGGAGAAACAATATCCAATAATCTCCGACTACTGCAGGTCAAAGTCTAACTGTAAAGCATCTTAATCACTTACTGCAGATACATGACTGGCCTATAAAACAAAAAGGCTACAGAGTAAATGAAAGATTAGGAAAAAAAACATTGTGGGGTGCATCTAAGTGGAGTTTCCTTTGCTTGCAGAGTAGATTACTTGCTCCAGTGCCTTCATGAGACAGGAATCCAAGGCTTTTAAAAATCCTTAATAGAGTATAAATGAAAGTAGAAGTTCTCCATGTGATCTTGTGGTGTGATGTTGGGATATTTGGCACTATGCAAGTTGCTGCAGCTGGCAGGTGCTTCACCACTTGCAGTCATTTATTAGTTGAAGGAGCAGCAGGATGCCAAAGGTCTACAGTAGGTTGCCTGCATGCTCCCAAAGGCAGTCATGAATCACTTCAGCATTTAGCTCCCCTCTTTTTTTAGAGCATCACAGAATATAAAAGAAAAAGTAGCTTGCTGTATCAGTCTTTTCAGAGTGTTTGGAATCACAGATTGGAAGAGTGTTTCTTCAAGTTAACCCTGTGCTCAGAGATGGGTTTTTTGTTTCTAGGCAGAAAGTCCTATTCCAATAGCTTTATTTTTGAGTTGTCAGCTTACCTCCATACAGCTGGTAATGTCACATAACCCACCACTTCTGAAATCAAGAAACAGGGCCATAGGTAGAGCATTAGTTTACTACATAGCGTTGTTAGGTACAGTCATGAGAACGCTCATTTTATACTGCTGGAGTTAGCTTTGAAGAGTAGGGATCCCATAATCTTTTTATACCTGATACTGTGGCAAATAAGAATAAATGTCCTCCTTTTATCTAGTAGCACACCTCAGTCCTCCAGCTGAGCCTATCTCAGCCTCACTGACAGTACTCACTACTGGACTAGACGCACATGAACAGGAGTGCAGGAGGGTCTGATTCAGTTGTGCCTACAGAGCTCTGTAGGAAACGTTTTTAGCAGGATTAGATGGCTGAATAAGCCATGAAAAGCAGGCTCCCTGATCAAACCTTTGAGGCTCAGCAGAACCCCCACTGAAGCTACTGAATATTTTGCTTGCTCAAGGACAACTGAGTTTGAACTTTTTCTTTAAAAGAGCAAGGGGGCGTATCGTGCACAGTTGTGCATAGAGGTAAGCAGTAATGTGAACAGAGGATAGACATCAGATCTCAGATTTCAGCTTCAGTAGCAATGTCCTTTCAGTTCTTGACCAAATTATTTATTTCAAAAAGTACATCTCTCCCCACGCTCTTCTAATCAGTTGAGTAAAAAAAAAAAATCAAACCACCTACTCCCATGTTGTAAGGACTGACTGTTCGAGTTTAAAGCATTTCAAGTGCTAAATATAATATTTGCAGTTCTGCAGCTCAGCTATTGGAGGATTCAATAGCTGTTTGAATACCAGTAATCTCTTGGGACCCTGGCCAGGGAAGACTTCATTTAGTTTGTGTGGGAGTAGGATGCACAGCACTCCCCAAAATGGGTCCTCTAGCTTCTCTGCTTAATTCGCCACCTATATAAAGGAGATAATACACTTCTATTCTATAAGAAGTATGGAATTAATACCTGCCCTTAGGGGTCCCCATGGTGTCAGTTCTTTAAAATCTTCTTAACAATTTGTCCTGAGCAAACAGGACATAGTAAACTGAGGATGGTAATAGAGTCATTCGGTCTCAGTGGATAACATATGCAGTTCCTATTCTGGAATGCCTGGTTTTCTAGTTCAAGGAAAATGAGGATGATGTCCTATTGACTCCGTAAGTGGTTAATGAAATACCCTCTTTCACCAGGAAGATTGCGTAAGAACAGATTTTTGTCACGAAGTGTTAATAAAATATTTAAAATTAAACATGATGGAAATACTAAAGAATAGGAGGTTTAACAGACAAGTTCTGGATTAGTAGATGTAATCTGACATTATCACCTCTAGCTGCCTGGCTGGCATGTGCCAGAAGCCACAGCCACAGCAGCAGGGGTAGCGGGGCTGTATGTGAGCCCCAACATCAGCTCCCACGGTGCAGCCCAGTGACTTGGTCTAAAATCATTTGCATCAGGGCTCAGACTGTGAACTGAGCCCCCTTCTTCATGATGGGGGCTAGTTGTACAGTGGCGGAAGGTGATGTTGTGAAGAACACAACTAGAACTTCATCTTGGATCATTAAATCTCTCTGATGCGCACCAGAAAGAGCGAGCTCTGGGCCCCAAAAGGTTGGTCTGTATTCAAGGAATTGGAGAGGCTCTTTCCCAGACTTGACTCCATTTTTCAATAACTCTCTGCAGCATGAGAGAGATGCTACTAATGTTTCCCGCTGCTGCTGTTTGATGGAGTACAGGAAGCTTTAAGTGGCACTGGAGCCGGGACTCAGACTTCGAGTGCTACTTCAACACCCAAATATATCAATTTCGTTTGAGAAGCAAGGACAGGGAAAGATTGGTGTTGCAGAGAGTGGAAACGTACTCCGATGGGGCAGTTTTCTGGGTTGCTGTGGTGGGAGTATGTCCTGCTGTGCTCTGTTGTAACAGCCTTAGAAATACAATGACTAGAGTCTATTCCAGTGTAGATTTATGAGGATGCTGGAGCACTTACTCCAGAGCATATTTTTCTCCCCCCATTGCTATAGTCAGTTGTTGTCAACAAATGTTTGTAACTCTTCCTGTATTTTACTCCTGGGAATAGAACAGAAACAGACCCTTAAATCCAATAAACATGGAAATGGGATAAGCTTCCTTTCTTTAAAAAACTTTTTATTTCTCTGTTTTCTTTGCCTTTTACTCCAGATCTGAAGTTCGTGTTCTGGCCTTGCAGCTCGAGGCAGTTTGGGTCATCACTGCCTACTCTTCCCCTCCAGCTCACCCCCATTTCATCTGATGAGAGACGAGGGCAGTGGCAACCAAAACAAGGTTTAGGCAAAGTACGGGCACTCACCAAAAGTTCCTCCCCAGCCAAATTTTCCCTCCATTGCTTTTATGTCAGCAATCACAATTCTGTACCACATACCAAACTGGATCAGATCAATTTTTTTTTAGTCTTCTTGTGTTTGAAAAAATACTAGTTTTCAGGCAAATCTGTTTCCTGAGCTGGCTTACTGGTCTTATGTGATGTGGAGATGGTGAGACAGAGCAGGCTTGACTCAATATGAAGTCATCAAGCAACAAGAGCTGAATATTGTGTTTTAAGTCGTTCTTCTCTTCTGTAGGTGAAATATTAACTAACTCCTTCTCCTTCAAATTGTCTTTTTGGGAGGAAACAGGAGGGAAGAAGAGAAGGGAAGGAGGGTTTTTTAGACATTGGCCTTCCCTAAGGAGAAGATACCTGTCTTAGATGATGAGGAAATCATAAATAATTCCAGTACAACCCGTAGAACAAATAAGGCATGCTAAATAACTCCTTTTTAATTTATTTTTAATTCCCCATGTCCCCACTAGGTGCACAGCTTCAGTAGTCAGTGTCAGCGTGTGCTCTGCCAGCCCCATGGATTATTGCAGTTATTTATCTTTATTAAAATACTCCTGTGCAAAACAGAAAGCGAGGCATCTGCTCTGTGGGTAGGTGCTGGAAGCCTAGCGCCTGGTAGCCCGCAGGACCTGGAGGGGCTGCTCACGCTGGGAATTTCTGGGCTTCATCATAGTTTGGAGGGTTGTTTTGGCTTTCTTTGCTGGCTTAGTTCTGTTAGAGGTTTGAAGAGACTGTACTTGACCACTCCTAGCAGGACAAGTTTGGTAGCTTAGTGTTTACGATGAGTAAAACCTGGCTAAGAAGGTACCTGTGATGTTTTTTCAGGGGACCCAGTTTGGTCTTGTTAGATATTTTGTAAACTACTTTTAGATTTGGGGTTTTCCTATACCCTATACCCCTATAATTGTCACAGAGAGCAATGTGATCAGCTATTTGATACATTTCCCTGCTTCTCATGAATTCTTACTGTTCTTTTGCCAAAGTCATGCTTTGCTGCTGTAACCTCTTTTTTTTTCAAAACTGAATTATTCTAGTCCACATGGCACATCATGTTTTCTACATAATGTTTTCTTCATTTTGGGGAGGATTCATAGAATCATAGAATCATTAAGGTTGGAAGAGACCTCTAAGATCATCGAGTCCAACCATCAACCCAACACCACCATGCCCACTAAACCATGTCCCTAAGCGCCTCATCTACACGTCTTTTAAATACTTCCAGGGATGGTGACTCAACCACTTCCCTGGGCCGCATGTTCCAATGTTTAACAACTCTTTCAGTAAAGAAATTTTTCCTCAC
>NW_008824900.1:3640231-3650434 GCF_000699105.1 Pygoscelis adeliae | reverse complement strand
GAGTACCCTGAGGATAACTGGTCTGCCTGCTAAAGACTGAGGCAAAGTAGGCATTAAGTACCTCAGCCTTTTCCTCATCCTCGGTGACAATGTTCCCCCCCGCATCCAATAAAGGATGGAGATTCTCCTTGGCTCTCTTCTTGTCATTAATGTATTTGTAAAAACTTTTTTTGTTGTCTTTAACGACAGCGGCCAGGTTGCGTTCTAGCTGGGCTTTTGCCTTTCTCATTTCCTCTCTGCACGACCTAACGAGATCCCTGTACTCTTCTTGAGTCGCCTGCCCCTTCTTCCACAAGTGGTAAACTCTCCTTTTTTTCCTGAGTCCCAGCAAAAGCTCCCCGTTCAGCCAGGCCAGTTGTCTTCCCTGCCCGTTCTTCTTGCGGCGTACAGGGACAGCCTGCTCCTGCGCCTTTAAGACTTCCTTCTTGAGGAATGTCCAGCCTTCCTGGACCCCTTTGCCCTTCTGGGCTGTCTCCCAAGGGACTTTCTCAACCAGCGTCCTGAACAGGCCAGGATTATCATCATGTATCTCTTTTAAAAGGTGTGTTTGTATTTGTTTCTGTCATCTAAAGATCACTGTGCCAGGTCCTTATCTGTGAATCAGTGGAAACAGGTTGTAAAAATACGTATGGGCTAAGAAGTGTCTAAATTTCCTTGTCTGGAGCAGGCTTAGTGTCCTAGCTCACAATGTGCCACAGCTGGCAGTTCTAGGGATGTTGGGAATGAGGATGGCGGAGGAGGAGATACGTCTCAGTATACAGATATTGAACTATTTGGGAAAAAAGATAGTTAATCTGTTCTAAATAGTAATATGTTTCTCTAAATAGCCTGGAAGCATCACATTGAGTTAGAGTTGGGAAGGGAAGAGATGTATTGCTGGGTTTCATTTTGAGGGCTTAATACTGCAAATACCAATTTTTATAGCTGCTTTATCTGAATTCATGACAGTTAGATTATCCCTTGGCTTTATATTAGTGTATAATGTTTTTAATATTCACAGATTCATAGTTCAGCAACTGTAATCAAATAATTACAGATGCCATTAGCTGAGTTATTGCACCAATCTGGGTGTATTTCAATGGATAATAATTTAATAAAATTAGCCCTGAACTTCTGGAGCCCTCTTCTCTGCACAGAAATGAAAGTGCTACTCTTAACTTCATTAAGAAACTCCAGCCTTGATTATCAGGATCTGAACATCCAAACATTTAGAACTTGTTTTCCTAAATTTCTGCACCCAGAGGCATTCACGAGAGGACATCGAATTAAAAAATAGAACAGAAACTCCCCATTTACACAAACCACATGTGGGAGGGGAGATTGGAGCAGCGATGCCTCCTGCTCTGGCTGCACTCCTGGAGCAGAGAACATGCTGAGCAGTTATCTTCATCAGACCTTTGGGTGGCAGGCACGGTCAAAAGGGAAAGGTCTCTCTGTCTGTAAGCAGTTCCTCCCCACCCTTAAAGCTCGTCTGTGAAAGAGGTTGCTCATCAGAAAGGTCAGGAAGATAGTATATGAAAAACGCTGGGAAAGAACAACAAAGGGAAAGAAGGAAATGGGTGCCAGAGTGCCTGTTAGAGTTCCCCTCCAGTGTCTCGGCCACGGACAGAAGGCTCAAATCTACATTTGATGATGGTTACCCTTCGCAATGACCGTTGTTCTTTAAAATTCAGTGTCTTTGCTTTACATGGTGTAAGTCATATAGTTTACAGTAAATGAGTCCTTAATATGTAGCCACTGACAGCAGGGATTTGTGCTGCACTGCATTTGAACCAGCTTTAAACTCATATTTCTCAAATAGATTTGGGAACAATGGTATAAACTAGATGCAAGGCCCGCAGCTGCAGAGCAGTTGCATCTCTTCAGGTGTTCCCTCCAGAAACTGCTGAGGCCGCCTGAGATGTTGTCTCTCACGTTACCCAATCCTCCCAGTTCTCTGAGCATTCATGTCCTTCATCCATACATACCGTAAAAAGTCAGAGTGTTTCATTTATGTGGCATCGATGGGGGACAGAAGCTGTGACAGCGAACCTGGTGCTGGAGCAGATCAGGAGCATCCACTCCGTCCATTCCTGCAGCGCTGCTGCAGGGCTGCCATCCTATGGCTGGAGCCTGCTGCGGCTGTTCGGGCAGTGGATGTTTTCACGTGAGAATAAATGCACCTGAGCGTTCAAAGGCGACCGAAACAGGGAAGAATCTCATTATGAATACGAGAGAACCAAAATAAAAGGATTAAAGAAACTAAGGGATTCATTACCAGCATTATAGTGGTCTGGATGCTTCTGACTTAGGAATTCCCTAAGCTCCCACTACGAAGCCTGCATGAGTAGGGCAAAGGAGGTTGACATCCGTCTCAAGCAGCGAGGCAAGTATAGAGCAGCTCTTCCCTGGTGCACACTCACAAAGCAGTGGCTTACGGACTTTCTGAGTCTAAGGTTTCATCCATTTCCAATAATAACTGTCTGTTAATTAATACTGCTGATCTGTCCCTTTATAAATAAAAACAAAGCTGTTGGGAAATTATACACTATGGGATCGTTTTCAGCAAACTAGACTGTAAGTAACTTTTTTCCTTCTGTCTGGCCCAGGAGTGAGCGACACTTTGGCAATCCAGAAGGATACCGTTGTACCGAGGTGTAAGCGTGGGGACTCTGCCCTTCGGGACACTTGACACTCCCCAGTATAAAACTTTGCAGCTGAAATTCTCTGCTCTGTGATAAGCAGAAAATCAGGCAGATTTTCATAATAGTGTTTCAGGTAAGCAGGGAAAAATAAATTGGAATTCTAGATCAAGCCTGTTGTTGAAGCACTACCCTGTTTCTGGGTTTAAATCTCTTCTCATTCTCAGCCCCTTGGATATGGTTCCTCACTTTGTATGCTGTGTATTGCTGTGTACTATTAAGGGAATGTTATGTTCCACTTGAGAGGTGGTAAACTGAAAATCACATAAATACTCAGGGAAGAGCTCTCTGAGATGCTTCAGGACTTAAAGGGCTATGAATTTGCAAGCTCTACTAGCATGATCTCCTTTTATGTCATATATTTGTATCAAAATATAGTATTTTCACACTCAGATTTGACACATGGATTCCTTCCAACAGGAATAGAAAGATGGCATCAGTCATCTGTATTTAAAATCCGAACAGAGGAAGTTACATATAGGAACTGGCATTAGGTAATGAGAGGGAAGATGCCAGTGATTCCTATTGATCCTCAACGTGTGACCCTGAGCGAGTCCCTGAACCTTTCTGTGCCTCAGCCTGTGATGCTGAGACATGATTAGCATGTGTACTTTATCAGCAAGGATGTTGTGCAAGTTATTTAATGAATGCTTGCAAAATGATTTGCGGCATTTGAATGAAAGAGGCTGTGTAATTGCAAAGCACTGCTGTATTCTATAATTGCATACGTTGCAGGAAGCGTATGGCAAGCCACTTGCTTGCTCCCTGCTGAATAGCCCATGAACAAATGATCTTTTTAGTGCTGGAAGGAAAATCCTGTTACACTGAAGGGTAAGTGTGGATCCTCTGCGTTTCTGGGCAGTTTACGCTTCCTTGTGTAAAACTCGGTGATGAAGTTCGCTCCTGTGTGCTAAGCAGATTTTCATAGGGGTGTCTTCTGACTTGAAATTATTACTTAGGCAGAGAAAAATGTGACAAAGTCAGCAACTTCCATCTCAACAGCAGGGAGAAAAATATCACACTTCAAGCGTGTTTCCATCAGGATTGAGACCTTGCCACTGGAGGTATCTTTGTCCCAGAGAAGGAGTGCAGTCCTTGCATGTATACTGTTAGTCCTCTGTACTCTTCACATGTCCAGCTGGAAGGTCGAATCTGCAGATGTCTCTTATCTGTCACACAGTACTGAGTTCTTCCCAATGAACGTGTATGACAGCGAGGAAACTGGTCACTGCATCTCACTCAAGAGCCAGCATCCCATATCGCTTGTTTCTCCTTCTGCCACCTCTGACTGCAGGGCTGATGCCTTCTCTGATTTCCTGACCCCTGAAGTACACCGTACACAGCTCCAGCCAGGGCTTTGTCCTTCTGTCCTTTTTTTTTGATCTTTGCACTAGAATTCACAAGCTGTAGCAGTGCAGAGAGGAACCAGTTCAGCTGTCACTTTTGCCACCAGTTTTTCTCCTAAGCAGGTGCCTTTATGCAGAGTGCTTCTGTTTTAAAACTTTACTGAATGCATCAGGCGGCTTTGACATGAAACTGAAAGCACAAAAGTATTTACTGTTAAAAAAAGTCTGTAGGAAGTGGTCCAAGGACCAACCCATGTTGAGATGAATTCTTACTGATTTGGCCTTTTCCCCCTTTAACACACGAGTTTTATTAAAACTTCCTGCTCGTCTTTTGAATCTTGCTCTTACACTTGGAGAAGAGGCTGTGTGCATCTCGCCCTGTGCATGCTCGGCGGGTGCAGGAGTGCCAGTCACGATGTTGTCCCCCGCGGCGGCAGCTCTGGGAGCCTACGACAGGTTCACTGCCGAGCTTTGTTCCCCCAGTGAATGGGGAATCCTCCATGGGGTCTTTGTGTAGCTGCTTTCCTTTTGAAAGCGCCGCGGGATCCGTGCGTGTGTGTAATCTGTTTATATTGGACGACTACAGTGGTCATTTCACACGTGTGTCAATCAGGCTTGAAGAAGGGATTGAGTCTGGCAGGGACAGAAAGGAGCTGGAGCATGTGCAGAATACGTATGGCTGCTCCTACGTGATGGGATCCTGCAAAGGCTACATTTATGGGTGCATGCTGAATGAGTATGGGGAGAGGGCAAGCATTTAAAACCCCCGGAGTATGATTACAGTTCCTATGGATATACAAGTTAATCTGCTCTAAAAAGCGTTTTGAACTCTCTTTTGATCCCTAGAAAAAAATACTTCATAAGAACTGCCCCTGGATCCAGCAAAGGTTCCTTGGGCTCAGCACAGCAGTCAGTAGGTGGTGGCAGGGCAAGGTGGGAGAGGAGGACAAGCACGCCGGTTCTCCCCAGCCCTTAGGGCAGCAGCTGGCAGGAGCTCACCGCTCTGTAATACCGGAGCACTTGTGCTCTGGCCCCGGCATGCTGGGTCGGTGCCCACGGCCAGAGCCCCGACACACCACATAGCGCCTACATATTTCAGCTCTTCATCTCTTTACGAAACAACAGGAAAACTTCCCAGCAGTGCCCCACAGAAACAGAAAGCGGACAGAAAATCCCTTGTTGGTGCTGGAATACTCACTACCACCTGAGCAGGCTCGACACGGGAAAATGCAAATTTAAGGAGCTGGACCCCAAGGCTTCTTCACAAGCATTTCTGTGTTCACATAAACGTTGATGCACTGGAGTGTTGGGTGCATATTTTTTCAGTTTCTTGCTATTTTACTTTCCTTTCTCCCTGTAGCGGCTGAGAAATGCCATAGAGCTGAATTCTGCCTTTTCAGGACAGTGACCACTATAGAAACACCTCTCAACTTCGGGTTTAAAAACACTTTTTTAAAATTAGCGTGCAGTTCATTTTGTTCCACGTGGAGGTATATGCCCATTGATTTTGAATGTGAATATAAAGTCCACGAATTCAACTTAACCTGCTTCATTCCTCAGTAGGGATTTCACTGGGATGGAAGGAATAAAGCTGCTGCCCACCCCTGGACACGAGCTGATTTTGGGGAGGATTTGCTAATGTTTAAGCTTTAAGGTAGCACAAAGACAAGAAGTTTGAATTGCTATCTTACCTAAATTTGATTTCAGTCCATTTTCTTTAGGGAACTACTCATGAGCTCTATTTGAATAAGCAGTCTTTAATAATAAGCCCAGATGTGCTTATGATTGTAGGCGATCTGTTTCCGTAATGGATGTTGAATTATTCTATATGATTTGGGAAAAAACTCCTGAAAGAGATTTTCAAACAAATAAGCCAGTTTCTTACGCAGATGCCAATTTAGGTGACAATCTATAAATAATTATTCTTTGTACCGCTGCAGTTTAAACCAACCATGACTCCAGCATGACAGTTTGAGCTGTGCTTTAGACAATATGTTGTCAAAAATCAAGTCTTTGACTTTTTCTGTGAGTAAATGTGTGCCTTGGGCAGTTTGCAATCCAGCTGGTGGGCTCAGCGACAGGTCCCAGGGAAGTGCCAGCTTCCCACTGCTCGTTCTGACGCTCAGGCGAATTTGATGGGCTTTGCAGCTGATGGAGCCGAGACTTGGAGGAAAACTTGGCAAACATGAAAAGACTCCGGACTATACGAGGCCTTGGGCTAACCTGAGCCCTGGCTCTTCCAGACACGAGAGCAGCAGGTGCCTGCTTGCGCTAGATCCGGCACCTGGGTTCAAACACATGCTCTGAAATGACCCGGCTGAAAACTGCTTTCTGTGCTGTAAGGCATTTCCAGGTGTGTACAGGCTTTGCAGGACAAGAGCTCCTGCGCAGTCTGTGCGTGTGTATTTGTCACCGAGAAGCCCTGGACCGAGGTGTGACAGCCCCAGGGACGGGACGCACTGAGCATCCCCAGTTGCACAGGCTCCGATATCACCATGTGCTGCATGGGACAAACCCAAAGTCCCTAAAGGCCAGAAAGCTAGTTAGCTGGGAAAAATCATGCACTTAAGTGGCAAAACTCTTAACATCTTCCAAGAGGAAAGAAATCTGGGAAAGCGTTTCAGATTTCTTCTTTCTGAATGCAGATCTAATTTTTTAGGCCAGCTGAACAAAATGTCTGTCTAGAGAGCTCCAGAAAGAGGAACAAAAGTAAACTATAAATATTCAGCTCTTGATTTCAGGTTTTAATAAATGATGAGCTCTGGGAGAAGCGTTTTTTTTCTTTCAAATATCAAATGACTTAATTCATTTTATAATTTGGTTATATAGTGCTTGTCACCTTCTACCTGGATACAATACAGCCATCTCTGGCAACGCTTTAAGATGACACATCCCAAAGGAAATTGGGTCCAAAGGTCTAATGAGGAACAACCACTCCCCCATGAAAGCTGAAGTCTGTATATCTGTATCTGTATCTGTATCTGTGTCTATATCTATAAATAAAATCTCCTGCACAGGAAGGTCTGATGTGAGACATGATGTTCAAAGATTACTTGACCTATATAAAAATCACTGAGCGCTCTGGTGACAGCCCCCGGGGCAGGGTGATGGGTAGAGGCTCACTCTGCTGCTGTTTGCCTGCAGACCTGCAGCATAGGCTCTGCTTGCAGCGCTGCATTGATCAGGACTCTGCCACTCAGCTGTCTGCCAGCCAGCCTTGCACGGACGGAAATCTGCCATCCATGTTTCAGAAGCACACCTCGCACACCTGGATGCTCACTGGAAGCCAGGCTTCTTGAAGGTGTGTCTTGTGGCCCAGACGGTATCACTGGCTGTGATAGAAAATCTCGAGATACAGACACCTTCTGCTCTAAGGGAGCTTATTGTGAAGCCAAAGCAGACTTAGGCCCCTCTAAATTGTTAATGTTATACTTCACTGATGTTTACCAAGAAACACACGTGGCTACATGGTGTAGTGTGTTGGCACCACCTGAGCATGCCTGATTCGGTTAATGACAGAATAGCTATGATGTGTTGCTGGCTCAGGCCATGCTCCTGAGCACACTGGCAGAATAAACAGTAAAGAATTATTCCACCAGCTTAAAAATTGCCCATTGTTTTTCAGTCTTCAGAGGCAGTTTTCTGGATGGATAAAAATATGCAAGAGCTGAGCTCTCTGGGTCCTGGAGTGCTCAGGCTACTTAGTGGGAACTGAAGGAAGGAAACAATGCGAGTTCCAACTGTTGCACGCACAACCGATGGAAAGAAAACAATTCCGCTGATCATATATGTTCTTGTGTTGTGAAGCTGAATTTCAGGGGACTGAGGACATGCAATGCACTGTAAATTCCCTTTAGTTGTTAATGAGCTGGATGTTACCCACTGCTGAGGAGGAAGAGGCCTCAGCTCTTACAGCAGCAGCATATTTGTGTCGCTGAAGTCGTGTCGCTCGCAGTGTGCCGGCTCACGGCAGCGGTGGTGGCAGGGGCTGCCGGGTGGCTCTGCACTGCTCTATGGGGTGTTAAGTCCCTTATAAACTCTGCCTTTCCTGGTATGGCCATAAAAAGTGCAATTTGCCTGGCTAGGTGTGAAATACATGGTGTGCTTGGGCAAAACCTCTAGATACCAGCACATAGTTATTCTTTCAAGTGTTCTGAAACTGGGAGAGCTGTGCTCAGTGATTTATGCCCGAAGCAAAATGCCCTTAAGCAAAGTGGCCATTCAAATGGCTGCTGAAGTGCCTGAATTAAAATAGGTGTGCAATATCAGGGTAGCAAAATGTCCCTCCACCTCGCTAGCTGGGATCTGCAAGAGCAGGGCAGCTGAGGCTGCTTTGGCTGAATAAACTCTGGTTTGAGTGTGAGCGGTTGGTGGGTGCTGTCCCTCTGCCAGGTCCCCAAAGTCTGGAGCAAGTGGTTCCCCTGGGAAGGAGCATTAGGAATTGCACAGTTTAGGGTATGTTTTGGGGGGATTTTTGCTAAAATAGATCATTGATACATCCTTCCCTCCAGATAACATCTTACCTGGTGTTTGATAGGAACTTCACAAGCTTGCTGGTAGTGTGAAGAGAGGACTGGCAGCTGTCTGCCAGACCCACCTTGCAGATGTTCCCTTCCCGAGGACAGGGCATCCCAGCTGTTAGTGTGAGGAGCGGCCCATTCACCTGCCCTGACCGACCGGGGGTTAGGTGCCAGGAGTGCTGGTTCACTTTGGGCTGCTGGGCTGCGAGTCGTGACAGCTGCTCTGCCAACACCGGCGACGCCTCTGCCATCTAACAGCATGTATTATCACTGGCTGCCTCAATTTGGTTTTGGCATAAGTAACTCGAATTAAATTGTCTATTTGTAGAATTTAAGAATTCATATATTTTATTAAATAACTACACCTTAAATCCCTTTTCAGACTTCCAGGTTCAATAAAGGGATAAGACCATTGTCTTCTATTGGAAGATCTCAAAGCGTATTTCTAGGAGTGACATGTTCATGTTAGAGATGTTGTGTGGCACGGAGTTTACACGAGCTTCCCCTGCTCACACAGTCCTAAAAAGTCCTAGAAAGGGACACAGTGTTCAGCCTCTACTACACCAGCACCACACTGGGTAACACGTTCGAAGTGGTGGTGTTTACACCATGAAGCAATGTTTTCACCTTGGTTTAATAATGGAGAACTGAGTCCAGCCTTAAACCAAACTGTCGCCCAAGTAATTTCCTGGGAACAGCAGATCCTTTGGGGAAAAAATCCACATAGTAAAATAAGCAGATACTGCTCCTGCAGCATGTCACAACACGAGAGACGTTTCATGGGGGAGATGAAATACTGGCGGGGTGACTAACAGAGCCATAGCTGCTGCTCTTCCCCCAGAGCCACGTTCACAGCCTGCAGTCCTACAACCTACATCAAGGCTCTTCTTTTACTTTGAGAAAATTTTTTCAATTCACTATTTTCCAGAACAAACCCAGGCTGGGAATATTTAACAGCACCAGGCACAAAGCGCTATAACCAAGTTATTTTTCTCTTTTGCTCCGAATGCACATGGTAGGCGCATGTGTAAGCAATCAGGCTGTGTGCCCACCATTCTTCTTCACCAGCCTGCTGCCGCGCTGTCCTGCCGGCCTGCCGGGAGGAGAGGATAGCAGCTGCACTGGTCCTGCACCACTCACATGCAGCCACGCAGCTCTCGTTGCCTTTTCTCCCCCAGATGGCCACACTAGCAGAAGACTTGACCAAGCCGACACAGGAGATGAACTTTATCTTGTACTTTTGTCAGCAAATCTTCCTCTCCCTGGCTAAGGCATTTCCTGCTTGCACAAGCACATATGTGCTGCCTGCCTTAAGGAATCAATGTTTCACCGACTACAGTAGCTGTGACACAGGAGCTTGCTCGGTATATCCCACAGCAATGCGATCTCTGCCTGTGCTTTGAGGAACTTTGTTTAGTACCTGTGGAAGAATGATCCCCAAGTACAATGAGATGGCACGAGTGGGTTCTGCACTGCTGGTTCCTGATTTGAAGAAGTCGGTTTAATCTGTGCTCTGACATTCTTCCCCCTGAGCTAGAAGACAGGGATGGCGAGCAGGATGAACCCCCCATAATCCAAGAGGAAGCAGACAACGACCTGCTACACCACCTGGATGCTCACAAGTCTATGGGGCCGGATGGGATCCACCCAAGAGTG
>NW_008824900.1:3637985-3638988 GCF_000699105.1 Pygoscelis adeliae | reverse complement strand
CTGGACGTATTTAAAAGTCATGTAGATGAGGCGCTTAGGGACATGGTTTAGTGGGCATGGTGGTGTTGGGTTGATGGTTGGACTCAGTGATCTTAGAGGTCTCTTCCAACCTTGACGATTCTATCATTCTTCATTGACTGGGGAAATCTTGCTTCCAAGGCCACTGTTTTCTTTGTATGTAATGTACAAAACATCTTCCTAATTCATGCACTTCATAATGCATACATTTTCCTATTTTGCACAAGAATTATCTTTATAAAAGATTTGAAATGCTGCATTTCTTAAAAGTGTTGTATGTTATTAAGATTTTTAACTGCAAGACTTAAAATTTGATATTGAGAAAAAACCCTAGTTGATAACCATCATTTTCATAGCCTGTGCATCCGTAAGGTTTTTGTTAGACCCCCTGAACACAGGATTGAATATAAAATCTATGTTGCAATAGTTTACAAGGCTTTCCCTTTTCGGTTGAATCAAAATCATACTGGAAACTTCATAAAGATCTTGAGAGACCTGTGGCCACAGCCATGGGTGAGAAGGTGGTTCCTAGAACATGGATTTAGCTTAAACCCAAGTATGACAAACCTAAAGATGGGATATACTTGCTGCCACTCGTGGTGGCAGCTGGATTCTCTTAGCTGCATCTGGGGTTTAAGAAGCCTTTGGATGAGCCCCGGGGGGGCGGGGGGGAGAGTCTGCAGGAGACCTAGAGCTAATGATATGGCAAGGAAAAAATCTGGAGCATCTAAGCTCCGGAAGAAAGTTTAGATCTGCTTGTTGTCCCTGTGGTTACTAGCAGAGCTAAACTCTGGGAAGAGATGCATTTAGACTTTATGCCAGCTACGTATATACTGTAACGCAGCCAGTATTGAACTCTCAGGATCCCATGATGCAAGAGTTTTTTAAGCACACGTACGCGGTCGTGAGTTCTGCAAGATTGCCTTTACTTTAATGCCTTTTCATCCAGGTGTTGTATCGGTGCTGCTGTGCCAAGTCAAAGGAA
>NW_008824900.1:3635901-3637246 GCF_000699105.1 Pygoscelis adeliae | reverse complement strand
GGCTGCCCTCCGCCCTGCCCGGCTGCCCGCCGCGGTCCCCTGCTGCCCGCTGTCCCCTGCTCCCCGCTGTCCCCTGCTGCCCGCTGCTGCCCGCTGCTGCGGCCGCCTCAGTGTCCGAACCAGGCACCAAAGCTGGGTATCCCTGGATACCCATCCAGGGCTTCCCCAGGTTACAAGGAGTATTTGCAGGTAGTGCGTATCCCTTGAGTCAAACGCTGCACATGAAAAGAGTATTTCCCTGGTGATTTTGAAATGATTTCTTGTAACTTCAGGCTAAGACAGATTTCCCCATTTCTTCAGCTTAATACCTACCTCTAGGGAAGGAGAAGGGTGGTCACGCTTCCCTACAGGCTTCCACGTACTGACCTTTCGGGGGGGGGTTTATTATTTTAAAATCGACCCAAAATACATTTAGAAAGTCCAACAAATAACTTTTCCTCCAAAATAAATTCTGCCTAGCGCTGCGTGGGTTATTACACCACACCCCAGGCACTTCAAAGTAAGAAAATGAATAATTAATCATAAATGTGACTTGAGCACTAACTACACTGTACACATTGGCAAAATTTCATAGGCAACATTTTCCTCTAGTAGAAACCATCAACTGAAATTCTACCTGCTCTTTTAAGTGGGAAATTTCAATTTACCCTAAAACTGGGTACTAGCACTAACGTAACCCTAACTTTGGGAATCTGCTTAAGAGTGTTTGTTTCCATGAAAGAAAAGCTTTTTGGACTCAAAAATAACATGAGTTGTGTAAGGAGCGAATTAGAGAAATACTACAGAGACAAATCCCGAAATACCCATCCGTTTGTGCAGCGCTGCTCCGGGTTACTTGAAGGGCCATCCAGCCCCCCGCTTACTAGTTGTTAATGAGAAAAGGTCACGGGCTTTTGTGTGGGACACAGAGGGGATGGGCTGCATGTTAGTACTTGATTAGCATCGTTAGTACTTGGGTCCCGTGGGGCAGAGGGAAATGTCCCTTCACGACACGGCAGCTATCGCGGAGGAGCAGCGCTCCCCTATTACCTGGCACCTGCAACCGCCAACAAACGGTTAGGGCAGGCTCCAGCCCGCCGTTATTTTGCACCTCATTTCAAGCTGCAGGTTCCGCTCCTCTCGTTGTCTCTAGCACTGCGACCATCGGTGCTCTGACCCGTTTGGCTCCTCACGCGGAAAGATGCGCTGGCAGCGCCATTTCATGGGGCGGTGCCAACATACAGAAGTTTTCCCAAATACCTTTCTCTGGGTGTTGCGATGCTGCCGTAAGGCAGAGCACGCCTCTGCCCGCCATACTCACTCTGAACACGGCACAATAAACGGGCCCGCAGCTGGCGCCCCGCCG
>NW_008824900.1:3632526-3635651 GCF_000699105.1 Pygoscelis adeliae | reverse complement strand
GAGCGGTAAGCTCACGTTGACTGCAGCCGGTGTGGAGGGCACGCGTCGGCCCCGAAGCACCGCTCGGGGGAGGCCAGTAAACCCAGAGAAGCAGCGGGAGGGTTATTCCTGGACTGAACCTTCCGGCGGGCTGCTCTTGGGCAAAGTGGCCGCTGTGTTTGAAGCGAGAGGCGTGCGGTGCGTGGAAACCTCTGGCCGAGCCGGTCTGCCCCTGAAGTCCCCCTGGGCCGCCTGCGCACGCCGCGCTGCCCCCCGCAGCCAGAGCGGTCCCTCCCCGGCCCGGCCGCTCCATCACACCCCTTCTGCGAGGGGAGCGGCGTATTCATTTTCCTCTTCCTGCTTTCAAACACTGGACTGCGTTGTGCGTCCACTTCATCCCTCAGCTTCCCAGGGAGTGTTTTTGGGGAAGTTGCTCTTTGGGCTGGCGGGGCTCACCCTGAGAGCAATTCCCCGGCTCAGTCCGTGATGAGGCGTGCTTTTGTCCGAGCGCTGCCTCTAAAATCCCAGAGCTTTCCAAATCACTTTCCCCTCCTCTGAAAGAGCAAGCTGCGGGTTCGAAAAAAAAAAAAGATGGGAAATCTGGGCTGAAATTCTCACATATTGACAAGATTCCAGCATGTGGAGCTTTAAAAAAAGTCAAAAAACCAGAGCTCACAAAATATGGTGAAATGCCTCGTATAGGAATTAAGAATTGGCAGCGCTGCAGGAGCTCGTACACCTGAAAGGCCTTTCTCGCCTGCCAGCCTACTTCAGGTACAAATGGTTGGTTGTTGTTACCGTTAAGATCGAAAGATAAGGGGGAGCTGGCAGAGCCCAGGAATGCAGGCTGTTAAGGAGACATCTCCCACCCATCTCGGCTCACCGGGTTTGGGGCAAGCAGCTGCCCTCCCCCCGGCTAGCTTCCCCACCAAGGGAACACAGAAAGTCACCAAAAAAAAAAGATGGCTCCCCTTCGGACTTAAAGCTTTTATTTACTGCTTTAGCTCTGCAAATCCCAACATGCACTATTTTTAGCTTCCGCAAAGATGGACCACGATTTACTTTGTTCCTGAGACTGATGTCCTTGTGCCTGCGCAGCAGAGTGCAGCACCCTGCCGCCTTCTGCTGACTGGCAACCTTCACTCACTTGACATAAAGTGACATTTTTTTGGCTAGAATCCTCGAGTAGCAAAGGGGACTTGGGTACAATACCTGGTATGGGCTCCTTGCAGGCTGACTCTTTTGTCAGCAATTCTTGTCCCCCTTGGTGACTCTTAAGTATGAATGTGCTAAGATACAGAGTATTTGTCATTGTGCACACTAAATGTTTGTATCGGTGCCATCGCCTGTGGCCAAAACAATGAAACTTTCTTCTCTCCAGAAGTGGGAGCAGAGATGGCCCTTGCAAAGCTTGTCTCTGTTTAACGTCAAAGCGGGTTTTGCAAATTTAGGATGAATTCGGCAGCTCTGAGGAGGTCCCCCTTCCTGCATCACTGGTCTCACCTTGGAAAAACCTTGTGCGGAGTTAAAGCCACGGGCCCGGGGGGAAGGCTCTGCCTGGTGTTTGGCAGCTCAGCACTAGCACCGCTTTGGAGGGAAGCAGGGAGCTGGTCCTTTCCCAGACCTGTCAAATGAAGAGGAAGAGAACAGCAGACTGGCACTGGGGACCAAACTGTGTCAGCGTGGCTGTATCCCACATGCCGGGCGCTTTGTGGGAGTGGGGGAGCGCAGAGACTATCCATCGTACCCCGATGCTGTTGCCCGGCATTAATAAAGAGCAGAGACTATCATCGTCTCATCGTACCCCGACGCTGTTGCCCGGCATTAATAAAGAGCAGGTTTAAGGTAACAGAGTTGTTGTGGCGTGTTGATGAAAGCCACTTCCTCATGGTCACAGCACCCCAGAAAACCCCTTCACACCAGCAACGTTTTGCGTCAGCGAGGTACGTGCACTGCAGACCATGATGGGCCGTGGAGACGTGGGTCTGTCCCAGGGACGGCTGCCGTAGCGGGCTGCTCGGCTCCCCAGCCGACTGCACCGGGAGCTGCAAGAGCAGCCCCGGTGAGGCTGAGAACAGGGCTGTTGGGTTACAACAGACAACATCCCTTTTCCTTTAAAGAAGTGTGAAAGGTCTCAACAACGGGCACTTCCTCACCAGAAATATTCCTCTCCAGTGTGTTTGCCTTTAGGTGCTGTGTAATCCTGGGCTCCTGATCTTAGTGCCTCGGTCCCTATGTAGTGTATCTACAGCAATATTCAAAATCCAAGCGGAGCAGCTTGTGTTCTTAAATTGGGTTTGATTTTTTTTCCATTGTGCAGCTTTACAACTATGTCTTTCTAATGAAATAAGAAAACCAAACTATGAACCTGAATGACCAATGCCATTGAAAAGGCTGCTAAAGCAGATGTCCCTGGGATAACCAGTGGATGAGCTATGCTTTCTGGGCAGAAATGATTTTCACAGACCTTAATGCTGATCTTTCACATAAAACCTCACTCTACTTACCTGTTAGAGGGAACAGAATCTCTTTCAGTTACACGTATTTTTTTTCAGTTACATCCATTTCAGTTACACTTAACCCACTGACTGCCAACACTTTTAGGTTCAAACAAATTAGTCTTGTCACATATTAAGATTTTGCATTTCATCTGAAAATATCCGTTTAGTTCAGGTAACATGCCATCTAGTTTCCTTGCTAAAGCTGCTTCACAGACTCATGTGAGACAAATACTACTGTCAGTTCCATTTCACGGACTGAAAAACCGAGGCACGGAGGAGATCAGGGCTGCAGAGAGACTGGAAAGGGTGGTGGCAGGGCTGAGCCCGGCCCTCCCCGGTTTTGTCTTCTTGTCCTTACAATGACTCAGCCAAGCCTCCTCCTTAAACACCGGCGGGTTTCCTGGACCGCTTCAGGGACCGTGTGAGTAGCCAGGGAACAAATGTAAAACGCAGCATGTGTATTTAAGGAAGAAAGAAGATTGAAAAGGTATGCACAATAACGCTGAGTGCTTTGGAAATCACGGCCATTAGGTCAGATTATCATTAGATCGACGCCTTGAGCAGAGCCCAGGGGCCTCAGATCAACCCAGACAATATCTGCGTCCAGCGCCGAGGAGCACCACTCAGCGTGGCCCTCACCGGGCT
>NW_008824900.1:3606317-3632507 GCF_000699105.1 Pygoscelis adeliae | reverse complement strand
GGGGCTTTAGCAGTCACAGAGATGTTGGCTCTGTGCTTGGAACACTCCAACCTGCCCTCAACTTTCCATTCAAGTACTAAACTTTCACGAAATAAGTAAACAAACGTCGATTGGCCACTGAAAGCTGAGACATGAAACATGCAATTAAGCAATTCGCAATGTACATTTATCTTTTGGCATTTTTAGAAAATTACAGCCGCTAAAAGAGAGTAGTGATCTTTCATACATTTCCTAATTCATTGAAGTCAGCGCCACGCTGAACTGTTGGGTTGGCAAGGCGAGAAGCCAGCTTACGTAGGAGAATTACATCACTGTCCCTCACATCATCCCATCATTAGTCTTAAAATACAATACATAAATGCCACTAAACCAAAACTAACCCAAGTAATTTACTCGCACCCGCTATATCTCACAGACCTACGCGGGGTTCTGTACTCTTCGTTTTCAGATATTTCAGATGCTATATTAGATGCATCTAACTTATTGCAGAGTCCTGCTGCCTGGATGGGGCTTGGGGGCGGCATGAGCGTGGTGTCCCCTCCCCTTGGGTGGCTGTAGGGAAGGGAGCACCCCATCTGTAAGCTTCCCCCTGGGATGAACGCTTGGTGAAAGCGGAGGGGGCTCCCCAGGGAGCTGCCCTGCACACTCCAGTTCGGACCCAGCTGACCGGCTGTGCCTAGGGGCTCATTTGGGCCATCTTTAAACGACTGTGCTTAGCCTGTGTATCAACTTGCACAGGGCCCTTTCAGAGATGCTGGATAAGGTAACCCGGAGGAGGACTCTGCTGCTCACCTCAGGAATTATCTGGTGCCCAAGCACTGGCTGGGAGCAGCAGCACACAGACCATTTAGTTCCAGTTTTTTAGAAGTCAGCTGTCCAGAGTCAAGGAATTACCACCCTTTACAGGGAGGGAAACAGCAAAAGAAATTAATCTTCTCCGGGGCAAGTAAATGTTCCTATAATACTCGTCATTTAGTCAAATAACTGCCATAAAAGCAATACTTCCTGAACCTCTTGAGAGGGGTTTTGCTTTAAGCACAGGCCTGACTGACAACTAGGAGACCTGCAATTGAGGTAACGGAGACCCGAAGGGGTAACGGAGAGCCCAAGGAATTCAGACTCACACAAGGACAGAAATACAAGGACCAGGATCCCCATGAAACAGAGACAATTCTATTAGACATCACTACTTTTTTTGCAGTAAATCCATGGTAGTCCTACCACATTAACACTATCAGTTTTGGAAGTGAGGATCACTCAGTAGCTCCAGCCAAAGTGCATGAGGGTTTTTTTCTGTTGGACAAGAAGATAACAGAAATCGTCAGTGTTGTCATGTTAATTCTTAATTTCAAGATGTTTTTGCACTGAATCTTGAGTTTTGACCACCTGGGACCAGCGGGGCTTTGCACTTCTCACTTCACATGTGATCTATACAGGAAAGGCGACTGATGGTAAGGATGGAGTGCATCTCCCTACTTATATCAAAGCTCTATATGCTGGTACAGGTTGCAGAAAAACATTTAACTTTATACTATAGCTATAGTCAGAACAAGGTTTAGGAGACACAAATAGCTTCACTTTAGAAAATTGGGGAAGTGCTTCCTTGGGAATAGGGCTGTGTTAGCAGGGTATTTTGGCTGAATAAGTGAATTTGCATGCAGACTTTGCTGCTTCAACAAAGCAAAAGAAAAGATTTTTCATCCTTTTTGGCTGTTAATTTTTCCAGAATTTGCCTGCCGGGGTAATTGTCTAGGGTGGCGAGCGATTAAGATCTGTTTTGCAAACAGAAGTATAATGAGGTTTTAATATCTGGCATTTCCACAGCAATACCCTAGAATCCCCATAAGATAAAATACACAGTCAGGAAGAACAACAGACATCTCCTGGGTTGTCACCAAGGAGTCTCTGGCTTCAGTGCCTTTGTGTGGTTTTTAAAAAAAAATGAATGGAGATGTAAGATTGTAATTATCCATGATGGCAACACAATGCTCATAATGAGAAAACAATGCTCTTTGGACTTCAACCCAGGGCAGCACCCCCCCCCTTCCTCTCTCCATCCCTCTGACTAGCTGAATTAAAAATAAAACATGACCCGGAAGAGCAGGCGCGGTGCCCATCAGCAGAGGGAGCGCTCCCAGCCGTGCCGTGCCAGCCCCGCAGCCCCGCTCCAGCGCCAGCTGTCCGAAGGCCCCTGTGCTGTAATAAAGTGCGTTTTGGGCCCACGCCAGCACCCGCGCGGGAGGATATTGGATTATTTTTCACTTTGACAACAGGAAGTCTGAGACAAGGCATTTCCCATTCTTGTTCCAGCATTATATGAATGGCCTTTAAAAGTGCTGTGGAGAAGTAAACACAAAGGAATGTCCCACAAAGGAACAGTTTTTAACAATGCCCCTGTTCTCTCCACGTTCAGCTGCACAGCTGAGCACGCTCCCTCGCAAGTCAGTGCAATTCTGCTCACATCATGGTGTGGTCAACTTCTTCCTCGGTCCCCTCCTCTTGATGCCACTAACCATGAGACCACTTGCACTTTAAAAATGGCCCTTCATCTGGGGCTCTAAGACTAATGATCCTCACCTGGCACTTGGGGGCACATTTCCAACAGTATGTGGGGGTTTAGATCCACACCCATTTTTCGAAGTGCTGCCCAGATCAAATGTTTTAACGCTTGCTTCAGTCATGGAGGGACCATCCCACCCATGCTCAGGTCTCACTGCTGAGGTCCCGCCACCTCCTAGGCATGGTTGAACAGGTTTCCACTGTCCTTGATGTCTAGGGAGAGCCTCTCCCAACTCTGACCCTGCTGTCTGACCCTTCCTGGCTCCTTTCCCCTTCTGCAATCCCTCTTTCCCCCACCTTATCCTCTTCTGCAAACCCCTTTTCTTCCCATATCTCTCTCCCCACCTTAATCCCTTCTTCCACTGTGCCTCTAAAATAAGATCTCATGTTCAGTACCACAACTTAGAGCACAGCTTAGACTCATCCCAATTGTTATGTCAACAGCTGCACCTACAAGAGTACAGTTGATGCCTTCACCATTGCCCATTCCCTCCTCTTCCTCACCCATCAGCTACTAAGCGGGAGAGACGTTGGCTCTGCATCTCAGGAAAAGAGGATCTGTTCTGAGACTGACCCAAGGAGGGAGAAGGACAGGGTTTGCATGGGTTAGCCCTGGACTGTCTTGTTGATAGAAACCTGCTCTTGAAGCAGCTGCTGAGGCTATTTTCAGCTGGAGTCTGTTCCTGAGCAGGTCTTAGGTCTCCCAAGTCCTGTCCTGAGCAGACATGTTGAGTTCCATCTTTCTGAATATTCTTAAATTAAGAACAAAATCCACGTCAGAAACAGCAAGTGGTAACTTCTTTGGGGTTTTATTTGTTTGTTTTTTAATGATGACTAATGATAAAGCTCAAAGTTTTCAGCCAATTCTTGATTACAGTCCTGATTATGGCTTATGGTCTGTCTTAGATCCCTCTGTTCACACTTGTCACTACAAATCCATTGCTGTGTGTTAAAAAAGGGAATTCAAAGTGATGGATCATGAGATGAAAAATAGTTCCCTTTCCTACAGATACTGAGACTCTAAGTTGCACTGCTCTCAGCTTAGCAGCCATTGCCAGCTTCTGAGAAGTGTATCTCCAAAATGTCGTGTTGAAGGCTGATGCAGGGAAACAGCAAGCACTGGGATGGCTTCTGGAGCTGCTGGATGGCCTCTTGATAGTTTCTTTCTTTTTATTATTTTGATTATTGTTCATGATGTTTCTGCACTTTTACTGTATAAAAATAGTAGACGTGCCCCCTGGCTGCCTCTGTACACTGTCCATTAATCAATGCTTAGTTAATTCATAAATAATCCCTTTAAACGCTTTTTGTAAGTCTTCCAGCCTTTGGGCTGCTCTGTAAACTTTGCTACGGTGCATTTTGGAAAGAACCTTTAAATGATTCAAATATTGCCTGAATTTTTCATGGGTCCTCTGCAGAGAGGTGACGTTCGTCTGAACAATCATCTTTAATTTGCACCACATGGGAAATGGGACAAAGAAAAATTAAATGCTTTCCTCAGGGTCACGCAACAGTCCAGTTACAGAAGTAGTTTCTTGACCCTAGTCTCAGACCTGGCCTGAAACCATGTGGCAAGTAGATATCTATCTCTTTAGAAGGATTGCCATACTGATCTCATCACTGGCATCTCACTCACCTGCTTTTTATCTCTAATTATGTACTGACATAATTATCCTTCATTACATAGAGTGCACACTGTGCACACACAGACAGGAGAATAAACTATGTAGTGCAGCTGGGGCATGCTTTATTCTCTCTAGAGGTAAAATTTACCCACCATCTTCAGTTTTTAACTACTGAGTGTAATAGCAACCAGTTAGGGGGGTGGGTTTTCCTTTTCAGGATAGAACTGCCCTGGTGTTGTGGTTTACAGTTCATCCATAGAGATACAAATTATTTTCATTTCTTCTCACTTCTGTTCTACCATTTTCTCCAATATTAAAGCATCTTCTGGAATAGATACGATAAAACTGCTATCGCTAAAGCTTTCTGCTTGGTTCAGGGCACTTTCCCATGTCATCCACCTGTATTTATTTTTCCTTTGCAAGGATATAAATAGACAAAATATACCACCTGAGGCAATCTGAGTATAGTAACTACTCCTTAAGTCACCAGATGGAAATTAATCAGTCTTTTACTGAGTAACGCTGAATAAGGGTAAGGATCCCTGGCCTGAAGACTACCATCCACCAGGTCATCCATGAGTGAGCTGTCGGAGAGGAGACTGCAAGTGAGACTTTGATGTTGCACACGAAGTTTAGCTACACGTGTGCCATTAACGGCAGCGGTGACTAAGAGTGCTGTTCAGACAAGTTCACCAGGCCAATCTCACCCTAATGATGTGGCAGTTGGTGGTGGCAGCACGCCAGGTCCATGCTTTACGCTTACTGCCCGCAGGCTCCTGCAGAGAGTTCACTGCGCTATTATTGCCAGTACTTCTACCTGTGCCTTTCCTGACAGACTACATGCAATTAGCGTTATTTGATGTAAATGAGGAATAGACCCTTACATTTGATCAGAAGAGTGCTCACCTAGCAGTCTGACGGAGAAGGCGGCTGAGGGCCGTGGTTTACGTGTGCTCAGGGTTTCTCAGGTGGCATGCTGTGCCTCCCGGTTACAAACAGAGCTCCAACGTCCGATGCCAGTGGCCTTTCATTGGCATACGGCACCTTCAGATAACCAAGCCATTTGATGACAGGAGTTTATTTGTCCAAATCGCTCATAGGTCAGTGCTATAAATATTAACTTTTTTAATATCTTGGTTCCTCCTTAAAGTTTTCTCCTTTCATCTTCCCCATTGGAGTCAACCTGAGAAAGAAAGAGATGGTTCCTGGTGTAGTATAAATCTCTGTTTTAACAGCTGAGGATGTGAACCTATATGTCTGATACCACCTAGGAAAGGAACTTCTCTGCTGTCAAGAGCTGGCTTTCCCATTTAATTCAGTCCTCCGTCCTGCTGCCAAGGGAATGAGTGTCAGATTCCTCTGAATTTTCTTGGATGAATGGTTAGACCATGCTGGTTTGCAAACTTACTAAAAAAAGGAGGCAGGGCTGTGTTTTCATTTGCTTGTATTGTTTTAAGCAAGTTGATACGTTCCACAAATAAAAATGTTCTTTGTTTTATGCATAACAGTAAAAGAGGTTGGGTGGCTGAGGCTCTCCAGAAAATCCATCAGGAATTCCCCAGTCTGGTTTTTAACCTGTGTCACCTCACCAGGAGTGAGATGCTTTGTGACTGATTCATATTTTGATAGTGCTGTATTTTATGTGCTATATATCAGGTTTTGGCACCATCAGAAAAGTGAAACATTTTTGTGGGAGGCAGAATGTGAGGCGGACAGGAAGACGGCTCTCCCCTGTCTTGGTGAAAGGAAAGAAAAATATCCCCCATAAAAAAAGAGAAACTGCCAGTTCACAGGAATGTAATGCAGTCTGCTTGTGGCTCTGCCATGTACTGTGTTCAGAAACTCTAAAAACTCTTCATTTTTTTTCTTTTAGCATCAAGACAAGCTGTATAATATTTACGCCTTTCTTTAACAGACCAAAGGAGTGAGTCATCACGCTTATCTCACACCGTGGTCACTGACAGCATCATTTGAGGCGCTGTGCAGCATCACGTTATTCAGAGTAGGATGGGAGAGTCAGCACAAGGGCTGGCACTGGAGGACCAGATCCATGTCTGGCTGCTGAGTAGCGATGATACACACTTACACAAGAAATCCTGCCGTAGCGAAGCCTGCATCTCTGGCTTATACTCTTTCTTAAATTGGGGCATATTATTAAAGATTTTGGGACTCTTGGTGCAGTTTTTGTTTTTAAAGGAAGTTTTGGGCTAAAACCAAACAGCTTCAACTTGATGAGTCAGTTTCTTTCAAGCTTTTCACCCCACTTGTAACCTGATTGGTAGCAAATTGTACTTGAAAGACTATTTTAATCTGATACTTTACGTTATTCCACCGGGTCAATGTAATATTAGTCACCACACAGAGCAGAACGAGCTGAAATACAGCATTGAAATTGTGTGTTGCTCTTGTCTGGAGTACTCCTCAGACACAGCTCAGCATCCAGCTCTGTCAATGCACCTTAAATTGACCTTTTGTTCCTAATCCTGCCCTCTCTGGAGATAATATCCAGTGAAATTACTGTAACTTTATTTGGGGAGGTCTAATGTCGATAAAAGAACAGGATACTTTCACATACAGAACATTATGAGATAAATACCAATCTCAGAAACAGAGAGGATGCACAATGAGCTGTGACAGGGAAATAAAATTACTCATCTAATACTTCGAATGTGGGAGGCCTGAAGAGAGGTTTCAAATAGGCCTTTGTGTTACTTTGCTCAACAACAATTACATTATTTTATCATGTTTTCATACTAACAGATTTTTTTCTATCCTTTTGTATACTAATGGTGACATTTCTACTTCAACATTCACGACCTTTTATCTTTCCTACCAGTGTACTCCAAACATCCATTTCTCCACTGAGGGCCTTCCAACACTGAGCCATATTACCACTGTCAACCAACCACCTTAATATTTGAGTATTGTATCATAGGTGCCTGTAACATGAACTGTAAGCTTCTCGGGACAGAGACTGCAATACACATTTAGAGAGTGATATGGCTAAAACAACGGAGAGGAGATGAAAGTTGGTCTCCTTGCTATAGAGCCTTCCCATGACCTCCTGCAAGCCCTTCAACCCTCCTCCGTGGCTGAGCTTTGCCTCTTTCACCAGAGCACTGTAGATCCTTACAGACTCTTAATAAAGCAGGGCAGTACATTTTGCTTTTCCCCCTGAAAGATGTCTTACAATTTGGGATTTAGGAGTTGAGGCAAGAGGTAAGCAAGTTGTTTTCGAAGGGCCTCACAGTTTGACACTATGCCAGAGCTAACAGAGGTTTAAACCAAAATGAAAAGCAAACGACATTAAGCAAACTGGAGGTGACGATGGGAGGGGGAAATAAACATTTTGGGAACTGCCAAATATTTTTTGAGCCACTGTCAACCTACAGGCTTTGCTTTCCATTGACTTATCACTTTATTGCTTTTAGTATCAGGATGACACAGATTCTCTCAGGCATCTGATAACCAGGGAGAATCCTTCTCTTACGTGGTCTCGCATGCGCTGCATACCTCACATTGGTGGTCTTGCAAGCTGTGATAATGTCCTTCCTGCCATAGATCTCAAGATAGAAATAACAGCTGAATGTTGCACAGAAACTTTGGCTACATCTACGTGCATTGCTTAGAAGTTTGTGACATTTAGCATGTTAGGGGCTTGCCACTGTGATACTCTGGGCTTTACGCCGGGCTCTAATTCTGGATCTACGACAAGTTCCTTTTGCCTGGGCAGTATGTCTCAAAGACCATGTTGGAGACCTTATCTTGGGAAACTTACTGCAGCCAATCATTAAGACAAGCTTATATCTTCAAAGACAAGTTAAAATCTTGAAAATCTGACATGAGAATCCCTCAATATATGCTCACCCTTGCTGCTCTGTCTGGCCTCTGGAAGCCAATCCTAATAGTAGCCTAGAATGACTCCTGCTGGGAAACATTCACCAACATCCCCTCACTTTGATATGTCTCTTTAAAAAAAGTACAAATTTAATATTGGAAGCAGAATAGAAGCCTTTTTCTTAAGGAACAAGGTAATGCATTGGAAACTCTGGTTCTCTGGTGTACCTGGCATCCACGTTTGCTCTGGTGTACCAGAGTTTCTGAGTGTGTTCCTCTCACGTGAAGGGTCACATGTGAAGAAATATGCCCCCAGAATCCTTTAATTAACTAAATTCAAACTGTAGAACTGAGTGACTCTTCCACGAGGCGTCGTTTACATTTACTCAAGAGCAGAACCACAGATGCCTGGAAGCTGGCTGTCAAGAAGGTTCTCACCTTCACTCTGAAAATTGTTCAAGTAGGCAGTTAATACAAAATATCTTTTTATCTTGTATTTGCTTCTTGCCTATCTCTTTTCAGCCTATTAGGAAATAAGGCCAGCATCATCTCGGAGAATACCTTCTACGTTGTTTTGCTTTCCCCTATTTCTTTGTGTTCAAAAAAAGCAATCCTGATCTAGTCTGAACTTTGTTTCAACCCTCACATCTGGAGGGTCCATGTAGTGAGGAGCCAGGAAGACTGCATAAACAAAAAGGCACATTCACGGAACAGGAAAGGTTTTCTCCTTAAAATTCTTACTGTTATTTTATTTTCAGTGAAGATTTGAAAATTCTCCCTACAAGAAAGACCCGAGCTTTTCCTGGATATCAGGCAGTGAAGTATTTTTACATGTCTCATAAGGATGCCAAGCTCTCCTAGGACGTAGAGTGCTTAAGTCCTCCCGCTGTAATGGCTCCATCTTCTGGGACGCAATCAGTGAGCTTTCTAGGTACATTATCAGTTTGATGCCCCCAAATTTTCACTGCTCCCTAAGCCCTGCAAGCTTGGTAATAATGTCCAGTGAAAAGTCTTCTAACCTGCCACGCTTGCTCTCCGGTGGGAACTTATCAGTCCAGCTGCCTCTCTAGTGTCAAGTCCAGACTTGTCAGCAAATGACTCTTCTTTCAGGAGTCCTACATGCTGGAAAGCAGATTTAGTTTGATTATCGTCTCCTATGAAAGCAGGATGACTCCTAGTCCTGGGAAGAAGTAGGTCGTATTAGGGAGACTAATGGGATTATGACCAGTTTAGTAGGACACTCAGAAGGCCACAGATTTCTCCCCTGCTGCAGCTGACAAGCACCATGCAGCACATCTGAAAGTGCTGAATGTCCCTGACAAAGGAAAGACTTAAATTCTTATTCCTCGGATACACACCTATTTCTACCTTGAATAAAGAAAAGAACGGACAACCTCATAACGGGGTCCAGGGAGCCATCGGAAGGACAATGCAGAATGACTCCCATTTTACTCTTGACTCATCTCTTTATTCATTACTCCTCGAAATTCCCACCATCAGAGTGGGAGCTGAGTATGTGCAGGATGCAGGGCTGGGCACAGACCGCAGTCCCTACTCTAAATCTCCATCAGCTGTCATAACAGCAGCAATTATATCCTCTCCACTGCCTCTAGAGGGTAGAGCAATCATGGGTCTCAAACAGGGCGGGCAGGTTGAACAGTGCCATTTCAGTCTCCTAAAAGCTTTAAAATGTCCTTAGCAACCCTGCACAAAAATTGCCAGTCAGTACAGCCAGCCGGCAGACCTGAGACTGGTGATACAGCAGTTTTGCAGCGCTCTGCCAGATTCATCCCGCTCCAACCATATTCATAGCAGTCTCATGGAAGTCCCAGGACTGCTTTGGCAGCAATTGTGCAGGATAAATAAAGCTCCCATTGTTGCAGATGACTCTGCTTTCAATTGCATGGGAATCGAGGACAGCGGGGACTTCTGACTGATAAAGGTTAGCACATTTGTACTACTTTTCTAGTAACGCAGGGCTTGAACTGCTGCACTAAATAGGACCTTTTGGAGTTTATTTTTGGGCAGCTGTTTCCTAATTGCTTGCAGCATTTTTCTAAGCAGCTAGGCCTCCACTACAATGTTTAATTCTTGTGTCCCCAGCCTCACTGCACTGCCATTTGAACAGGCATGAGTTAATCTATTCTAGCCATAGGTATGTCTGGCTCTTCACATAAATAAGGAGGGAGACTTTGCCTCAGAAATTTTTGGGGAGGAGGGGTTTATAATGTGGGAGCAGAAGACAAGTCTATAATCAAGGGCTTGTGTGATTTCTGAATTATTGAGTGGAAGAAACAATGTTCTTTTTATCATATGCTTTGATAGAAAGTCTTTTTATAGTTAAGTATGAACCGTGCAGGTTCACTTAAAGTGGCCCTGATCACAACCTCAGAAAGTTTTTCTGAAAACTGTTTGGATTTCACTAGCTGTAAATATTCCTTCCATAGCATAAATTAAAAAGACCTGATGCAGCTCCTTGCACACTACTTTAACATTACATTTATTTGTCCCTCCAGCAATCTACCAAACTGAAGTCACTACTGCTGAATATACAGCATGTACAGAATAGAGATACAACCCCTTCAAAGACAAAAACCAGTCCATTTGCTTAACTACCTTCCTCCTAAGACATTTAAGAAACTGCATTTAGCTTCCTTGAACCAGAAGTCTCCCACTAGTAGGCACCTGAATAATTAAAGGTGTTATTGAAAATTTTATTCCAGCAATCTGGTCTGCCTCCACAGCACGTGGTTTTTTGAGCCTAATCAGAGCTCAGAAGGCAGTTTATATAAATCAGCCTCAGGATGGTAATATGATAGCAGCCGCGCTTGTTTATAACACAGCCTTCTACATGGTGTAAAGTCTGAGTTTGATTGTTTATAGCAGGCAATGAAAAGGCATGCCTCTGCTTTGCCCTTTGATTGCTCGCCTGAGCTGAACCATTGAAAGCTGCAAAAAAAGTCCGCAGCCTTTTTTTCTAGAAGTTTAATTCACTATGTTGCTTAAATTAGTCTTAGGGAATGTTCGGGGGGGGGGGGGAATCGTAAAGTTAAGGCAGACAGTTTTTCAGGAGTCTAACCTCCCTCACATGGGCCAGAATTAGAGTGTAAAAGCATGTGTCTCTCCATACCAGCACAGGGACAAAATTCACGGTGGCACGCTGAAGTGATGGCCCCACACATCCAAGCCCAGCGGTGCAACAGCTCATTGCCTGCGTGCTTGCAGACAGCACGCTCAGCCAAGCTGGTCTCAAAGAGGAGGCAAAAAATGGAATTGGGACTGTGAGAGAGTTGTTTGTTTTCCCACTTCTCTGTATGCCAGAGGTCTCAATCTGCCTGCAATTTGGGGAGGGGGAGATCCCCAGGGGAGAAGGAGGGAAGGGAACGGAGGAGGCTGCTTCCTTTGCTCTCTCAGCATGGCAACCCATTGAGAAATAAGGGAAAACAGACAAGAATCTTGTTAAAGTATAGTCAATTAGGGCTAAGGACCCTACAAAAGGAAGAAACATTGCTTATGAACAATGCTCTACGAACAGCAGAAATGATGAGACTTGGTTTCTGCATGTTCTCCTGTGCAGATTCTCTGATGTCTGATAGCACAGTTGTGCTCTTCTTGCAGATTTTATACTTGGGGACACGTGGTGCGTTTCTCTCCTGTGCAGCACTCTAATAGAACGACACATGGAGCATTCTGGATTTATTCATTTGGGAGCTAATCTCCGTGTTTCTTCTGTGAAAAATGAAAAAGGTGTCGGGGACAGCCTGACCCCAACACAGACACGCCAGGGACCAATGCAGAGGGCACTTCCTTGCCATTAAAAGCAGGTTGGCATGCCTGAGCTTTGTTCCAGGCAATTACAAGTAATGTCACGTGTCTAACTTGAGGATCATCTTTGCTTTTATAAGCTAAACGGCAATCCTTTTCCTAACAGACTTCCCAGGGCCCTTCTCCAGCTGTGCAGAGCATGCATGGCTGGCCAGAGAAGGCAGACAGCCCTTCCTGGCACTCCTGGTTCATCCCAAGCACTGCACACATGGGGAGCCCCTGTCCTCAAATCACCAAGATAATACCCCCAACAGCTGGGTCTCCATCAGCCCTAGCATAACTTGCCCTTTTAAAGCTCTCAGTGAACAGATCATTTGTGAGTATGTAAATTATGTATGTAAAAATACGAGTGGCCAGGACTTGCTTTGCAGTAAGGATGTCTGTATTTCTTCTGAGCGTGCAGCACAGGCGGGCGATGCAGGCCTGGTTTATGGCCGTTGTAAAGGCTACATGGAGAGTCACCTGACGGTGTTGGCTTAACACGACTGTGCTTTATGGCACATTGTTTTCCCCTTTATTGTGCTTCTCCAGGAACGCGGTGTCACCTGAGATTTGCAAGATGCATACTCTGCGGTGCGCAACAGCCCCGAATCCTCCAGTGGACTGAACGGACATACATGTATTGACTGCATTGAACTGTTCAGTTTTACAGCAGTTGAGAATTTAGCTTGCAAAGCCTATAGCATGTTAAATATGTTATCTTTGTAATTTTTTTACTGGACTATCCTACAGCTCCCTGGGAGGGGGACTGCGTTCACCCATTGCTGTCCTGTGTTCTCCCTGCAGGATGAGCTGCTGGTGGTGAACGAGCCGATGTGTGCTCCTCTTTGGGGAGTTGCTCCAGGCTGTGCCTTCCGTGAAAGACCAGGATATTCAGAGGATATGCTCAAGTAATTTTTTTAGTTCCCTTTATCAGTTTTCAGTATCTTCCTTTAACCTTAATTTTATATTTATACTTTTGGTGACCATAACGACTGCCTTTCCTTCTCTCTCTTAGCATTGTTGACAGCAATAGTGTAGCTATACAGATGTATTGTCCTGGTTGGTGTACAATGATTTTAAATCCATGAAGAAAAATTAGACTTAGAATTGTTATTTTGGTGCTGACCTTTTCTATTAGGGTGGGATACAAATCACAGAACTCTTCATTTTCTTTACCTCGCTGCCCAGTCCCCTCTCTTCTTGAATTAGCTGGCATTTCTTCCAGCTCATTATCAATGTGCTAAGATGGTGATAAATCTTACAGCAAATTATTTTAGGAGTGGGAGCAGGTAGTCTGAATTTGTGAATTTTGAATTCCAGATATATTGCAGAACCATTTTGCCTTTTTGTTACAAAATTCCTCTGGGACAAACTGAGATTACCTACAGGTTACTTTTAGCCTTTTGTGCGTCTTTCACTTACTTAACCTATTTTTCTGCTTCCCGGATTCAACCATTAAGGCTACACAGTCCTTCAAGGAAAGATTCAAATTTCCTAACAGGGAAGCCATTGATATTTCAAGCCTCTTATTTCTTGGGAGCAGTTCCTACAGGACATCTGCAATAGCTAAACATATGGGTTTTTTTCTAGCGTTAAGTGTTAAGGAACTGTCCCAAGCAGCAGAGACAACACCAGGCTGCCGGCTGCAAAACATCACACAAATGCCTTCCATTTGCCACATCCTTATTCAAGTGTCTTTTGCATAGTAAAAGCATTTAGCAACAAATATAGGCCACAGGGACTTTATTTGTGTCATTGTTTGATATAAGAAATGCCATACGTGAGCATCTAGTGAACTACAGATCTTTAAAAAATGTCACCAAATGTATGTTTTAAAAAAGAATCTCTGCATCTGCTAATGCAAAGCAAGATGATAGATCTATATGGGAAGACACGGTCTATACTCTTCCTGCTCTCATAGCCAGTCTTCCTCTGCCTTCCTCTGTTTCACTGAGATTAGCCTGTTTCCTATAATTTCTATGGTAATTTTTCTGTACACAAACTCCCAATTACTACAATATGCGTGTAATTGGTTGTTGTTTTAGTTAATCATGTGGCCAAATAATCTCTCCATAAATAAAGCAAGAAGAATCACACACCATCAATCTAGGAAAATAAACCAAAAAAAGATTTTCTACATAAAGATTTGTATAAAGGCTTAATTCTTTTAGTCTCAAGGAAAGAGAGAGTGCACTCTGTCAGCCTTGCTGCTGCTGGGTCTGGCCATCTCCTGCTTCCCTCTGGTGCAGGCTGGTGTTCCCAGGGTGATTCTCCATCCTGGGGATTGTCAGATGGGCTCTGGGAGTATTTGCTGGGCATTAGGAACACAAGATTTGTTACTTCATTGATCGATCCACTTCACGTTCTGTCTTTTGGAAATGGAGAGAGGTGGATTCAAACATAACAGGGAGAGAATGAGGAAGCTCCTCTGGGCAGGAACCGGCAGAAAGCTTATGGAGCCAGAAGAACAGGAAGAACAACAACACAAGGACAAATAGGCCTTTCTCCTTCATGCAGGTTATTGCTATTTTGTCTTCCTCCAAGTCTCATATCCCCAGAAATTACTCCTGAACCAGCCTTGGCTCCCTCCAGTTTCCTCATACGACGTTTTCTGGTGGGAATTTTCAAAGTGCTCTGAAGAATTAAGCTTTGAAAAGTTCTGGCCTCCCTGATGATTATAAAATGGCTTTTTCTTTTTTTTTTTTTAAACAGTGATTTTTTTCCAAAATAATGGGGAAGGAAAAGTAATGAACCTGAGTTGTATGTGACAGAGAAAGAAGAGAGGGCGAGTGTGGGAGTGTAAGCATTGCACAAGGAGCATGTGTTTGCATGTGTCTCTCTGTGAAACAGCAGTTTCCTTGCAGTGTTTCAGACCACACCAACTATCAGGCAGAAACCCATCATCTAGGTACATGATGTCATACTGCAAAGTGACGTACACGTCAAATAACTGTATCCCTCTTCATGGCTGCACCCTGTCATAGGATCCAGGAGCATGCCTGCGTCTCCCCACTCTCAGGAGCCCCCATCTGTGCTATTTTACACCCCCCTGCCAGGACTTCCACCTACCCTTGGAAATTCCCTTCCCTTCAGGCAGTGGGTAAGCCTGGGCTTCCACTCCTGCCTCCTCCCACCACCACACTCAGCTGTAGCTCCCTCCGCTCAGCCACCGATTCCCAAAATCAGTGGCCGTTCTTGCAACCCCTTGAAAGTCAGCTAGGGTCCTTCCAGCTGTGACTCCGCCACACGTTTCCCTGCTGTCCTGCTGCTGTGTGTATAACTACTTCACTTTTCTGTCTCCTCCATTGGGGCAGAAGAGGATTGGGGATGTCCCACGGATTTCTAGATAGCCAGTCTCCAAGCTTTTGTCTGGCAGGGTTCAAGAATAGCTTAATAGTATGACCAAGCTCTCCACAGCCAGCAGAAACAGACCAAAAATCTACCTGGCCTGTAGTACCTGTCACATAGCCCAGCACCTCTCCATCACTGCCACTATCTGATGCTTAACCAAGCTCCAGCACACTTGGGACTGTAGATTAAAATCAGCAGTCTGAGGTTACACTGCCTTCAGCCTTACTCCTCTCCAAGGCAGAGGCATCTGATCCTCTGGGGAATCAGCTCCTAGATTGCCACTGTTGTGAGCCCAATATACTGAAGGAAAATACCTCCAGCCTGGGTTGGCCTTAACACAGAACTGCAGCAGTCCCAGGGCTAGTTCACAAAAAGTTGTCCTTGCTTTTGAGGGCAGTGACACCCGGCAAGAAGATGCGAAAGGTGACTAACAGTAGTGACATCTTTAAGCATACTGACCTTTGCAATGTAGCGTTTCTGGGACTGTGTGACATTGCTGTAAGTTATTGTTCAGGAACATAGGAAATGAGGACATTGGACTGGAAAAAGTTTCCTACTTCCTTGAAACTAGTGCCTAGCTGTTGTATTGAGAGATGATCAGTAACATGCTGGAAGTACCCTTAAAAACCAACCTATTTAAACATCAAGTTACCCTCATGTTTAAACAACACTCCCTCTACTATAAATAATTTTCAGCTCTCAAATTACAGGATATAGAGAGGAAGAAATTAATTGCATTAGATTTACAGGTCTGCAAATGTGTATGCGTAAAGTTATGTATATAAAGGAATATCCCCATTGAAAACCTGTGCATGAGCCTGAGGGTTTCACAACTCATCCTCTCCCAGTTGCAGCTGTGCTGGCTAAGGCAATTATTGTCTTCCTCAAGTCCTAAGTGTCTGTGTAACCAGTACTTCAGTCCATCCTATCTGCTAATGCAGGATTGCTTCCTACTATTTAAACCCCTTAAGGGACAGGCTTCCACCTTTTTCCTTGAAAGATATATCCATCATTTAGTAAGTAGCACTAATAAGACATTTTTCACATACTCAGCCTAAAGTTTTTGAAAAACATTCTCTCTCCTCTCTTACCTTTACTCAAATTCCCAGAATGAATAATGGATCTTTTTTCTTTGTACCTGTGTAAATCCAAAATATTTCATAAAATAATCCATTTCTGCATTAATGTATGCATGGTTTTGCCTAGTTGTTGGTTTGTTTTCTAGTTTTGGTTAAGCTTTAATGCTGTGACTGCCTAATGAGATCTTATACTATACTAGCAACATCCCAAACAGTATTGATTGTGAAATATCAACTGCCTAAAAAAAGAAAGTTACTAACGGATAATTTTTGCATTTGAAGAGAACATTCAGATTCTCCTTTCAGTGAAGAATCTCAGCCCTACTTCTTGACTACTCAGAATGAGATAAAAGCAAGCCTTTATAACCCCGAGAGGTTTGGCTCCATACAGCGGTGGCTTGGTACTAGTTCCAAGCACAAACTGGTGGTCTCCACAACTGATCAGCTGCTCCGTGCAGCTCCCAGATTGAGCAGGAGTTAATGTTTTACCAGAGAAATAAATTAGCCAAGGAGGGCAGAAAATAAAAGAGGATGGGAATGGGAAGAAAGTCTGACAGAACAATACAGAAGTTACAAAATCAATGTCTTATCAGAGACTCTCCAACAATAGGACAGAGGTGAACAGTCTCTCCAGAGAAGTCAATTCCAGTGAGTGGTGGCCCTCTCCAGAGGTCTGTCTGTATTCTTACCCCTGGAGTGTCAGGAGGTGACAAAAAAGAGGCTTGAACAATGAGAAAAGCCATGTAATGATGGAATTGGTAGGAAAAAGGGATGGATGTAAAAGCAAAGTCATACTTAAAACAAAAGGTAAGACAACTCAGAGCAATCTCCAGCATGGCATTACTTACTTTGAAAGATGCATGCAAGACTACAGCAAAAGAAACTCAGAGCCAAGTAACGTTATCCTGCAACAGATGAATTTTCTACTGGGTTGAACAGCTTGATTCCTACAATATTGGAAACAATTTCCACGGCGCAGGATGACTAAAATAGGATTTCTTGCTGTAGACCAAGTCTAAATCATAGTGGTTTGTAAATGCATGGAGAAAGTCCACATAGCTAGCTTGCAGTTGCCTTTGATGGAAATATCCCTGAGACAAATAGCAGAGGCTGCTTTGTTCATATCAAATGCAGTTTGACATAATTTAAAACTTCAGGCCAGATAGATTATAAAACCAAACTGTACTGGTGTAGCTTAGCTGTTAGACAAGGTATCAGTAACAGAGTTGCCTGTTGTGTTGATACCAAGTGAGACAATAAGTTAGATGGACCTTCCAAGGGGATTAGTTTGCTCAAGTAGCACTTTACAACTGTTTTCTATCAAAAATTTAGAACCAGGCTTCATTATAAGATGCAGGGTGAAAATGGCAAAGTAGCTCAAGTCTCCTCTTTGCAGTGATTCTCAGATGAGTTCTCTGCAGCACTTTACCATATAAGATCTGAGAGAAGATAAATAAGTGACTGATGGATGAAACTCACTCACGTGATGTCACCAAGAAGGTACTTAAGAAACCAGAGAATGAGTCGTTTCAAGGAAGTCAGCAATGGCAGACCCCATAAAGACCCTAGAACAGAGCTTTTTGTAGGAGGTTTCAAAAATACCCATTGCCATATGAACTCGTAACAAAGTCTTAAGAGTCTACCCTGGAGTAATTCAGTTTAGGTAAAACTTGTTGGCATTTTTACATCAAGGAGCCTGACTACTTGGATGTACTGCTTCCCATGTGTATTGGGGAAGGTCAGTGCTTTAAGCCTTGGCTTCTGACAGACCAAATCGCCAAAGAATCATCAAATAAAAGTGTCAGTCCTTCTTCACTTGCAGCTGTAGGTCTTCTTGGATTTGAAACACAGCTGAACATCACTCAAAATCTTCTGTTTGTTCTGATCTGAGGCCAGAGGTAAAAGATTTGCCTTTGTTAGAAAGCTCCTGACAAGAGCTTTAAATATTCCAACCTCTTGGGGCTTGGTCTGTGTTGAAAGATGGCTTTTGCTCCTTCAGCTTCTGCTGTGGAGGACCTCTGTGACTGACTTCCTTGAAGCTATTCAGAAGCACGAAATCCTATTAATAAAGAAGAATCCCTCTCCCCTGCCGTGACAGAAGCATTCAGATGAGTCCATGAGCTAACCCTTGGCAGAATCCTCCAGTTTAATGGTGATAGTTTATTGGGCCTATGGATGGAAATATGAAAAAGCCATCCCATTGAGCACGTAGAAGCACCAAATTAACACTTTTGTAGAAGATACTGCGTGTTAAGCTATTAAAGACAAACGTCTTGAAAGTATCAAGGCACCTTGAGCATTAAGGCAAGAAGTATAATGAGTACCAAAAACAGCAGTCTGCTAAAACACTGAAGTAGCCTCCAGAGAAGCCAGGGAAATCAAGTGTCAAAGCAGGTTCCTACATGCATCATATCACTCCAGGCAACAGCCTTCAACATTGGCAAAGCAGTGATGATTCTGCAAGGACTTCCTTTGCCAGGTACAGTCAGGAAGAAATGATGGGGGATATTAAATATACATGTACATATGCTTGGTGGAAAGGGTAAGTAATGACCATAGGAATCCTGCTTTTTGCTTAATGCAGCAACGGCAGACATCAAGGATCAAACCAAAAAGTTATTGAAAATTATCTTATCCTAAGGATCCCAGAAAAATAAGTGAATTCTGACCAGAGGCTATCTTTAAAAATTATCAATTCAAGGGTTTTCTGTGCATAGCATATCTGAAAAATTAAACTGATAATTCTCTTTCCTCCCTATGCCCTACTACTGCTGACCACACCATGCGTCAGAAGTATGTCAAATACAATATAACTAAAACTGCCCAAAAGATCTTTTTTTCCCCCCAATTTTCTCAAACAAATTAAATGGTTTATTCTTGCTAAAAAACAAGCTCAGCCAAAATGTACCCTGAGTGAAAGGCCACTTCACTTCCACTAGAGTGGACATAGGAAGTGTTGCCTAGAAAGCAAGGCATGCTGAAATAATGACAGCCTGCTTTAAGCTGTGATGTTAGCACCAACTGAATGTTCAATGTTCATATTCAAATAACAAAACAGCTTATATTAAATATAATTAATATTAGTTGCTAAATATTGAGAACAAATAAAGGTAGTCAGATGCCACATTTGTCTTTGACTTCACCACTGTGGAAACATTAATTCATGCTCTCATCTTGCCTCCCACACTCTATTGTCAGTTCTCCTTCTATGTTCTTTAAAAGTCCAGCTTCCTAAACTCCCCCAAATTTAAACCACACTGACAATAGGAAGAAGTGCAATTATGTGATTCCACCAGCAAACAACTCACCAGTTTCAGTTCCATTTCAGGATCCCAGTTAAATTCATCCTTCCCTTTTCTAAGTCTTCAAATGCAATTGCCCCAGGGAGCCTTCCAGATGTTTATCTCTGTGCTCCGAGCCCTGCTCTTTATATTACTCTAATTGGTATCTTCCTCCTCTCTGCAACATAGCACAATTCTGGCATTGCCGTGGTGAGAAACTCCTCCTCCTCAGACCCCACATATAGGAGCAGTTTTCTAGCAATTAATTCTCAGTCTCTGCTCAAATATCTGTAGCAATCATTCCTGTTCACATACGCCTCTGAAAAGTATCTTAAAGAGGAGAAAAAAAAAAAGCATCTCATTTGTTTCTTACGGCTTTTATGAAGAAAGGCTGAAGATACCATTTTTTATTCTGTTCTGGGTTTTTGGCTTGCTTGCACTTTGACCTCTGCAGCTTTGCTAGCTGGCAGATAGCATAGGAAAACCAGGAGGATGACAATGACAAGAGGGATGACATCTGAACAATCAGAAGGCAGGGATTTCTAATCAAACTTCTTCTTCTTCTTCTTCCTACTGAACTCAAATTCCTAATAATACTTAGGAGACAACTTATTCTGGGAAAAATTCAGCAGTCACTCTTTATCAAACGCCAAAGGTCTTTCACTTCAGCAGTTTCTTGTAGGAACAATGAAGCTTCATAATTCTGACATTCCTTTCACCCATACACACACACACACAAAAAAAGGAAAAATATTTTTGTTCATTTTACTGGGAATTTCTGACCTGAAATCAAAACTCAAGACACTGAAGGGCACTGCATTGGTTCTTGGATCTGCCTGCACAGAGTTTCCTGCAGGATCAGGGCTCTCATTTGGAAGTGATAGGAAGAGAGTCATGTCTTCTAGGACCTAGTTTTATTCACTTCAAAGCAAAAGGTGTATCTTCCTAAGCTTATCTTTAAAAAGTTTCTTTCTGTTATAAGTTTCACTTCTTTTAATTTATTGCCTCTCTGGGATCTTTTCTCTGCCACTTAAAACAAAGGGATTAATTCAGCCAATGCTGTAACATTCATTTGAAGTAAAAATGCCAACTGCAGATCTCAGTTGCCTTATTTAGTCATTCTGTGACTAAAGATTTTATGAGGTTTGCTTGTTAAACAGTTTAGAAGAATAATCTCCAATACTGCAATCCGATCCATCCGTGCAGACTCCACTGACTTCATTGGGTTTACCTGAGCTGATCAAATTGCAGGATCAGTTCCTACATTTGTACTGAACTCTGCCAGATTGTAAATAACACATTGAGAAGAAATCAAATCTACCCCTTAATATATGACAGATTATTCTAATATGATCGATAAAGATTTGATGTAGCCATAGCATCAGCTATGCTTATGCTGCCCCTGCCCTGTTTTCACAGTTTGTTGAACACCCAGGATAAAGTGAAGACCAGGGTGAAGAAGAATCAGTGGCAGAGAGGAGGTCATCATTAATGTGGATTCTTGAAAGAAGGAAAGGATTTGTGGAGGCAGGTTTTTCTTCTGAGGAAGAAGGTAGAGGAAGGAGATAAGGAAATCGCAGTGGATAGATGGCACTGTAGGTCTCAGGCTGATGCCTGGGCTGCCATCAGCTTCATGGTACACAAAAGCTAAACTCAGCATCCAGGTGGGGATTTGATGTGCGGCCAGGCAAAGGGAGGTGATCTCAGGGAGAAGAAACAGCTCAAATTTTGAAGTACTCAGATTTTTCATGTTATATTCTATATATTTTCACTTGAACATAATAGTTTGCTTAGCAGCACTAACACCTGGCAGACCTAGTCAACATCAGGAAACATTTTATTTAGCAGAGACAGTACCTGCCCATCTCTGTGACCCTTTCCTGTGACCAGACAAGCAGAGAACTACATTTGTGGATACACAACTAACTCCTCTAGTTAGCAAGACCCAACTTAAATGTGTTGTAGTCTTCTGGATCAGCCATCTGGTGCTTTGCAGAGGAGGTGTCACAGAGGAGGTCTGTGACAAAGCCAAGAACTGAAGTCCCGTCTCCTAAGTCTCAGCCTGGTACCTTAACCGGAAAGTTTCTGTTCTTGTTGTCTTCAAGAACTCTCTGGGCAAAGGGCACAGAAATTCTTTGGTATCCTCCACAGTTGGATAGACAAGTGGCCAAATACCATTACAGGTGATACTTGCTTTTGATGTCCAAAGTCAAGAGACTTAAACAACAGAAAATTTGCAGCAGGGTGATCAATTGCTATGCCATGCCTGAAGAATTCACCTAATTTTCATCCCACTGCTCTGTGCCACCTTTCCTTGGATGTGTGATACAGGGATGGCCAGAACGTACAAACCATCATTTTTTTCTAAAAAAGACCACATAACTCACTTCTTTAACATATACATAGCTCACATTCTGGTGCTGACAGTGAGTTAGCTGCTATATGACCTCTAGTACACAAGAAATCACTTCATCTTTTGCTGCCTGTTTGTAAATAGGGTCATTTCAAACACCTCACCTCCCTTGCAGGGGAGGAGATGTCTAGAATATTCCAACACCACATTATAAGCATTTTGAGAACCTCTGCAGGTTGAGGCCCTTTGGCAGAACAATGCATGCTGCGTGAGAGGCATCAGTTTTCTTACAGGAAAACCCTACCTTCCACTAATAATTCATTTATTTTAAAAAGGGCTGTTGAAAATATATCTAATTGCATAGATACTTTTCAGCTTCACCTTCTGCCTTCTATTCAGAGTAAGACACCACTTTTACAGCTACCCTTAGCTGATTAATTACAGTTGTAAAGAAAAACATGGACCAGTAAAGTACCTTCCATTCCTTTTTTTACTTTGGATGTATATCACTGTAACACTTGACTTCATAATTTACTGTGTCCAACAAAATTTGATGAGAAAAAGGAATCATTAGACTTTTCAAAGATGGTAAACAGATACTGAGTCACCACCTAGCAGCTTAGATGTAAACATACAACCTTTTAGCATAACAGGCTTGGTTTTATTGCAAAAATTAAACTTCATCAATTTTTTTTTTTTAATCGCTATGAAGCTAGATGTCTTGACTCTCTGTGAAAGTCATATGAAAGATGTGGCTTTGGAAAACTTCTCAAAAATAGACTTTAAATCATGTAAAGCTTTGAACTATGGGATGCATTCAGTTGTAATGGATTTACCATCTTTTTTTATTAAGGAATAATGATTTATATCTCTCCTTAAAAGATGTTTGTTTAATTAAAGAGAAATCATCAAACCAAAGATCTCTGAATTGAAAACATCCCTGAAAATTTTGTAATTATGGATTTTACCCTAGTTTCCTGAGGAAACAGAGCTTAGGTTATTGCACTGTTTGCCTGTCACTCTCAACAAAAAATGATAAAGGGGTAGAAGACTGAACTAATAAATACCTGCAAACTTTGTGGAAATTGCCGGCTAATTAAAGAACCACAGAATTATTTCAGTTGGGAGGGATTTTCAGAGGTCATTGGGTCCAGCCCCTGCTCAGAGAAAGACTGAGGTTATTTGGAGCTATTTGTCACTTTGTGGAAAGAAAAGCCATGGAAGTCCAGGGTGACTGCAGGATTTTGAGGGTTAGAAAATGTGGAAAACACGTTTGTAGGACATGAAGCTCCATCTATCCCACTACTTGTGCAAGAAGTTGTTATAGCTAAATACATACATTGCAGCCAAACAAATGATCTAGTTTTTCCATCTAATTTTGTGCCTTGAACAACATTTTCTGCCTTTTGCCTGTTGCCTTCCTGTCTCATGTGCTGCAGGAGGCTCGTTCCCCACACTCAGCTTGAAGGTGTTCACAAGAGCAGCTGATCGCCTGGTTCAACTGGAAGGTCTGTGGTTTGCAATTGCATTAATCTAGAGCGCCCAGGACATTGGACTTGCTTCTTTGGCTCCCTAAATAAGGTCTCCTGGGATCCACCTTTCACTTTCTAGGTACAAAGCAAGCCAGGCAGCACTAGCAATGTGGCCAAGCGTCAGAAGGACCATGAACAAGGGAACAGAGAGCTTCTGGCAACAATGAGAATATTTTAACTCCCTCTTATCACTGTAGTACCAAGCATCTCTGATCATGGATATGGGATGAAGAAGCAAAACTGTGAGGAACCAGAAGAAGCTGCCTGAGTGAGGAAGGCAGCCCGGTGTAACTGTGGGTATGGTCCCACAAGTGCAAACTCAACGTCTTGAGGAAGCACGGTGCTGGCGCAGAGGCACGTTTGCATTAATGTATATTCATCTGGAAACATAGAGTAAGCTGCACAAGTGGCAACCCCAGTTTTGCTGGTTTAGTGCATCTATATTAAGGGCGTGTGCTGGTGTAATTGTCCCTCTGTCATTACATGGCTATACATTGTCTTAATTATAGACATGGCCACCTGCATGAATTGTGGAGCACCATAAGTAGTGTTGGAAGTAAGTGTAGAGACTGGCCAGGAGAGGACATCTGTGCTGAAGCCAGGGCAGCAAATGGAGCCAAGCGGGAAGCAAGATTTCCTGAAGCAGCTGAGGAGCAGGGAGGAAATAAGCAGACTGACAGAAACACTCCTGGTCTAGCTGATTCTGCCATGGGGCAGAGGATGGACTAAGCATCCCCCTCCTTTCCTTCAGTCCAGTTTTCTGTGGTTCCCTCCTACAGTTTTCCCTGGAGTGGCCATCAGGCCCTGCTGAAGATGGAGGGGAATCCCAGTGCAGTGGCCTCCGGGAGCAGCCGGGCAGCGGGATGTCAGGGTGAGCCCCCCCGGCTCCGCCACGGTCAGGATCTCCCACCCGGAGGGCAGAAATGCAGCGGAGACACGGGGCTCGCTCTGGTTCCTAAAGGCTCAGCCTGGCACACAGGCAGATGAACACTGGCTTGCGAGTGTTTTAAAAATAAACAGCCTGAGTTGGATTTATTTTTAAATTTCAGGGAGGCTCGGGAGCAGATCAGCCTCACAAACGAAGCCCATTTCTTCAATGGCATTTTAAAGATGATAGCACCTCTTTAACTTCATCCCTCATTACGATGACTAATGTGGAGAGAACGCCAGGAGGCTGCAGCCGGTCTGACAGCCCTATTGACCCCGAGAGCACACAGTGAGGGATCTCCTTTGCCTACTAATCTAGGACCGTGACCTGGAGGATGAAATCCTTTGCTCAGGTGCAGCTTCACCAGATTCCCCAGTGCTTTGTGTGGGCACAAGGGCCAAGAGGGACTGGGATTGTTGACAGGATAAAGGCCTAAATTTAGACAAGATTCAGTAAGTGGGTGTAGGAAATGAAAGGAAGGAGTGGAAAAGGAAGGACAAGAATAAAAGCGAAAGGAATGGATACATAGACTGTATTCATCATGTTCCCCCTTGTGATCTTTATTTTTATTTTTTTTAAATATCAGTAACCCTTGTCGGGGGTTTGCCCGACTCTTCTGCACAAGGAATTTGCCATCAGAACTACAGTCGACAGGAATCACTTGCAGAGGAACGTGGCTGTCGAGGATGGGGTGTGCAGTGCAGAAATGGATTTATTAAGAAAACAGAAGGCATTTCTGGAACAGCTGGATAAATAAATGATTGGATATCAGTGCTGGAGTAGAGGCTGGGTGAAACGCCGGCAGCAATGATATGGCCAGGTGGTTACACAAAAGGTGACCGTCCTTTCCTTCAAAGGACAGAGCTTTTGTGTCTTGTACCAGAGAAAGTTTCAGGAGGGAGCGGCAATGGGCCAGAAATATTCAGCAGAAGCATTCTTCACGTAGTTAGGATAAAATGTTAGCATATGTTGAGATCTGGACTTCACCTTAGGCTTGGCAATTAGTAAGATTTCTATTTCCTGTCTAGAAACAATCAAATCACAGTGCTACAATCACTGGCTAATGGTATAAAATGCCTACTACTTACTTATTTCAGAAATGCATTTGAGATGATTATATACACATACTTAAAATTTATTCCCTCTTAAATGTAAGTACCTGAATCAATTTTCAATGGGTTTTTTTTTAACTCACAACTATTTTCGCACAATATAAATGACACATTTTCACGTTCTTTCCAAACTTTATAAGGTACTTCAGTTCGTGTTGTAGCTTGACTTTGAAAAGATGAAGTTCACTTAAATTAGGAATATGAAGAAAGGGGGGTGCTTGATTGCAATATGCCGTCTTCACAAACCGGTGATACATTGTTCCTGCGTCCAGTTACCGACAGGAAAATTCCTGCCTCTCTCCTGTACCGCCCTTTCCACAGCAAAGGATTTGTACAGATGTATTTTGCAGGACCTCTGCTCCTCTACAACAGTAAAATTGAACAATTTTGGAAAATTAGCTACTTTAAAATGAACTGAAGCTCAGAGAAGTTTTTGTATATAGAAGCATGTTTTTGACACTTACGATAACATCAGCTTATGGTTAACTTTAGGGACTCGTTGTTTGCAGTAGTGAAACAGTAGTGAAATTGTTTTCCTCAGTCGATCCTTGCCCACAAATCCAGTGTCTGCGGCTGAAGAATCAGGTGATAACCCGTAGCCACCTTCTTGTTGTGACATACTGGTTCGTCCTGTATTGGGGATCACTTGTGGAGGGAGGACGGAGGGATGAGTTTAAACCTGTGTATGATTTAGGGGGTTGGAATGGAAGTCATTAGGAAAGAGCA
>NW_008824900.1:3605250-3606271 GCF_000699105.1 Pygoscelis adeliae | reverse complement strand
GGTGAGGAATTCAAAGTTTAGGACATTAAGAAACTAGAGATATGTGCATCAATCTCTGTCTGAACCTCTGTCCTAATCCCCCTCTTTTGCTGAGATATTGTAAACCCAGGTTTAGCAGATTTGTCATGTTTTTGCCTGGGTCAATAGCAACAAACCTTTTCCAGATTTGTAAATCATTTTTTTTTAAACAGCTTTTGAGAATTGAGAAGAACAAAAGGGGAAGTCAGAATGTACTTTTTGGAAGGCAAACTATCCAATTAACTGTTTGTAAAACCTAATTTTCCCACTAATACCATCAACTTCCCTTATTTTTCCTCTTTCTAGCCCCGGAGTTTTACTACTTAAGGCAGTGCTTCAGTCTTGGAAATTATTTTCCTCTCCTGCCCACCCCTGCAGACTCCCGTGTTGCTGAGAAGGGGCCAGCTGGAGCCCAGACAGGCTGGACTTGTCCCCCAGACTGGTTTTGATTTGCTCATTTTATAAACTAGAAAAATAAATAAACTTTCAGTTCACTTATCCACTTGCAGTCAGACCAGCACTGTTGGCTCAGGTGCATTATCAGTCCCTTCAAGAGGCCCAATTTTGCATGTCCTGAGCTCTTCCCTTCAGAGACTATCCTGCTGCCTGGGTTTCCCAGGACCATGAAGTAAACACTGTGCTGTTTAATGCAACTCTCCACAGCCTTCCAACTCCTCTTTCATCCCTAAGTGACGTTGCTTCCTTCGTTGCTCTAACCCCAAACTGGACCGGTCAGGTGCTATTTATTCATCCACACCCCACCATCTCCTTCCATCAGAGGGAAACAGACAGGTCTCTTCCCTGGGAGGGACTACGTCCTCCATACAAGACTCATGAAAAATAGTGGCATCCAGGCGAGGAACAGTCTTGTTTACAGCAGATTTCTCTCTTCCCTCTTTCTACACGTCATACAACTATGTCCTTTACCCGCCTGCCCATGCCCTGCAAGTGCGGCAGCCCGGGGACGTGGGGCAGCGGGGCGCCCTGGCAAGGGATGGGGCGA
>NW_008824900.1:3578764-3602899 GCF_000699105.1 Pygoscelis adeliae | reverse complement strand
GGGTGGGCGGTGGGCTTCAGCCCTGCCCTGCCCGGGGCGGCGCGGCGGCGTCTCGGCCCGGCCGCTCATTGTATGCAGGCAGCCACGCTGCTCGCCATTTTTAATTAACCCTCCTCAGAGGGTTATTTACAGAAACCGCTGCCGGCCGGGCCTAGCGCGGGGTCGGCGGGCTGCGCTGACCATGTGTAGCGCCTGCACAGCCCTCGGCCCGGATCCTGCACCGTCATGCAGTTGCGCTGGTTTCATAAAGGAGGCACTACATTTTCAGGCTCGTTCCCTACTCCTGTCCGGTGTAGTCTCCAGTGGTGCCTTTAGCGTTTTTTTGCATTGTGTTGTTATTTTTACACTCCCTCCTTTGAACAACACCTTCCGTCTGAATTCAACGATGTAAAATTATTTTGGGGAAACGTACGGTGGGATTTTGTTCCCTAAGGAAGGGCAGCCACAGTACGCTGCTCGCACCGATGGTGTTTGACTTGGAGGTCAAAAACACCAGCTACCTAAATATCGTTTAGAATGCCTGGCTGTGAAGATGCCAATGCTGTTACGGCCGTTTTAATCAACAGTGACATAAATATTCACCAGCGCAAGATATTTTGCTTGGAAACGTGACAATTGACTTAGCAAATGTGCCTTTCTGCTAAATAATAGCCATTGAAATCAGGAGGAGCAAAGGTGTTTCAGTGGAAGTTTGTCACAGTGACTGTGAGATTACATTTCAAGATTAGAAGGTCATTACATAAAGCCTTGCTTTCTTAAACATAAATCTCTATTTCATAAAATAATAGCTAAAACTTAATTACTTTTGGAGAGACTGGTTTTGGTTTTGTTTTAGAAAAATCTCCAAACTGGTATTTATATACTGTGTGACAAATACATGAAAGGAGGCGATTTAAAATATACCTCATATTTGTTTGTATGCATACAAATATTAACATCTTGTGGGTTATATTTTCCAGCAGATTGTTTGATAGCCTTTACCAATCTGCTTTTTCTCAATATCCTTTTCAAGTCCTTTAGAATATTGACTGTATTTAATGTTTTTATTTTGGTTTTTATGGGCTTGATGCTCTACCATGCTGGGCACGCTGTGAAATGCTGATTGTTTTTATGCAGTTTAAAGGTGTCCTGAACTTCTCTGGATTGCATTCCCTCTGTCAGTGGTGATATAGGAGTCCAAAATACATGCGGAAGTCCCTTTGATGGTTGTGGAAATCTTACGCTGGTGGTCACCTCCATTGGAGGGGTGAGGAAAGAGCGTGTGCATGTACCAGCATAGTGACACTGAGCATACAGCGTTATCTCAGAAATCTATTTGAGATCTATTAGGCTGCACAGAACTGATTCGGAGTGACATTACGAACTTGCTAATTTGTGAGAGTTTACAGAACTGTCTATTTATGCAAAAGAAAAACCAAAAAAGTTTAGCCGTTGGAGGTTTTTTTGCCATACTTGATTTTTCTTGAGAAATGTGTGAAGTTTACAAGTGCAGAGATCCGATTATTGCTAACTTTTAATAAAAGTTGACGTCATGGGTATATATTCATTTAGCGTGTAAAACAATGTTCATCATCTTAATGTACGGGTGTTTGTGCTTTCTTGAGAGAGACGCTTTGAAGCAGTGAGGAAAATACTTAATAACATGTACTTAGCTTAATTTTAACATGCACAGAGCAGTGTTGGATGCCATTCTTCAGTGAGTGATCACGTTAGATTTAGGAGGTATGTGAAGAATGTGCAGTGGAAAATTGCACATCTTGATTTTGAATTATGTGAAGGTTCGCTTATTGTGTGTACAGCTATACTAGGTGAAGAATTTTTGATGAGTGAAATAGCCATTTCAGACGTAGTAATAAAAATGTGGAATTAAACTCTTTAGGATTAAATCAGATATGGTATTTTGAGTGTCCGCTCTCATGTCCCTGTTTTTCTCCCTTCCCTTTCCCTTATGACTAATTTACTCTTCCTTGATGACTTTATGGACAGCCTGTGTAAATGAGAGTAGTACTAGACAGGGCTATTGGACTTCAGAAGGGAGGAAGACATTCCCTTTAGAAAGAAAAACTAATCTCTGCATCATGAAGGAAAGAAGCAATGACAGCCTTGATAAGGGGCAGGTACCTGCTCGGCGGAACCAGGTGTGATGCAGGCTCACCTACTTGCAATACTTAGCTAGGATGCTGTGGTGTTACAAATCACCTCTTTGTGTATTGACTCTTCTGTTACCTGTGGATGTTGTTTGTAATAAGCTTTAGCCTTACTGAGGCTTGGCAGTAGTGATACATGGGCAGAGAAACTTTAAATGTATAAGAACCATCAGAAGAGGTTGCGTCCCCTTGGCTGAAGCCAGCCGCTTCCTAGCTGAGGGTACAGTTAGACAAACACAGCGTTTGCTGCCACTCATTTCCATCTCGTGTGCCGCGCCAGCAGTTGGGCTACTGCACCTCCCTGTGACCATGAAGTGCTCAAAATTAAAAACAAAAAGTGGGGGTTTAAAATGTAGTTTAGGTTTTTAATTTGGTTCACCCTGCAGCCCCATTTAGTGTAGTATGAATGTGGTGAAGGTTTGGCATTGGGGCAGGAAGGAGGAAGAAGGGCTGCTTGAGGTGTCATGGATGCTGGCAGTTAATGTGCCCAAATTCTGTCACTAGTCATGGATTTTTTGTGCACCCCTCATCATTGCCGCATGAAAGTGTGTGATTCTGGCTGCTGGGGCTGCCTTTGGGCCGAAAAAGAGTGGGAGTGTGCAGATGAGCTGTTGGTGCCTGAGCTTTAGGTAAATTAACAGTTTGGGGTGGTGATTAGTAAATTATCCTGTAGAAATTCTGAATAGTTTATTTGTATGCTAAATAAATTTCGTGGAAAAAATAAATAATAGTTTTTCTGTACTGTAAGTAGGGTATGTATGGTGCTTTGTCATGCAAAGAATTACGGCTGTTTAGTTGCTAGTGAGTTGCTCTATAAAGTGTAATTGAATCCAAGTCCCGATACTTTATATATGCTTCCTCTGTAACGTCTTTTCACAAATGTGTCTGAACTTCAAAGAACTTGGCTTAATACAAATCTACAGTTACATATTTCATAAAGTTCTTTCATGGAAAGACTTTTAATGGAAAGTCTCATTTGCAGCTTAATAACTGCAAGTTTCCCTTGTTTATAGTTTGAATCTGCTTTTTTGTAGGTTCAGCCTCTGCCCATAGTTACGTATGTACGTGTTTCGCATTATGGAAGTTTCTTTTCCGAAGTAGCCAGCACAAGCTTATCAAGACAGTGTTACAGTCTGTGAACACGCGGTGACTGGTAGTTCAGGTTGCACACCTGTGTTCTCCTTGTGTCAGCTCTGCAGCCTCTCAGGCAATGCTGTCTTCCAAGTTTTTCCTTGGTTAGGGCAATTTAAAGTTGAAATTTGAATTCCAGGTGAAATGATGCAAAATATTTACAAAGAACAAGAAAAAAAAAAAGAGGCATGTCTGTGTGTGTGTCTATGTATGTGAAAAGTTTAAAATTGCAATTTCCTGCAGTTTCCATGCGATTGAAAGTTTGTGTTGTTTGCTGTTCATTCCTGGTTTGCTCACTACTGACAGAATTTACTAGATTTCTGACGCACTGTGTGATACTGGTCTCAAGTACGTAACTTATTTTTTTGCCTGTCTTCTGAATGCTTACTTCCCTCTCATATGTTGTCCTCATTAGTATTCTCAATTTCTGGCAGTTTAATGTCATTTGCATACATAACACCGTGTTAGTTTCTTTTTTTGCCTGCTTCCATGCCTTTCTCCTGAAGGCCCGTATCCCTCTTTGTTCCCTGACAATTCTTTTTTCCCTTGACATTTTTCCATGAAATAGATGATGCTCAAGTGAGGGGAGATAAAAGTGCTGATGCAGCAGACAACATGCAAAATTAAATTAATTCTGAGGTTATACCTAGCGCGAAGAACCAGGCCTGGCCTCTTACTCCTAGCAACGATAATGTTTTGTACCTCTGGAAACGGCATGCTTGGCCTTGGGAAAAGAAGTGCCTTGCATGGTTCTCAGATAGCTGCTTAATGCCAACTGAGAAAGCGGCATCGGTGACTTCTGAAGAGTGCTAACTATGGCTAGAGTTTCTTCTGTGCATTCTTCATGAATGCTCATGGGTGCTCAATAGATCATCAGATTTAGTAAACTTTCTGTGAAGGAGAAGTGGAAATAGTGGAATAGTGGAAAATGTGTGTAGAATTCAGAGGGAAGTGTAGATAGCATGCTATTCAGGATGAATTCTCTCTATATATGTATCAGACTTCCTTATTCCACTCCAGTTGTTCCATGCTATTGACTGAATTCCGAAGAGAAGTAAAATCTGCTCCCTGTCATTACTAGGTAGCTATACACAGTAAAGTAGCCAGTTGTGTGTGTAAAAGTAACGTAAGCCCAAACTTTAAAAAAGCAGATGGAGATAGTTGTTTGAGACTAACTGAATCGGTTTCATTGCTGCAGAATAATTTATCACAAGAAAATCTAAACAGTGCATCCAGCCTGTAGCAGCTAAACCAGTTTAGCCAGTACATCTTGCGTGACATCATTCGATATTTGGGGTAAGGGTGAAAATGAACTGGTTTAGAGCTTGTGAAGTATCCAAGTTTTCTTAAATGATAATAAATTTAAAATAGGGCATTGTTTGCTTTAGTTTGTGCTTTGAGGTGTCTCAGATCAGTTGCTTTAACTTTGTATCTTGTGGCTGTAAAATGTTGTTTGTGAAGGAGTGAAATACTGGGTGGCTTGCAATACAAGGCATTAGCAATCCATAGCAAGCGTGCTTTTTCTCCTCAAATACGTATGTATATTAATATATATAAAATCTGCTGTGTGCTAGTTTGACATTACCAGCAACAGGATTAACAGTTATTATAAAGTGTCTTGGCAAGTAGAATGGGGGCTGGAGACTGGCTATCTTATTTGTCAAGTTATTAAATATGCAGTGTTTTCTGAAACTTTTTTATTGGTCAGTTGGTCACTTAAGATAACGTATTTTGCTTCGATGGTTTTAGCGTTTTAATTTGATACACTAGCAAAAAGAGTAAAAGTGCACCTAATCAGTGGCAATGACTGTAACATAATGTATCTGTGCATATTGTTGCAGGCTTAGAGTTAACACATTTTAATATTTTTGCTAAATCATTTTTTTTCAGCTTGGCTTACTGATTGTAGTAAAACAAGCTCTGTAAGTTTAGAAACACTGAATGGGGTTTGAATGACTTGCCAGCAAAATGAAGAATGGTCAGCTTGGAAATAATGTTTTATTCTGACTTGTATTTGCCTAGTTTCCCTAGAAGGCTGAGATTTTGTTGACCAGAAATAATTAAGCTTCTGGAAATTAGTAGACGGATTTTAAAAATACTGAAACTGTAGTGAATATTTGCAATTTGGGGAAGACAGTGTTAGTCTTTTACCATAGTGCCTAGGAATCTTTGGGATTCTCTTCAAAATATAAAAACATATTTGAAGACTGTTTTATATTGGACTTAATATGCATCTAGAATAATGCAGCTTGATTGTTCAGCATAACAGCATGTGCGTATTGGTTAAGCAAAATCTCTCAAATATGGAGACTAAAACTAAATGGTAGATTTTGATAAAACTAAAACTCTGTGATGTAATCAGTATAGCATATCTCAGTTTGTGTTTTTAATTGCCGTTTGACAGCTGTTTTAAACATTACTGAAAGAAGTCATTCCTGACCCATTTAATAGTGAAGATCTAAACAAAACCGTCATGCTTTGTAGCATCAAACATCTTAGGAGAACAGGACGTTCAGTGTCTGCAAACCAGGAGTTCTCCCTGACTGCAGGTGTAAAGTGAGCTCCAGAGTAATGCCATTCAGAGAAGATGTGCCAGGAGCATCCTATTTAAATTGGGGAAGAGAAAACACTAGGACCTCAGCTTATTCTTGCATATATGCTGGTATGTGGAGATAGACAGTCTTCCAGGCGTCCTGAACATCTTGGGGTTTTCCGCATTGAAACCAGCACCTGGACTTGCACTCCAAAGCATATTGCAAGCCAGAGGAAGATGATGTGGATAGTAAGCTGGAATGTCCTATAAGAAGAAAGTTCAAAATAGATATATTTTTTTTTTTTTTAGCAGTACTGCAGTGTTTTGCAGTGTAGGAGAGGTGATAAGGTTTTTTTTAATACAGTCACACCTTTTTGATATGAGACATCATAAAAGTGCTGGAAAAGAGATCTGGGAGCTTTGTATTTTGTATGTTAAAGGATTGAATGCACTTCAGTAGAACTTGCTTTAAATGCAGAAATCTGTGAAAATTCTTAAGGTCATTTTTTGTAATTTCCCTTTTCCTAGTGTAAATAGGAAAGGATGCGTAAGGAGTGCCATTGGTGTTCACCATAGCTCTAAGCTTGATCATCTGGTGATTTCACAAAGTGCAACTGTGAGGATGTTCTTAAAAAATGTGGCATCTCCAGCTGTACATGTGTGTTTTTGTAAAGACCTAAGGAAAATTTTGTTTTAGGGCTCTAAATGTGATGTTATACTAATACAACAATTGGATGAATTCCTGTTGAGCTGTGTTTACAAAGCAGAATGGTCGTGTGTTTCCACAGCAGAAATCTTCCTTCCCATATGTTTCAGAGGGTTACTTTCTAACATCGCTGACATTGTTCAGCAGAACTTTGATGGAGATTTTGATAAAAGTATGAAGGTGCAAATGTCTATTAAAACTTGGTGAAGGTTTTAAATTCCAATTGCATCTTAGTGGGTTAATATCCTTACTGTTAAATAGATCAGGGATCAGTGGTGTAAATTTGTTTCATAAAATGGGTAATTCGTGAATTAAAAATGTACAGACTTTAAATCTGTAGTGAACATATTAGTAAATGAGTTGATACATATAAAGAGAAGGGAAATTATATTTTTAAGAAAAGAAACCGACTTCCCAGTATAAGATCAACATGTTATTCTGTGACTAGATAGGAAATTTTTGCTGTAAAACTTGCTTCTGAGCCATGAAAGTACTGGATAAATTGTGGACTACATGTTCAAGTCTAGGCCATGTAGTGGTGTGTCTGCACTCTTGAGCATCTCACATGCAGTTGCCCGTGCCTGTGGTCCCGCAGGACCCAGCAGCGGCTCAGGGATGCTCTGCAGGCTGGGGGAAAATCTGACCTCCCAGCTGAGGAGGAAGCCGCCCTGCACGGGCCCTGGGGCAGGCGCAGGCATGCCACCTCCTCTTGTTGCTCACCTGTGCAGTTTAGCCCTTAAGAGGATGAGGACTTTTGAGTAGGCTTTTAAGTTTTTAAACTTACACATGTTCCGCAGTTCTCCCGCTGCGCTGGACATGGTGGTGGCAGCGGCACAGGGTTGTGGCTTGTAGTGATAGGAACGTTCTGATTTGCAGGTCTTAAGATCGGAAGGGTTGGCCACCCTGCGTCTGGGATCTGTATTTTCATGCATCATTATTTTATCCATCAGCTGTGATAGGGACTGTTACTGATCTGGTCCTACTAGGTGCCACAGCCCCTGTATGACTAGAGGAGTGTCTGTGTTGAATTGCACTTATTTAGCAATTAGTTTTTGGACAGTAACCTGTTGCATTTTTTTATCTTGATAGTCTGATTACTGGAAAAGAATGAAGAAATTAAAAAGTGTTTGAGGACTGATCAGGTTTTTTTTTTTTCTCCTTTTTTCCTTACCCCCATCTAAAAATACATTTTGTTTTAGGCAGTCAAGGTGGAGTTGGCAATCCTGGTACCAGAGCATGTGGTTTCTGCATCATCTTTGGGTTTTGTTTTTTTTTTTTCCCAAGAACAGAGATCACTTCATTTGGAGGTGAGGAAGAACTTGCATTTTCCTTTCCTGCTTGTAAAGCCAGGCAGCTCTCCTGATGCAGCTGACTCTTTGCTGTTGCTGTTCAGTAGTCTGAAATATGTCTCAGTTATGTATCACTGGAATATTTCTGGTAACCATAATCAGGTAACAATTTTTAGACACAAGTTTGCCTTCACAGCATGTCTTAACTATTCCATTTAGCGAAATGGTTCGTTTGCTTCTGTTACAGATGTTAGAGCTGACTAGACACTCAGATATTGTTGCATGGGTTTGCAGGCCTCACGTCCTAAGAAGGCAATGTGACATGTACTTTTTTTTTAAAAGGAAATCTGCTTAAGCAGAGGCTGCGTGAATCCTCTTTTATTGTTCATTAAATCAAGCTAAGTATAGTTAGATTTCCTTCTTCATTGGGAGTAGCAAGGAACTGACATCTTCTAAAGAATTTTTCACCTGGGTAAGTGTTAGTTGCTTAATAATATCGAGGGGTGAACGTAATTTCTGGAGAACAGTAGATATTATTAGAAGTTTGAACACAGAAATAACTCAAACATGTCTGTAAATTATATGAATTAAACAGTGGGTCACAAGCCACATGCAAAACTCTCCTTAGTGGTAGCAATTACAATAGTGGTGTTTCACAATTTTCTTCTGCTTTCCTTTCCCTCTTCTCATTCTTCCTGTGTGGTTTTTATCTCCTCTGTTTTAGTCTGACTGTTCCAGATACTTCTTGGACTTCAACTCTGCGCCAAAGTATAATGTTTTGCAATATTTCCATCATGCCATCAAGGTAGTAACCATAAGCATAAGTTTTCTGTATGTGGGTTCCCCCCCCGCCTCTTCGTGTCCTTACAGTTGAGGAATTAAAAATAAGCAGCAGTAAAATCAAACTAAAATCTGCCAGAAATCGAAACTTACTAATTTTTTTTAAAGTACTTTATTCTAAAAGTTTAACTACAGGATTTGATAATAATTGTTTCTTCAAATGTATTGCTTCAGTTCGATATTGATTTTAAGATATTTTCTTGTTCTCAGCAGATTTGTCTTGGTTTTTTAACCTGTTTTGTTTATCGGGCTCATGCTTTGGCTTACAACCTGTGCCCTGAAGTGTATCGTCCAAAGTAGGAGAGGGTTGGTGTGGGAGGGATAGGGTCCTTACTGGAAAGGATTCTTGGGGTTTCCCTCTGAAGGAGGGAAAACAGATCTTGTTTCACCTGTGTCAGCTGCCCATTCATAAGCAGCCCCGTCCAGCCGTGACTTTGTTCTGTCCCCTCTGCTTTGCTGGAGATATGTAGTGAAACCAGTGGGTTCTCCAGTCCCTACAGCTGAACAAAGAGCTGACCTGGCACTGGCAAAGAGCAGGGTGTAGAGGTGTGAATGAGCATGGGGATGGACTGGGCGTGTTGGCATTGCCACTGAAGAAATGTGTGTGGAACTGCAGCATCTGTCTTCAGACTTTCAAACCTGGGATAAAAACACTTCATCTTTATTGGTCAGTGACCTCTTGCTGGATTAAGAAAACATTCTAACTAATTCTTTAAGACCTTTCAGCAGCTTCAATATAATGAACTGGGAGGTGTTAACATCAATGCAGTGAGAGACCATGCCTCAAGTGATTCTCTTCAGTATGTTTATCTGTTGGTTGTCTTACAAATTATGCATGCCCCAGAAGCATTTGTATAAATCCATATTGCAAACTAATAATGAAGATGAATCAAAATTTAGATACTTTGTGGCACCTTTGAAGAACAAAACTGAAGTCAAATCCAAGAAAAGTACTTGGTTGCTTGAAGTACAGCATAGTCAAGGTCTGAACAGGAACCATGGGAGCCTTCCTAATGCCTTATGTGTCCAAATGTGTAAACACATGCTTTTGCTAGTAAATTTATACTAGTAGCACTGAATTCAACACAGAGCACATCAAGGCCCATTTTATTCAAGAATATTATTATTGTTACCTAGCTTTTGCTTAAATTGGTATAGTGGAAGCCCACTTGCAGTTAGCAGATGTGCATGCTAGACCTCTCTGGAGTCAGAGGCATCAAACATCTCCCACATCCAAGGACTGTCTCTTAACTGGTACGAGGTCAGGTGGCTGTGCTGTACAGCAGTCCAGCTGAGAATAGTGCCTGCAAGAAAGAGGTGTCTAACCGCAAATTGAGCACAAGCTGCAGGGAAAGTCCTGGATTTTGGTCTGGGCACCAGACTTCATTATATCAGATGACTTTTATGTGCTCGTGGGAGCCAGGAGAAGAGTTTGTGTCTAGTTCACTCTAACACTGCTACGGAGAAGAGGTATCTTTTAGAGCCGGGGGGGTGTGTGTTTGCCTCTCTGCCTCCCTTTTGCCTCCTCACTTGCACTGACACAACTGTGTGGGAGCACATGGTAAACGAGATGAATGAAGAGACCTGAATTTAAAATAACTTCCTTATTTTGGATTTATTTTTAACCTAGCTCAGTTCACTGGTCTGCTTTATTGTTTGGCCCCACAAACAAGTGGGTCAGCTTGACTGAGGAGGCAGGAGGGAGAGAAAACTCTTAAGCCATTAATAACTTCTGTAACTTTTTTTTTTAAACTTTCCCAAGACCCTTTGTTTGACACCTGGGCCTGTCTCCCCCAAGAAATGCATCAGGGGACAGGGCTGTAGCACAGTTCCAAGGGTGAGTATCAAATCCAAGCTTACAGAGCTCTTAGTGCAGACACATGGTTTTACCATTATAAAAATTGAATGTTGTTCAGATGCAAACCACTTCTGGGGATGAAATTGTTCCCATTGCAGGGCTGCTTCTAAATGTCTTCGCTTCTGTTACTTTTTTTTTTTCGCACAAGGGTGTTCCTTGTAGCTAAAAATAGTCTCTTGCATTTTCCAACTTGAAGATACATCTGAAGGACCTTCAGCTTTCTCACCTATACTAAGTGGGTTACCGTTTTCTGATTTAAGTACCTATTAAAATCTCAAACAGTTACCTCAAATCATAATCTAAATGTATTTGTGGGGGTTTTAACTTCCTGTCCAAACTAGCTTTTCTTCTGATATATTTTCAGCACAGTGATAAAAATTTCCAGGTCTCATTCAGACCTGGAGTCGGTGCTTACTGCAGCTGTTCTATCAGCCAAGCTCTCTGGCCAGTGTAATGGTCCTAATTTAAACAGGAGCCACTGGCTTCTGGAATGTGGTTGGATCATACAAGTTTTTAGCAGGTCTGTTAAAAGAAATTTCAGAGTTAACCTGCTTCCTAATCTGGAAAGTTTACAGGAGAAGATGCGTGAAATTTTGGTCATTTTAAATTCAACTTAAAGTATACCTATTGCTATTAGCATCATGTTCACAGGTTAGACTTAAGACTATAAAACTGGCTTGGTACTGACTGGCTTAATGCTAGACAGGGTCTAGTTAGTGTAGCTGGAGCAAAATATTGGCAGAGATTAAATGGGCTAATGTTAATTTTTGATCTCATTTTTAATATACCTTGAAATGCACATTAACCACCTCAGATGCATGCTTTATTAAATCAAAGGATAGGTGTACAGTAAAAGTATTTGAAATTTTGGCAGGATACAACTTTGTAAATACAGAGCTATTTGTGTTTTCTGAAGTAAGGAATTTTTTTAAGTAAGTGGAATTGCTGAGTAGTTTATGGGTCATTTCTACCCTAAATATGGACAGTTGCATACTATGAAAAGCTAGTGAAACTCTTGGCGTTATAAACCCATTCTTGGTGGTAGTGTTGCACTTTTGATTTCTACATGGTGCTCAGGAATTTGGGGAGGGGTTGTTGATTTGGTAACTTGCTTCTCCAGTGGGGATGCATTGCATCCCCATAGCCATGTGGTGTGCCAGGCCAGTTAATCTGGCCACCGTCCTTTTACTGGCAGCACTCTTTTCTTGGGAGCAATCTCCCAGCTGGGTGACTTGTTGTGGGAATGGCAGAAGCCCACTTTATGCCCCTGTGTTTCCTAGGTGAGGGTGCACCAAAGGTAAAGGACGAGGTGCCTTGGGAGAACAAGCTTTGAAAATAGGTCACCACTTCCAAAAGGATAGTTTTGCCCTACGTACTGGTCCAGTTCAGAAGAGCACCTGGAGAAGTGGGCAGCTGAGAAGAGTGCCTTGTTCTTGGCTGCAGCCTTGTCTAGATGCTCTTTGGACCTGAGCAGAGGAGAAGCTGGAGGGGTATCTGCTCCCGTTCCTCTGCCGCCACTGAGAAGATGGTATGTTAATTGCCTGCCAGGCAAGGAGCGGTGCCAGCGCTCAGATGGATAACTCACAATTTCTAGTGGTATATGTTAACTTCAGAAGTTCAGCTTATATTCAAAAGATAGCTGTATACTTGATAATGTTGAGCTGGGCTTGAATTTTCTGGGAGCTGGAATGCTTTCCTCAACCTACCATATTTCTCTCCTGTGTAAATTCACTCACTGAGATCTGTAACTGTAAGTCATGTGTCGTGGTTGAATGTATGCAGCTGCCTTCCGGATCTGCAGAGAAATTTGGACTGTCCCTGTGATATTCGTCAGCAGCAAAAGCTATTTTAAGATGATATTTTAATGGCAGTTCAGTACCTGGACATACCTGAATAGTTTGGTTTATGGCCTACCCAGATTATTTAACCACTTGCTGTGTAGTAAGATTTAGGAGAAAATACAAATTGCTGTAGCTATGCCATTTGCAGTGGTGAGAAATACCTTCTCTTTTCCACAGAGCTCTACCAGTTCTTTCAGATGTGTTTTTCAAGCAACAATAATCAAATACAAGGATTAGAGTTAAGTTGTTGGAGCTGTATTGAAATGCATGTTACCGTTGTAAAAAGTTTAAAAAGCACCAGTGCAGATAGCAGTACACGCCACTGGCTTTTGCAGTACACGCCACTGCCAATACCCGCTCTTCTGTGTACATCGTGTACATGCCATGGTTTCCACTGATCCTCTCTGTATTTCTAAACAAAACTAAAAAATGCAATCTAGTCTTGAAAATCCTTAATGACCTAGAACTCATGCTTTTTGTCTACTGTTTTTCTTTTCTGTTTCCACCTTAAGATAAAGCATCACAAGGGTTATGAACCTGCATAAACAGAGATTCTGATTGTTGAGTGTTGAGAAACTGTATTGCTGGCACTTGGATTGCTGCTAGATAGATCTCAGTCTGAGATCTGGCCAAACCAAGTACACTGGTATATGAATTAAAGTGTAGGGGTCATTTCTTTGATCCCAGATAAAGTATTCATGTAAATAAACTATTACAATAATAGTATCAGTAATAGTAAAATAATACTAAATACTGTAAATAATACCAATACTGTTGTTTTTGATTTTATTCCTTACTTGTAGAACAGAAAATGAGGAAGCTATATCTCGTTTGATCCAATCTTTTGCCTGTTTGCATACTTGTTAAAATTGGTAACAGAAATCACATGGAAACTGTGCATGTCCAGCAGGCTTTTTTATGCTCAAAATGCCATTCCTCTAAAAAATATTTCATATTTGTACATTAAAAACATTAAATGGGAAAATAAGGTATAAAACTATCCCTAGAATAGTAGTTGTAACATGCAATTAATGCAGCACAGGCAATGGTGTCGTGTAACAGAAGTTTGTCACTTAATGCAGGTTCTTAACTTCAGCTATAGCGGGATGCCATAATTCTGCCGGAGTGCTTTGGACACCAGTGTCTTGAGTTTTAGTTTGCATGTGTGCAAATGGATGGGGGGTGCATTTAGTGGTGGATCTCAAATAACCTTTCCTTTTCCCCAGTAGCTGGAGCTCAACGTTCAAGTGGATGTTCCCTGTACAGCTCAGCAGGGTGAGTTCAGAGTCACTGTGCCTGAGGAGGACGGTTGCAGGGTTTTGAGGTGTGCTCAGACTTCAAGAATGCTGGATTGTATTAAGTGATAGAGAATAAACACTGTTGGCATTGAAATTCTTACATTTATAGCCTTTCTGTTTGCTTGTGAAATTCATGGTGTTGGTTGCTAATAGCATTTGCAGAAAATAATGAAAAGAAAATACTGCCCCGCCCCGAAACCTTAAAACAAAATTTGGCTGTGAACACTGCATCTGTTAGGCAGGTATGAGGGCAGAAGCAATAGTAAAAGCTAAAACCAGGTGCCTGTAAGATATATTGAAAGGTGTTTCTCTTTGTTCTGGGGTTGTTTATTCCGTGTCAACACTTTGAAGCAAATACTTTAATTTCAAAGAAGAGAGGGTGACATTTGCAGTGGTTTGTACAATGAAGGAACATTTCTTTTGTCTTGGATTGTGCAACCCAACAGTAGTGGGTGGGATATTTCCCCTGTGCGTGCAGTCTGGTCCTTGCGATGGACTTCCTCTCTCCTGCCATACAGCTGCACGTGGGTTAAGTCCCAGGGCCTTGCCTTGAGAAAGGGGAGTATGGGGAGATCCTCCAGCTTGATAGAAGCTCCCTCTAATAAAATCCCAGAGATCTCTAGCATACCACAGATTATCATCTGGATGTTTAGTGAAGTCTCTTGTTTACCCAGACTGTCCAAGCCGAAGTGAGGCAGACATCTACTCACCCTATGCCTTGTCTGGGTCTGTCTCTTTTTGGTCTTGTGGGGTTTCTTTGATCTTAAAAAGTGTGCTGAAAATGCATCAATAGTAAAACATCCACAGGGACATTAAAATACCTGAATTTGGCTGTGTGAATTAGAGCAAATCAAAATATGTGTATGTTTGTTTCTTTATTTTAACATTTTTACTGTCAAAGGATATGGGGGGGGGGAAGTATACCTGCTAGGTAAAATCTAGACAATGTATTGTGTCTGATGGGGTTTGTGAACAAGCTTAAACAGGTAAAGACTCTCCTGTTACATGTGCACAGATAAATTTCGTTTTGTGTAGTTTAACTGTTAAAAGTATGCCAGTGTTGTGTTACCACCCTGATAAACATGACACATTGCCACTTACTTGTAGACACCTGTTTTTTGCAGGTGAAATAACTGAATGTTGTATCAAAGGGTTGGTTTGGTTCTTTTGCTGGTCTGAGTGCAGCTTCTTCTCCCGGATAACCTCCAGCAAAATAACCATTCTCTTTTCAGTCCCAGACTATTTTGTCTTTGGTTTTGTTGTCTTTTATATCTCTTCTTATTCTTTATTGCAAAGGCATGGCATGGCATGTCTCTTCCTTTTTTTCTGAAAGAAAGTTTCCCCTTTCAGAAAGGAAAAGGTATTCCTGTATGGATAACAATTGCACTTAAGTTATTACCATCTCTAGGAATTCTTAAATCCTGGTCTTATGCTGACTTTGACCAGTAACATCTGGAGCTCGTTTCAGGTTTGGGTCAGACCTGACTGTAATGACATTTAAATTGGAGCTCCCTGCTTCAATTCTGTCAGTTTGAGGTATTAAAAAAAATAGTGACTTTTAGATGAGAAACCTTCAAATAATGCACATTAGTTGCAGATACTTTTTTTTAATGTACTTTTGTTTCTTAAGCAAGCTCTCTTAAATTGTGTCCTCTCTGCCTCTGAAAGGAGAACCATCCTTAAGGATTCTTAATTGATTTTTTTTTTTTTTTTTGTGAAAAAGGTCTGGAGCTGAGGAAGTGCCAGGAATTACATACTAGACAGTTTGTGGTGTACATCTATGTTTGGATTTATTTCTCTCTCCTCCACTGTGATCCGCTGCCATGCACTGTCCCATGCTTCCCCCCACCCCCCCAAGGAAAACTGTTAGCAGTTTTAAAGTCATGGAAAAGTAGTCCAGGGAAAAGAGAGGAAATGAGATGAGGATCCAGTAGTGGGGAGGACTGACAAAAAAATCTGCTTTTGCATGCTCCAGGGGTATACTCAATACGCTGAGAGCATTTGTGGGATAAAAGTTACAGCAGGAAATGTAAATGGACTAGCTAGAGCAAAAGAAGTGTGAGTAGCGAGGGTTTCAGTTCCAGCTGTGTGAGTTTTTAGTGGCTGTGATGACACAGGGCACAAATGCTACGTTATTAGAGAGAAAAATAAAGGGTGGGGAGAAAACTTAAGGGACTTATGGTTTTCCTGAGACAAAGGAAGAATCATTCATCATCAATAGAATAAGGAATTTGAGATACAGCTTAATTCGGTGGTGATGTTTATACCAGCTTCTAGCCAGAGGCAAAGCAGGAAGGCAGTAATTAATTTTTGGAAGTCCTCAAAATTTGCTTCATATGAGTGGTGCTAGCAGTGGAGCAAAAATAGAAGTAGTTGGGAAGATTTGCCAGAAAGAATAGAGTATTGAGATTGGGAGTGTATTTGTGGAATTAGGGTGTTTTGCAGAGCATAAGAAAGATGTAATTCACTGTGTGACATGCAGTAGTCAGCTGTTCTAAAACACACTTTCAAGTCTGTTTTGTTGCCTTTATGCTCTAAAAATAGTTGACCAGAAAGCTATTGAAATACTGTCTGAGGATTTGGCTCATGAAACAAAAAATAAAATGTAATATGTAATAAATAAGGAAGTAAATACACAACAAACATGTGAGCAGTGAAGTACAACTTCCTCTTCAGAATGTATTTTTGCTCAAAAATGTGCTAGTTATAACTGCTGCCACATGTGAGGTGACTGGCTTTCCAAAGAAGGAGAAGATTTTTTTGACCAACTTGTTTTGTCTACCTTTTCAGGGAAAAACTAAGTTGGATGTTTTTTTGGGGTGGTGACACATCAGGGCATTAATGAGAGTGCTGGAATATGCAAGAGCCCCAGCATATAAAATAAACTCCATTCGAAGCATCATCCCTCCACCCTTCATCCACTTGGTTGCACTGCAAGATGAAATCTAAATTACATGGGTGCAAGGTCTCATTTCTTGAATGTGTGTCTCAAATTTCTGTTTCTAAAATAGTTGTTTGCATGATTTGCATAAACCACGTAGTTTTGAAGTTTGCAGCTGCAAACGTTACTGTATGATGTACATGGTTCAAGAAGCCCTGTCTGTGATAAAGAATTGTATTAAAAATGATTGCTGCGTTTACAGGTGTTCCAGTGTTTAGATTTTTTTTTTTTATTCTTGTTTGTGTTCCAAGTAGCTTAACTTCGGAGACCTGACTTTAGCTGTTCTCAGCTAAGGCAGGTATGGATAAGTACACTAGCTTCTTTGCCTCATTGATTTCAGTGCATTTGTGTTAGGTTTTAAAAGAGAAAGCTACCCTCAGAAGGTGTGTATGATTGTGCCTTTTTTTGTATGTATATTGTTTGCTCTAGAATACAAAGTATAACTTCTTTTCTGATTATGTTTGCTTAACTAATATGCAGACTTGGCTACGTGGTCCCATGGCAGCCTTTTTGGCACCAGAACAACTGGTTGACTATTTAACACTTGAATAGTTAAACAGGAAAAGCTTTTTTTGTCACTTCTTAAAAGTTTTCTTTTGTTTTCATTTTAAAAAAAGTGATTTAAAATTGCTGACAAAAGAGTGATAAAATTGGCAGGGGAGTGCTTAACTGAGGATTATAAAATTTGTGTTCTGCATTCTTTTAAGAATTCCTTGGTAAGTAATGGAAGCTAACACCCAAGATTCCATATGTTTTCTATGTAAAACAGTTTTTCAGCTGTGTTATTTGTTTGAGGAAAGTTGCTCTTCATGTAGGCAGTATTAAATAATTAACACAGTTTAGTGCTAATTTTGGTGTCTGCTAACATTTGGATGTTTTTAGTACAGTAACTTACATCTTCAAAGCAGTAAAGAGAAGCTGGTCGTCCGAACATTTTACAACAATAATCAGCTCTTCCTCAGAGCCTAAATAATTATTTCCCTGCGTTAACACTTGGGGGTAGAAAGGTTGCTGTCAGAATGGAAAGGGAAAATAAAGGTTAAATCTTATTTAAAAGTGAATGCTGAGGAAAGCCTAAACTGCTTTGGGACCTAATGGTTCTGTTGTCAAGACTGAGGAAGACTCTTGGTTCAGTCCTCTGTTAAGGCTTTTCAAATTATTTTAATGATTGCTAGTGTTTGTGCTACAAAGTAGGAGAACACAGAGTAGCCACCTGGCAGATGATTCAGTAAATTAAGGCTGGCCAGAAATTTAATGGCAGTGGTTTCTTGGGAGTGTCCAGTCCCTAAAATCTTCGTGGAGACTCTGGTCAAAATGGGAACACTTCTTATGTAGGGAAGGGGGTTTCCAGGCCAAACGGAAGCGGGATGGGGTAAACCACACCACAGGCACTGCTCCTCAGGGCACCAGCCCTGAGCCTCTGGCCCGTTCAAAGCCACGGACATCGCCAAGTCCCCTGTCCCACCTAGGCACTCCTCCCACGTACAGTCATTCTCTGCTTGTCCTCTTTGGCTCTGAAATTTTTGTAGAACATGGAACAATGCTAACAGACGAGGTTGGAAAATTGAGCTTATTAAGTAACAACCTCAAAAACTCCTGGGAACCATGTCTTTCAGGAATTTGGGAAACTGGCAGAGAATAGCAAACTCTGAAATCTGTGTCTTAGAGAACAAGAAAGCGGTTTCTTGTCCAGCTCATTGTAAAGCATCCCATTTGAAAAAGGCATGGTTTTTGTTTTGCTCATTCTGTGGTTGTTAATTTTAGATGAGAGCATAATTATGTCTTGTTAATTACAGTGAAAACAAATGGTAAAATCCACCCAAAGTGTAGATTTTTTTTTTTTGGTAGTAGGAGTCTCTTAAAATCATAGTTTACCATTATGCTTGAAACGTATGTGTTAATAAACATAGTGAAAATTGAATTTCAGTAGAAAATAATGATTTTGCCAGCAGTGCTGCTTACATCGCTGGGAGGAAACAGTAAACGTTCCTCTGTTACCAGGACGTGCACGTGTGCATGTGTATCAGTTCACATAAAGGACTTAACAAAAAAAAAAAAAAACCAACCAACAAACCTTGAATGGTTTAATTGTTGTTGTTGTTTTCCCCACGGTTAATCTAGACTTGTAAAAGCGACCCTGACATGAGGTTAGGGTTTATCAGTACTGGGCAGACCCACGCTAATTGGTTCAGCTCTGTGCTTTGCTACTGCGGCCGCTAATCTGCGATGCAGTTCCTCGTGCGGCACGCTCAAACGAGGAGGAAACTGTCAGAAGCACCGACGCTGGGCTGGGAGGCGAAGCCATCACCTGTGGGTGTAGGGCTGGGTGGGGAGCCCAGGGCTGATCCTGCTCCCTGCCCCACACTATGTGGATGCTTCTCGGCAACTGGGATTGTTTTTCTTGAAGTGGAAGAGAAGCATGACTTGGGTGCGCTCTTATTTTGAATGCAAAGTGCTAAACACTTCTGTGATAGGCATTTTTTTTCTATGGTAAAGTTTATAGACAGTGCAAAACTGTGTTCTGAGTCAGGAATCTTGGAATTTTTTTTTTTTTTTTATGCCATTCATTTTACCCCATTTTTACACAGTGTGAACTTCAGGCTAGTAATGGGGTTTTTGGTATGAATGTTCAAAAGCTTCTTACAGAAACCCTGCATATCTACGTAAGATTAGCCACCCTGGATTGAGCAAAAATTGTGTTTAACCTCGTGTCTTTTGTCTTGAGGGCTGTCAGTAGCAGATGCTTATGTTAAATGTTAGGGCAGGGGAGCTATGGCGAGTTCCCTTCCCTGCTGTTCTCACCCTGAGGGTGTCTGAGCCCGGCCAGGCTGCCTCCGTGCCTTTTTACCGCTCCTGATGGAATCTTCTTCCATTTATTGCTTTGCCTTCGGAATTGAATGGGGAATAATATATGCTTTGTATAAGTTCACTGCGCTTCTGCATCTTGAACACTGCAGGCTGATTAACAGCCTTGCTTTCCTCCTCCATCTTAAAAAGGTACAGGAGAAGTAAAGAAGTTACCTTTTATGATCTCTATTTTCCTCTTTGTATCAAATGGCCTCTGTAGCAGTAATGACTAAGTAGATGAGGAAGTGTACCTCTGGCCCTAGTGTGGTGGATAACTGAGGGAAGATGTGCTAAAAGTCAGGAAAGCACAAGTGGCAGGAGAAGGTGAAACAGAAGCAATGTAAGACCTGGAGAACATAGAATGTAACATCAGAGGGCAGGCTGAAAACAAAGAGAGCGCTATTTTGTATAACATAGTTAAACTGTGGCTCTCCTTGCGGGGATGTTGTAAATGCTAGTAATGTCCACTGGTTTGCAAAGTTGGGGCACGTGCTCATAGGGCATTTTGAAATGCAGAGACACCATCCGCAGATCAGGAAATCCCAGAGCCATGAGATGGGGGCCTGGGACGGTGCCCTACAGCCGTGTCCCTCCCTGTTCCCTTCAGCCTGCCATGGCTTCCTTTGTTGGCTGGTGTCAAACCTGCATACTGTGCTTTGTGGACCTCCTGTTTTGCACTAGTGCCACTGCCTTTGAGCCAGAGGGAGCTGGGAAGGTGTCTTGGCCTCTGCAGCGTCTTCTGACAAATGTTTCATAGCTTTCACAAGTTTCACATGCGGCATGAAAAAGGCTTTTGTTTCCTTTAAACTCGCATTCTGGTAATTTCATGTAAAGTCCCTTGTATTGTAAGTAGTAGAAAATAATTGTTCTCCTGTGGTTTTGTTTGTTTTTTTTCTCCCTCCGTGCTATTCAGGATATTTGTCTGGCATATCCCATACCCGCCTTCAGTCACCTTTTCTCTGAAGTGGATATATCTAGTCTGTTTTCTCTGTCCTCATTCTTAACCTGTTAACGTGTCATATGAAGAAGTCAAACCAGCACACATGGCAGGCTTTATTTACACTTCTCCCTTACAGTATCTTTCTGCTTCCATATTATAATTCAGATTGTTGTAGTATTCAGAGCACTGCGCTAATTAGAGCCCATAGTAGTTCTTCTTTATAGAAGCAGCGCTTCAAGAACAATATAGTCAGGTACTGTGCTTACGAAGTCCCAAGATCTTCCAGTTGTGCATCCCAACTGAGCAGTGTATGCATCATGTGGCATGGCATAGATCACTACTGTCTCTGTACCCAAGGACATTTTTGCATTTTTCTAGATTCACCATAGGACTACCAGATCAAGTTTGTAGATGATTTGGCTTGTGATTTCATGCTGCTTCGCTGTAATAGCCACCTTTAAAACAAGTTTAGTAGTTGCAGTTAGCCTAAAAGGAGTAATTTTCTTATGAGCATATTTGTTTTAGACTCCTTTACTATTCAGCGAAGAAGCCTGGATTTAAGTTTGTTTGTGTTGTGAAATGAGAAGGAAATACCATTAACTCTGCTTGCTTTCTTTTTCACAATTGGATAACAGTTTTTAAAGTTATTCTCCTGAATCTGATTTGTTTGCCTTTCCCTCTTCTTACAAAAGCTTAGTCTCAGAACTACTAGCTACCTGTAACCACTAAGTCAGATTCCTGTGAACCTACTTTACATATCTATCCATTTCTCTGCACAGCAGAAAGCGTAAGAAGAGGTAAAACAAGATCAACACTAGCAAATCCAATGATAAAGGAAGACCTTTTTAAAAGCATTACTGAAAATAACAGGAAGAAATGCTGAAGGTGTTAGATCCTAGGTATGAGGTATCTGATGTGCACATTGCACAGTTTCTCTACCTCAGTGATCTGTCCTGTTTAAAGGTAAACTAAGGTATGAGGCTAAAAGTTAATTTTTTTTCCTCCTAGTGTCTGTAAAACTCTAATTGCAGTGCAAAATCCGTATTATTATCCATTGTTGTTCTTTGCTAGGAAATTATTTTTGCATTTAAACTTTAACATGGACAGATCAACAGTGTTTCAACAGTTTAAAAAATCATGTCAGTATTAGGAAAGAAAGATTTCATATATTCATGCTACCTTTCCATGCTACTGCTAGTGTGAGCAAAGCTCAGCATACTTCAAGACTGAGTTCAGCAGCGAGCAGTGCAATTAGCATTTGCTGTAAGTATGAATCCATTCTCAAACAGAATTTCGGAATCTGAAATAATGGCAAATAATATTTTGACTTTGTAACAAAGTAACTACACAGAATCAGTCTACCTCCAGAGCTAGTTTGGGCAAGTGGTATATGTAATCATACTAATCCATTTTTCAGAAAGAGTAAGGCAACATTTTATATTACTGTTAAACATGCAAAACCTTTTTGCTGCTTAAGTAAGCAAGCATTCAGTCATAGTATTTACTTTCATAGATACACCCCAAAGCTTTCTGAAACTGTGGACTGTACTCATCCAAAATGATACAGAAGTGAGTTCTGAAAATCTATGTAGCTGATGACTAAAAATTATGCTGGTCCAGGTGGTGAAGGTGTATGCTTTTCTACACTTCCACAAGAAAAGAGAGAGCTGCTAATGGGAGCACAATTACCAATTCCATAATGTGCTCATACTATTATCCAAATAAACTAATTTTAATTGCTATTTAATAGTCTTTTTTTAAAACACCAAGAATGTGATCACAGTGCTATAGCATGCTGAGTATAGTGTCATGTATAAACATAAATGCTCTGTGATGCTTGGACTGCCCTGGCTCCAGTTGAGAGTGTATCCTTTTCTTCCTTGTGTCAGAAGTTCATTTTCCTTTGAGTAGTTTTTCAGCCTTTCTAGTGATGATTGCCGAAGAGCTTAGCATTTGTTGTTGCAAGAGATAAGTCCATTACTCAGTAAAGCAGTAAAACATAAAGAGGGGTGTGATACTGGAAAAACACATTGTTTAGGGTGTGTTCAGTAGGTTGGGTCCGAGTGCCTTGTCTTCAGCAAAGATGTAATCGTACTACCGTCTCTGGAATGTGCGGAGACAAGACGTGACGAGTTAGGGTAGTCGCTTCTATAGCCTTGCTGCTCTAGATACAGCAAAGAGAAGGTAGTGCACTGGTGCCATAATAGGTCATGACACTTCTGATGTTTCAGCCTTTCCTTATCGTGGAAGAAAATAATTTGTCTTGTCAACTGTTCTAGTTACTGGTTTTTGAGAATTACATGGCAGCCAGAAGCAGTCTTCCTTCCTTTCATCCCGATCTGATAGTTTTCTAGAAGTGAAACCTAAGCTAACAAAGCTTATCAGACTAAGAAGAGGAACTGTGAAAGATTTTTCAGCAGACCTTCTCTTGCCCTGATGACTGCCAAGGGGTTGTGGCACTGTAGAATGGGTAAAGCCAAGTTAGTGAGATAGGCAGGTTGGTATCTTTCTGATAAGTAACATCACTGTACTGAAGAAAAACTCATGCTGGTGCTGCTGTCTACCCCAAGTTATTAAACACCTGGAGCTTAAAAAGTATATGAAAAATTTCTTAAAATGAGAAGCCTTCTATACAAACTCCTTCAGCAAGAGTATAAAGTTGTAAATATGTTGGATAATTATAGGTGTGTTGTTAGTGTCCAAACTCAACTCTGGTTCATGCAGTCTTTCATTTAACACTGAATTATTCATAAAGCAATGAGTTAAACTGCTGAAAGCAGGCAGTAATTTAGTCACTGTTTGTTTTAGTAAATTTTTTGGGGTGACTTCTTAAATGGCAGCTTTTGCTCCACTGAGTAATTGCATTGATAATACCCTAAATGCTTTATACATGTCTATAAGAAGTTAATCACATTTTTAAGACTTAAAATTTTGTTTTGTAAAGTGCCATCAGACTGGTTCTCTCTTCAAAGATAAGCAGATAAAAGAGTTGCTGCAGCAAATTGCCTAGCTTATAGAGCAGGTTCTGTGTAGGCTATTTGTTCTCAGCTATTTTTCTATCCACAAAGTTACATTGTACCCCCCTTTTATTTTCAAATAAAGATATTTGAGGGGCTGGTGCCGTTGGAGGAATTTTGGCTTTCTTGATCATGGGGAGGTTTACACGGCACCGGGCCTGCTGGCGACAGATGGAGTCCAGCTGTCTCACAGGGAGAAAAGGGTCATTGCTTATGAATTGGCGGGGCTCACTGAGAGGGCTTTAAACTAGGTTTGAAGGGGGAAGGGGATAAAACCGGGCTCACTAGAGATGAGCATAGGGGTCGCATGCCGATGCCGGGGGCGAAATCGATAGCCCAGCTCAAGTGCATCTAAACCAATGCACGCAGCATGGCATTGTGCAGCGGGAGAGATATGACTTAGTCACCATCACAGAAACATGGTGGGGTGACTCTCACGATTGGAGTGCTGCAATGGATGGCTATAGACTCTTCAGAAGGGACAGGAGAGGAAGGAGAGGCGGCGGGGTGGCTCTGTATGTTAAGGAGTGTTTCGATTGTATAGAGCTCAACAATTGTGATGATGCTATGGTTGAGTGTTTATGGGTAAGGATGAGGGGGATGGCCAATGAGGCAGATATCCTGCTGGGAGTCTGTTATAGACCACCCAACCAGGATGAAGAGGCGGATGAAGCGTTCTACAAGTGGTTGGTAGAGGTCTCTCGATCGCTGGCCCTTGTTCTCGTGGGGGACTTCAACTTCCCGGAC
>NW_008824900.1:3576190-3578689 GCF_000699105.1 Pygoscelis adeliae | reverse complement strand
AGCTCCTCCGCCAGCTCTCTCAGCACTCTCGGGTGGATCCCATCCGGCCCCATAGACTTGTGAGTATCCAGATGACGTAGCAGGTCGTTGACCGCTTCCTCTTGGATTATGGGGGGTTCATCCTGCTCGCCATCCCTGTTTTCCAGCTCAGGGCGCCGAGTACCCTGAGGGTAACTAGTCTGATTGCTAAAGACTGAGGCAAAGAAGGCATTAAGTACCTCAGCCTTTTCCTCATCCTCGGTGACAATGTTCCCCCCCGCATCCAATAAAGGATGGAGATTCTCCCTGGCTCTCTTCTTGTCATTAATATATTTGTAAAAACTTTTTTTGTTGTCTTTAACGACAGCGGCCAGGTTAACTTACTGCAGCAAATCCAGAGAAGGGTCACAAAGTTGATGAAGGGCTTGGAGCATCTGTCATATGAGGAGAAGCTGAGAGAGCTGGGACTGTTCAGCCCAGAGAAGAGAAGGCTGAGGGGGACCATGTCGATGGGTATACATATCTGATGGGGGGAGTGAAGAAGACGGAGACAGTCTTCTCATTGGTGCCTAGTGAATAGATATGAGGCAATGGGCACAAACTGAAATAAAGAAATTTCTTTTAAACATAAGGAAAAAAACTTTCTTTATGGTGAGGGTGGTCAAACACTGGAACAGGCTGCCCAGGGAAGTGGTTGAGTCACCATCCCTGGACGTATTTAAAAGACGTGTAGATGAGGTGCTTAGGGACATGGTTTAGTGGGCATGGTGGTGTTGGGTTGACGGTTGGACTCGATGATCTTGGAGGTCTCTTCCAACCTTAATGATTCTATGATTCTATATCTGAAACTTCATCCTACTGAGAAAGTTAATATTTCACTTACAGACTGGTATCTTTCATGCATGTTGTTTAGTGTTAGGAGCTGCTTAGAGTAATAACTCCTTTGTTTTATCTAAGAATAGAATAGTCATGTAACCTATTAATGTGATAGGTTTTTTTAAATTATTATTCATTAGGTACATTGGCGCAATTTAAAACCAGTCTTGCCATCCTATGTTTTGTCAAAATGTTCTCTTTGGACAGGCAGACGTAATGATAGGAATACAAGGCAACAGCAATATAATGATTGATCAGTGTAACAAGTGGTGGCTGCAGTGTTACTGCCTGTCTAGTCATTGCTAAGTATTTTTTTAGGCATGGCAGAGATGGTGAGTCTGCTTCCAGGAAATTGTCCCATCACAGTAATGTTTTCTTCATTTACTGTCTTGTGTAGCATCATCCCCTTCTGTGTGGGATTTGCAATTCACAGTCAATAATGCAATAATTATTTGTTTCAGATGACAATTAGAGGGCAAGAGACTTCCGTATAATACTGTTTCTATTTTTTTAAGCTCTAACGTTGGCTACTTGCTCTTCAGTAAATAAATGTCCTTTCTGCTTTCTTTCTAAATTTGCTAAGGCAAATTTTGAAAGCATTGAAGACCTTTAAACCTTGTCTCCCTAGCTACAAGTTATCTCACTTCCTATGCTCATAACACCTTTCTCCCTTAATCTGTAAGCTTGCCTCCTGATACTTCTCTAGAAGCCTTTTCCCCTGAAGACTTAGTCATTGTCCTTCATAGCTTTCTTGTTTAGATGTTTACATTGCTAGATACACCTTTTGACACTGGATCAAGTAATGAAGAAGTAATGAACCATGAAGGAAGAAAAATAATAAATGAAACAAAAGCAAATTACCCACCATTTTGCTAATGTGAGAATTAACTTTTAGCTGTAAATGCGAATTACATGATGTTTACAAGTCGTGGAAACATCTGTGGCAGCAGTTATCTACACCTTGACATCAGTCCATAGGACCTTAGGGATTTATGTACTTCTCTTTCCCCTCCTCCCATTCTACTGGCCAAATTAATCTTGGTCTCTATTACTGTTTCATCCTTTAAAAATGATTTAGGTGGATTGCTTTATTTTTGCATGCCTTTTGAAAGGCAGCCATGCTACAGAAATTGGTTGATACCTCTTCAAGTTTTCATTACAGCAATGTAGGACTGTCTTGAAAAAATGAAACTGTGTAGAACACTTCTCATTTAATTCCTTTGCTGCTGAGTCCCTTTGTGCAGTAAGTGGTGTTTGTATTCTAACTGCAGGTAGGGATTAGAGGCCAAATAGTTTCTCTTACTTTTGAAAGGTTAAGTCCTTCCAGAGCAAGTGAGGGGAAATTTTTGCTTTGAACACTTCTAGTTGTTTAAAGATTGACTATCGTAAGTTAATTTCATTCAGATCACAGAGCTGGGAACTTGTTTGGCTAATTGGGGGGTGGGGGTGTATGTGGTGGTGTTGTTTTGTGTGTGTTTTGTTTTGGGTTTGTTTTTTTTTTAACCCTGCCTCCTGGGAGTAGTGCCTATTAATCTGGCTTTCATAGCAATGCTTTCCAGACTTTTGGAGAAGCAAGTTGCTGGAGTCCACAGGTTGTCTTGTGAACTGTTAGTATAGTCACATAAAAAACAGTTTCACTGGTTC
>NW_008824900.1:3523632-3576170 GCF_000699105.1 Pygoscelis adeliae | reverse complement strand
GCAGACTGCTTACAGGCATGGTTTGGGGAGTCTTTGCTGCAGAAAGTTGTGAAGTAGTCTGTTCACATCGTTTTTTCCAGTTTAAGGTAGGTGTTTATTCTTCACATTGTTCTAAGTTTCCTGTTTGCTTTCAAGAAGTAATATTCTTGCTTTAAGGTTTTCTCAATGAGTCTCATCAGTGTCCTCTTCGCACCACCGCAGTTTGGTAACTGCTTCAGAAAACATTGCATTTACTGCTTGCCTTAGGAATTTTTCAATTATGTATTTTGATATGCTGCCCAATAGTTACAACAGCAAAGGTCAATTTGGTGGTAAAAGAGGTGATATTTAATATAGCACTTGAAATCAGTGAGCATTTCTTCATGATAACTTCTAGCAATGGTGGTTATTTTTTATTTAAACTTGTGTGGTATTATCCATGCGAAACTAGCATATTCTGCATTAGGCACTGAAGAAGCAAACTTTTACAGAGGTTTATTTGAAATACTGCCTGATACATTTTTAAATATTTATTTTTAAAACTCTTAAAAAGAGATTATAGTATGTTCCACAATTGAAGAGGAGTTACTCAGTGAGCGCTGAGGACCAGTGGCTCAGCAGGGCTGCCCCAGGGGGTCATTACAGGTTCCTCTGTTTTCAAGTGGTCCAGTGAGTTCTGACACTGAGGTGTAAAGCTGGACCTGGACTGCGTGTTCAGCATGCAACTGATATCCTTTGATGCTAATGTAATTTGACTGCTACAAGACTGACTTTGCTCAGTTTTTTCAGTGAGATTTACATAGCTTGACTTTTGTTTTTAAAAACAACAACAAAAAAAGTATTAAAAGACCTTTTAAAAACTTTTATGAAGGCTTTGATTCTGGAATGTCCATTTAGTCCAGCAGCAGGGGAGAAAGTCTTGTGTTTTCAGCTTTCCCCCCGCTAAAGGCAGAACCCTGGATATGAAGTTTGGAGTGTCAAAGTCTTCAAGCTGCTGCCAGCAGTGAATGACTGTCTGACTTCTCTTCAGCCTGCTAATGCTACCGTTACTGCAACTCCCTGGTCGTTTCTGGGATAGCTGTGGCAGTTCTGCATGGAGGTCTATGCAAACTGTCTGTAGTGACATGTAAAAGTCCTCAGTACTAGTAATTTCCATCGTGAGGTGCTTGTATGTGATAACTGTAAGCAAGTTTTTAGTATCACTATTACTCTTCCGTTGTGGTCTCTTTAACCTCAAAAGGAAACGGAAATGTTTCATAACCTGCTAGGGAGACTGCTTCAGTTTCTCCTCTGTGGCTGCCAGATCCAAAAGCTAATGACAAACATTATAGGTAATCTTTCAAAATTTGAATGCTTGGTGTGATATGAGTCATGACTGAAACCTATGAAGTTAGTAGCTTGCTGTCATCATTGTTAAAGTAGTAGCAGTATTCTGCCATAATTTAATTGCTGCGATAGCGGAGTCATTCTGTAGCTTTTGTCCACATGTGACTGCAAGCACGTGTTTGCTGCTGAGCAATGTATCCTACATCTTGAAGAGAGATGAAATTCTGCAGTACTCCTGTCTTATAACAGGACTTAGGTTGTGCTAAAGGCCCCATGGTCTTGACAAAATCTTTTCTGCTTTCTCATTAATAGGAAAAAAAAATACAGCAAACTTTGAGATTCCTTCCCTGTAGATTTGAATTATTGTGAACAGTAGAACAACAGAGCAATATATCTTTTGGTGACATTGAATTCATCTTATTAAACCAGTTGGATCCATCTGAACAGCTTTTTTTGAGTACAGTCTTTTTTAATTGTTGGCGCTATTTTTGTTCTGATTACTTAACAGTGCGAGTATTTGAGTATGATAATGCTGAGGTCATAGTCCACAACAAGGAGATTTTTTTTTTATACTTTCTGTAACGTCTGGCATCCCATGGCAAGATTGTAGTTTCAGAGATTTTCATCTTCTTCTTTTCTCCCTGCCCCGCCCCCAGCATCAATTGCAATAACCATTTTGCTTTCAGGCTTTCATCTCAACACTTCAGTGACACTTAGTTAATGAGCGATGAGAAGTGTGCACCTGCAGAGTCATTTATATATGATCCAGTAATTTGTGTAAGGGGACTGACACTTCTTACTAACTTCCCAAACTATATTGTCATACTCCAGTTTCTTTCCAGTTGTATACATCAATTTTTAGACTCGATTTCATTTCAGCATTCATAATCTTTCAGTAAATAAGTGAAAGCTCTTGTTTTACTCAACCTCACTAATATCTGAAACGCTGCCTCTTGGAAGGTGTCTTAACCTCCAAACTGCGGAGACCCCCTTTAAACACTTCAAGCTGTGTTGTTTGTAATGCAGTGGCATAGGTAGATAGGAAACTGTATATAACTGTAAATGTTAAATGGTTCAGAAGAAATGGTCATCGCTATTCTTCATGTTGCCTTGCATTTCTTTTTGTAATGAAAAAATAGTTACAAAGTTGTATGTGTTGCATTTTGGGGAGGTAGAAAACAGCTTAAGTGTTCTTCACCAAACAGTCTGACAGTGTCTAAGATTCTGGTATTGAAAGCTATATTTATTTAATATTTTGCAGTACTGTATTTAAAGAGTTAGAAACATTCCTTATTCATAAGGTCACTTCATGCTTTGTTGTAGTGCTTTCTTAATTTATGTGGTTTATGTTAACTTTTGTTTGATTAATAGACTGCATCTTTAATTTATTCCAGGGATACGATTAAAACTGGGTATTCTGGTCTGGGAACTGACAGTTGACATGACTGGGGTGATGTTGACACACTGTGGTTTAAGCTGCATTAAAGACAGTAGTGTGTTTGGTAGGAAGGTTTTCCCGGCCAGTGTGGACAGGTTTGTTTGTTTTTTTTTTTTTCTTCTTTGTCTTAATCCTGTATTGTATAAATTGAATAAGTCTTTGGCATTGTTCTGCTTGAGGCGAAGGAAAACATGTTTCTTAATTAAATCTTGGTATGATTTGACAATTCTTTCTCATGAGCTCTTAAGGACAACAGAGGAAAACATAGATTACCGGTTTTCGATGCTATAGTTGAAAATAAATTTTGTCATACTGCTTGCTAGTAAATCTGTTGAAAGAGGACTGTAATAGTAATAGTTGAATTTTATTAGAAATCAGAAATTCCCTTTATTCACAGAAGCCAAAAACACTCACTAGTGTTGTCTAGGTTCCATATCTGAAAGCTGTGTTACAAAATGTGTGTCAATATATGTCAGAAAAAGCAGCAGTGGCATACATCAGGGTTCAGTTTATCTTATCACTAAATAGTATCTCTCAGAAGCTGCCTCTGTTTATCTTTTTAAATTGATTGCTTTTGCTGTGAACTCTTCTGCATTTTCTCCCTCCTCTCTGCTAACCATTCATACTTTAGAGGAACGTAGAGCAGTATCTCATAGACAGCTCTTTATTTTCTTAGTTAAGGACAGTTCTTTCCCCATAAAATATGGTATCAACTTTTAAGTCCTCTGTTAAAAGAATATTTTGGATCAGCTTTTAGTGAAGAACTGACTGTTCCTCAGGTGTTTGCTGCAGTTTATTTCTAGATACTAAGTTGCCTTGATGATAACATTAAAAATTAAAAATTCCTAGTATTAATTTAGTGTAAGCAATTGTTGCATTGCTGTAGGCATGCTGTATGCTTCCAGATGGAAGTGACCTGCCAGGACAGCTTCCGTGTTAGACTAGCACAATGCTGTTAAAAGATTAAAAAGAAAAAGAAAAGAAAAAAAAAAGGCCTGCTGTGGAAACAAACTTAGTGATCTTTCCTTCTTACTCTTCTTTTTGTCACTTTTCCTGTTCCCGAGTTGCAGCAGTTCAAACCTGTCCCATCCCGTCCCGTCCCCCCTCTTAATTTTGTAGTAAGTAAGTTCTGTTTGTTTTAACTTGCTGTTGTACCGTGCTGCAGCGGTGCCAGTTGCTAGCGGGGGCTTCTGCAGCTGTATTGCCCAGGAGCTGATCTTCTGCAAACCTGTTTCTATAAAAGCAAAACTTTAAATCATACTTTATTTTGCTTTCATACTAATAATGAGAAATGAGAAAGGTGTGCACTTTATTGTGGGTGCTGTGTACTGTTTGTTTCAGCATATACATTTCACTCATGCCTCTGAGATTTGCTGCATCCTAATAAGCTTTCGAAAGCCGTGTTTGAGTGTTAGGTTTATGATCTTTTGTAGCTCTAATCCAGGTCTCTAACCTGATCTGTTTCTGTTCATGCTCAGGGCAGAGGTTATTAGTTCTGTGGATTTACTAGGAAAGTAAATAATCAGAATAGGAATGCCAGTTGTGAAAGCATCTTTTCTTGTGTACTGTGAATTGGAATAAGGCTGCAAAAGCACGTTGTGCACACCTCAGCATGGCTGTGAGGAGAGGGAGGACTGTGAAGCAACTGGTGACTGATCCTACTTCACTTCTCACGTGGCTTACGGTCGCTTTGGCCTTAGTTCCCCGGCTTTTAAAAGACGCCAGTGACTACTGCGCAGCGATTGCCAGAGCTCGTTGTACTTCTTGTCGCATGTGTTTGTCCATCTTGTGTAGGAGAAATTCGGATAGCAGACGAGCGTCTAGGCTAGTTGGTTCCGCTCAGCCGTTCCTGCAAACAGCCAGGCATCCCTATCCGCAAGCACCCCCACGCGTGCGGGGGGGGGAGCGCGAACACGGGTGGGGAGTTGGGCTCAGCCCCGGCCCGGGGGGTGCGGCCGCGCCGGGAGGCGAGGGCGGCTCTGTCCAGGGTGCTGACGCGGCGAGGGCACGGGCGGGCTGGGGCGCCGCCGGGGAGCGTTCCCCTGACTGTTCCCCTCAGGAGCAGTCTCCTTCCTGGAGGACAGGTTACCCACATCCCTGGCTACCCACGCAGTCAATAGCTTGTGTGTGGCGTTTGGGTATAAAGCTGTTCTTAGTTACAGAAATCGGTGACTTTTGGGGTTTTGTGGTGTAGTAGAACATACAAGTTAATAGCAGGACTGGTCTGTAAGAGAGACTTACCAGACACTTTAAAGAGTGCCTTTAAGTAGTGCTTGTCCTTGACGTGGTTGCAAGGGGTGATAGGCTTTACGGTTTGATGATAAAACCCAGTTTATTCAAGAACATATCTGCTTTCCTGTAATCATGCAGAAATGATCCATCAGCTTTTGATGCGCAAGCAATGGAAGGAGGCATTGTTCAGTTGTTGGGTAAATCAGGAAGATGCTTGTTCAGTCAAAGCAATGCATCTTTAAAATAGTGGGGTTTCAGTTCATGGAGTTGTTTCATATCTCTTGTTTTAGTAGTGTTTTACATATGTTTTAAACAGTTTCTGTAGCAAAACTTAATAGCAGTTATGGCTAGAAACTGGAAAATATTACCTCTGAAATGTTCCTGAGATGGTAAAGGATTTCCTTTCCAGTTTTTCCCAAGTAAGATTTCAATCTTAACCATTATATTTGATGAAATGTTTAGGTTTTTTTTAAAAAGCAGTAAGAGTGAAGAAGTCTTAAAGTAAATTGTTAATTTAGGAAGTCTGCTATTAGAAATCTGTATGTGTATAAAAATGTGGAACACCAGAAAAAGTAATTTAAAAGTTCCATTTTTATTTAATGAACGTTAAATTGATTATGAGATGCTGACTGTAAGGCCTTTGGAAACTTAAGAACCTATTTATGTTCTTCATATTTGTGTTCTGCATTAATGCAGACTTTTTGCTTCATCCATAAGTATTCATCTATTTGAGGAATTTTACAGTTAGACACGTACCAGTACAATTGTTGTGCTATAATTTAAGTAGATACTGTTTTGCACAAAAGTGTGCCATTTGTGTCCCATAAGCACTACCTGAGACAGAAATGTTAATATAGCTGATTAATTTTTATATCTTTTTTCTGTGTTAGCTGGAGATACAGATGATCCTCCGAGAATTACTCAAAATCCTGTCATTAATGGGAATGTAGCAATGGCTGACGGACATAACAACACTGAAGAAGACATGGAAGATGGTAAGTAAATATTTGATAAAAACATGTGGATTGTTGGCTTCTTTATTTTTATGATTTTTGAGGACAAAGCGGTCCACGTCTTACCTGTGTTCTCTGACCTGCAGCTCATTAAAAAAATCGAAACCCTCTGTAGTTATGACTGCTGGTTTTCTGTATAGGCATCCTTTTAACATAGCTATACAATAGGATTAGGCATCTGAGGGCTTAGGATTTTTTTCTCTTACTCTTTCTAGGTACTCATTTAAAAATTGCTGAAAGTGATACTGTCCATTGTTATATTTCGTGATATGTCCCTTTAAACGTACTGCAGCTGGTGCTTTGCTGAATAGTAATTTTGTCAGTTATGCAATTCCTTCAGGATGTTTAGAATCCTTATCTGTCCTACTCTGTTGTCAGGTGGCAGCTGTGATCAGTTTTTGTCTTTGTATGGTAAGTCAGTGATACCTATTCTGTTGAGGAACATTCCCCCCGCCCCCCCCGTTCCGATGCCCTTTTACTTGCAAATGCAAAGGAAGAAGTATGTATTGATGTCCTGTTAATAAAAGGGGACGTGTGGTTTTGAAATCTTTTTGTTGGTCTATTAAATTAAAATAAGGGTGTACAGTTTTTTCTGTTACAGAAGATAAAATAATTTTTCAGTAGCTGTGTCTAGGCTTATTTAAAGAAAGATAATGAGTTTGTAATTCACTTAAGTCTGTTGTTATGTTTAGTGAGGAAAATGTACCATGATATTTCTTAGGAGAGGATATGGGGGGGGGGAGGCTGCTCTTATTTTGAAGAACTAAATAAAATTGAACTGAGAGAAGGGAGGCAAATATGAGTGGGATTTGTTCCCCTCCGATTCCTTACTTCCTGCTGTCTTGTGAGAATACATTCAGGACTAGGCTTAAACATTTATTTAGATTTGTGCAAAATACTGAGTGAATTTGTTTGAGAAAAGTCAGAGTTTGAGGTTAAAGGTCAAAAAAGTGCTTACTTTCATATAGTCAAGGAACATATAATAGAATACGGATAGAAAATAGTAATGTTCCATGAAGAGAATATGATTTAAATTCAGGACAAAAGCATCTCATGGTTGAATTGCCTCTGTGTCGTTGGCAAAGATAAGGTTTCCTATGATCAGATTCTTGTAATAAAGTAAAAATGAGGTCTGCTTAGCCTGTGAATCTTTTTTGTCTGATTGCCTGATCTCATTCAGGGGGCTTTGATTTCTTGCTCAGAGTAACTAGCTGAGACTGAAATAGGGAATTCTGTTTTTATCAAAATCAAGTTACCTGTTCTAACGATGTTAAATGTCTTTGTCGGGCCATGGTATTTGGAGGGTGGCAAGAGAAGATCCTGTGGGTTGAGACTGACTGGCAAGGACAGCTCTGTTGAACTTCTGTTCTCAGTAATGATGTTGTTAGGTAGAAAGCCTGATAGTGTTTGCTATCAATACAGCCAGTAGATAACACATTGGTCAGTTAGTATAAAAATTTGTCCAGAAGTTGGTCTGTATATACTTGCACAAATTAAGCAAAAGGGACTTAAGCTGCAGAAGCAGCTGATGAAACTCAGGCCAGATCGAGGATGGCAAGTAATCAGATGTACACTTCTTCATTCAGGGTAACATTGACTTTTTAACCAAAAAGCTGCTGTAAAACAGTTTCTGTCATTTATCAAATATTCGAATTGTCTCAGAGACCTGGATATGAAGGTGTCGCAGTAGGAAGAAGTATCTGAAGGTATTCAGCAAAAGGCTTGTGAAAGCTTCTGTGTTTATGGTAGTATTCATGTCTTTGTGGACTTTCAGTATGGTCAGGAGCTTTGGTCCACCCTGCTGTGGGACATCTTTCAGGGTTAAAATGTGATTATTAAGCAATACTCTAATAGTTCCTCATTATCATATTTGAATAAGGAGTGTCTGGCTACATCTTGGTGCTGTTATAGCTCTGCATTGACACAGGTGGAAAATAGTGTTATTGCAAAATATTATAATTGCAAAAACATTCCTGAAGACTTGCATCATGTAAGTGGATGATGCCTCTTTTCCAAGTCTTGTAAATCAGATTAGTTGCTTGCTCTTGCATTATTTACACATCAGTGCAATTGCTCTCTTGCTGTTTGTTCTCTTGCTATCCTGGTTTGCAGCATGATGTACATGTATAATGGACAGCTTGGAGATCCACAAGATAGGAAAAAATGGAGGGAGACATTGGCCTCTGATAAACATGCTCTGTTTTCCATTGATCCCACTTGCTATGAAAAACAGCAAACTGAGCTGATAAAGAATGCATGAAGAGAATTTAGATACCCCTTCAATGAAAATCTGAGAGTTTAATGGTTCCTGCGAAAGAGGTGAAGAGTAGGATAAAAGGTTGATGCTTCCAGCTGGATCATAGAAACCAGCTTTCTGGTGAATTTCTGAGTTCAAGAAACTTTTGAGATGGTTTTGTTCTTCCTGCTTAGCACAAAAAGAAACGACTGATGAGATGGGAAAAAAAGTGCAGCTCTCATCCCCTTTGCTAGGCAACTAACCACAGGCATTGTGAAGAACACGTAATGGGGGCAGCAGTGGACCACCAACAGGACTTTTCAGATAAGGCTGCGTTCTCCCAAGCGGTTTGGCTAGAACCTGTTGTTGCTATGTGTGATGTCTTAGCAATTAAAAAGAACCAGCTGAAGGAATGTGCTATGCTTTGTACAGAGAATGACTCAATGAAGCAAGCTTTGTGAGCTGGAATAGCAGCTTCCACAAATAAAATAAAATAAATAAGAAAAACAAGGTTCTGATCAAATTTTGTTTGCAAGTGCATCAGTTTTCGAAACAGCACACAGAATAAATTCGCTTTAGAAGTTAAAGTTCAAGGAGAAGGTCCCTAGCTAAACATAAACTCACAGCTTTGCAATTACCTACTGGTCTCATTTCTGTAAAGAATTGCAGAGGCTAGGAGGCTTTCAGAAGCATCCGTCTTAGCCATGTGCTAGTATTGCACGCTGTATTTGGATCATTATTAAAATATTCATAGAATATTCAGCCAGTTTCTCCATTAATAATTCAGGTTCAGAATATTTTAATAACCTCAATGTACTTTAAAGGTAGCAACATTTACTAAGAGAATAAAGAAATCTGCTTTTCTCAAAGGTATAAACACTTAAATATATACTTCAGTCATAAAATGGATCATGTTCTGTATTTGGATCTCCAATTTGAAGGATCTTTGTCATATCATGGTGCTAAATGTGACATTCATCTCAGCAGTGAAAAAATCTTTTCCACATAGCAAATATAATCCGTTGCATGTAATTTCACCGGGCATTGTCAGCTGGGCCTGTTCTTTTTACCTGTGTTCAGGATCATGTGTCACGTTTGTAGTTCAGGGATTTATAGTCTTACTTGCCAGTTACGAAACCAGGACACACTACTAAATTATCTTGCTGCCAATTGCAGTCTTTTATTGGAAAACTGGTGGACATGTTTGTGATGGTGAAAAAAGGTTTTATTTATTTATGTGCTCAGAATGCTCATCACAGTTACTATTTAAACTTCATTTTAAAATATAATTCATGTTTTAATCGATTTCACTTGCTAAAAATATGGGCTTTCTGGAAGGAAAGGAAGGTTGTTATTTCAGGAGGTTGTGTTTTGTATTTTTAAAGAAACTTCTATTTTAGGGTTGACCTTTGTTATGAGGCTGCATTTTTGTGGAGTAGTTACTAGTGATTGCTCAAATATTTTACTGAGAAGAGTACCCTTTCCTGGTGAGTTCTCATGCACAGGCTTTCCTGAAAAGAAATCAAGAAATACAGGCAAACTTTCTCTGCAGATGCTGCGTGGGCTGCCTTTTTTAGCTGACGCCGTAGCAGCGCTGCTGCATCCTTGTGCTGAAGTGCTCTGAAAGCTGCATCAAAGGAGGCAGAAAGCAAACTTGGTCGGCTCATTTTTCAGAAGCTTAGACTAAGCCCAGAAGTACTGATCTTGATCGTGAACAGGGAGGCGTTCTCGAGCTGGTTTGAGATACGTGTGATGCAAGACTGATTTTTAAATTGTTAACCGTGTTACAGATTTTTTTGATTCTGCCTGCGAATCAAGTTTGAGAGCGTACAGTTCCTTTGGCTGCAGCCTGTCTGGCTCTTGGTCGTAGAAGACTGGCTTTCTACTCTGTTAACAGGCAGTGAGTAGGTAAAATGGGTAGGGAACAGTTTTTAAGTAGGTGGTAGACTACTGGTTAGTTACATGTAGGGAAAAAGAGGAGAAAATAATCCTTTGAACTCTTCCGTTACTGAGGACGCTGACAGCACAGGGTGATGCGAAGGTCATTGCAGGTGTAGAGGAGAGAGGAAGCTGGTTTCTGCCATAGTACTATTACTTTTAAGAGAGAATTTGGAATGCTTAGGGCTGTCAGGCCATACACAGATAAGATCAACTGTGTTGCCAAGATCAATATCAGAAGTAGGACAACTGCTTAAAACGAAAACCATTTTGCAAGGGAGAAGAATGAAATCTGTCAAAGCTCCCCAGCAGTTGTGGGCAAAACTTTTTAATTTTCTGTATTGAAGTGTATGATCTTTACAATGTTTCATGTTGTAATCAAGAGAGTTTCATTTTTTTAAGTAAGGTAGCAACCAGGACTTTTTTTTTTTTTAAATTCTTTCAACACTGTCTCTGGTGCCATGCCAAGCTTTGAGTGAACGACTGCTTTGCATGTACAGAAATAATACATTTGTTGTATACTGTGCGCCTTGTCACATAATTTCATGATCTGATTTCTGTCTAGGTGTCGTTGTACCTCAGTGCTTTTGGTTTTGGGTGTCACTGCACATGTGACACATCTGCTTCGGTTCTGCATCACCCATGGGTGGTGTGAGAATAGCAGTCTGACCATGGGTGCTGTCTGCCGCCTTGTATGCTGCTCAAACCTCCTTATGCCCAGTAGCAAATCTTTGCATGTTACACAGGTGTTAAGTTGGAACCACAGAAAAGAAGTGTCTTGTGCGTATTCTGTATTTCATCCCTGCCCTGTAAAATTGTTGGGATAAGTTGCAGGTTTTTCCTCCCTGTATGCAATACGAGGCGTGTCACAATAAAGAGAGCCCAGTCTTGTGCCTTCCTGAAGCTGTCACAGTTCTCCAGCACCCTGTTACAGCTGCGTACAACAGAAGCAGAACAGATTGTGGTATATGAAGAACTGGGGATGTGGGAAGAAGGCAAAATTAGTTTAATTGTGTGTGTCAAAATAAGCTATTAAAAAAAACCCAAAACCAAAAACAAGTGTCTCATTTAACTTTGTTTTAGACCACTAAAAATCTCTAAGATTTTCACATAGCACAAAGAATACAGGACCTACTCTTGAGCTGTTCTTCAGCAAACTGGTATGAGATTTAAAAACAACCCAGCAACCAACCATGGGGTTAATCTGTTTTGAAAAGATACTGTTACATGCAGAAAACAGCTAAATGGTGACTTGGTATCAATAGGGCAGTTGGACAGATTGTGAAAATCCTTTGCACATCTTGGTTCATGCAAGCAGCTAACTTAAACTGGGCTGTGAAGATACTACACAGCATAGAAGAGTTAGAGTGGGCTGTGATGTATGTTGTAAAGCATTTGATGTCTCTGTCTTCTTGTACCCACTGCTTTAGCAGAAACTTGAGTGGTAGCAAATTCTAGTGCTAAGGAATTATCTAAGAAAATAGTATACAAAAGGAATGTGTCTTTCAGTGCTCTGTTTTCCTGAATGGTGCTGCAGTGTTTTTCAAAATGAAAACATTGAAACTTCAGTTGCTAAGGAGTTCAGTGCCTCTCGGGCTTTGGGGTTTTTTTTGGTTGCTTCCAATATCCCACTACATAAAACATGCTCACGTTGTGTGATTTTTGAAAATGACGTTTTCGAGTGAAGAACATCAGTTTTTACAAATAATTTTGTGTGTGTGTTACAGATACAAGTTGGCGATCAGAAGCAACGTTTCAGTTTACAGTTGAACGCTTCAACAGATTGAGCGAGTCAGTTCTCAGTCCTCCTTGCTTTGTACGAAATTTGCCATGGAAGATCATGGTTATGCCACGACTCTACCCGGACAGACCACACCAAAAAAGCGTAGGATTCTTCCTTCAGTGCAATGCTGAATCTGATTCCACGTAAGACCCTTTTAATTATTGTACAAGTTCTCATTTGATACTAGTTAATCTGTATTGCAAGAAATACAAACATCTAAAAAAATTGTTTTACCTAGCTTTCTGCAAGAAGAAAGAATTCTTGCAAGGGTTTCAGTAGTCGTGTTCGTGTCCCGCCCCTGTCCCCCCCATCCCGAATCATAAAAGTAATCCTCTCTTTAGGAGGAGCTAAAAGTAGCTTGTGTAGCTACAAGTTTGTGGTAGAATTTAGATATATTTCTGTTTGATTGCTGGGGAGAAGCCTTTGACTAACAGTTTTCTTGGCATGGGAAAAGTTCTGGGTTTATTTCAAATTGAAGTGCTACTGGTGCTTCTCTAACCCTGCTGAGCTATAAATCCTGCCCTGTAAAGCGTGTGAGCAGGTAGCTGCTAGCAACTGAGGCAGAGCGGTGTATGAGGTACTCATCTCCTTAAATGGAGTTCATTGCTCATCAAGTGAGATAGAAACACGTACATGTTCTTGGAGTCCTGTGTGCAAATCAAAATTGGCTGTGTTTGACCACTTTTGTAAATGATAGGGAAGTTTAAAAAGATAAATACAAATTTCTGGTGTACTACTGCAGCTTATCCAGCTAGAGTGCAGACCCCTCACAGGTATCCTTTCCAGTAGGGTAACTCCATTCTTGCACCAAATCTCACACAACTTATAGTTCACTCTGAATAATAAGTTGCTTTTTTCCATCACCTTTGTAATCTGAAAGGTGAGTGCTCAGTGCAGAAGGTAAAGAAGAAAGTTGTAGGTGTATTAAGTAGTCACAGGAGAATTGGTTCACACACAAGTGGTCATAGATAAAGGATAACGTGATCTTCAGAAGTATCAACCAAGGTGTAGCTGGTGGAGCTAAGCAAGCAGTAACGCCACTGCATGAGAGAGTGACACGACCTTGTCTGAACTGATACTCAGTCTGACCGTCTTGGCGCAAGTGGGATGAATTTGAACAGGCATGGTCATAAAGAAGTGCTGCTGAGAAAATTGGGGAGTTTGTCTTGTGGGAGGGAGGGTAGAACGGCTGCCTCCTTTCCTTAGCCAAAGGAAAGGTTTTCACACTCTGGAGACACCAAGACTGCTTTGAGTTGGCCTACCCATCTGCACTGAAGTAGATTAGAAATAGCTCACCTTAGAGAGAGAGCAGTTAGCTTCTTAAACCACTGTTACCTGCGAACGATTGCCCCACAGTACTTTCTAACAACGCTATTGCTGTAAGAAAATCTCCATTCCAGCTTCACATTCATAATGTGGCTTCAGAAAGCCCCAGGGATTCATGCCCTCAATAACAATTAACCAAATCTTAACATCTAATAAGGAAAAAAAAAATTTCTATACGTGAAAGTAATGTACCAAAAATCCCTAACAAAAAAAAAAAATTAATGACTACAAAAAGCTTTGTTTTGAATGAGTTTCAAATGTTTATTTTGTATTTATAGGTCATGGTCTTGTCATGCACAAGCAGTTCTCAAGATAATAAACTACAAGGATGATGAAAAATCATTCAGTCGTCGTATTAGTCACTTGTTCTTTCATAAGGAAAATGACTGGGGTTTTTCCAACTTCATGGCCTGGAGTGTAAGTAATTGGACATGTATTAATCTGTTACTAGATAGGAACAGTTTTGAACTTGCATTCCTGAATACTGAGATACCTATAGAAAAGGGGGGTCCCGTGTTCCCCCCTGTCCCCCCCCGCTGTTATTTTTTTCTGTCGTTGCTGAAGTCTTTTTCAATATCTTACAAATTCCTGTACTTAATTATTGTAGATTGCTTTTACTTACGTTGTGATTTAAGTATTTCCTCATTATTATTATTTTCTGCATATTTGAATGCTTGTTGTTTTGTTTTTATTATGTGATAATCAATGTCATTCTAAAGCAACATAGATTTTCCTGCATTTCCATGTGTTCCTTGGATATGCGTACAGATATTTAATGCCCTAATAATACTACTAAGACTTATCTTGGATTGAGACAGCTTTTTAAGCATTTTCAAAGGTTGGGCCCTTAATTTTTCATCTGGCTGCAATATTGTCCAGAAGAAGCAGAGCCTTTGATTACTGACTCTTATTACCCACAGAAAATTGAAATAGTACTGCAAAACCTTAAAAGCCAGGAACAAGTTTCCTGTATTGAGACATCAAAAAAGAATTAAAGTGTATTAAGCTGGAAAACAGCTTTGTTGGTGTCCTTCAATTTTTTTTCTTCAGTTTATTATTACTGATAGCTCAGGCTTGGAAATCAGGTGAAGTCTAACTGGATACAGTCATGTTGCAAGATCCAGTTTTCATGTTCGTGTGTCATTCCTGTTTTACAGGAAGTTACTGATCCTGAAAAAGGCTTTATAGAAGAGGACAAAGTTACTTTTGAAGTCTATGTTCAAGCAGATGCTCCACATGGAGTGGCGTAAGTTTAAAAATAAAATTCTTAATTCTAATATTTTCATGTTGCTTAAAATTGTTCAAGTATTTTGTTATTAATATTTGTAGCTCTCGTTAGAGATTCTCACTTGTCACCTTTAATTGATGAATTCTCGCATGGCAAGATTTTTCATTAGTCACATAAACATTTTGGTATAGGTTAAATTTCCGTTTGCATTAGTCAGCATAATGTTGTGGAACTTTAACTTCTGTATGAATTGATTTGTGATTTAACACCTCTGCAAATCTAGCTTCAACATTTCTGATTTTACAGCTGATAAGGGTTTCCGAGACAGTCAGGTGGCTCTGCTATCTAACTGGCCTTGGTTTACAGTTGTTTTAAAACTGCCTCATCTCAGTCTTTCTGCTTCATGTTACTTTTAAACATATCGGTTGTACTGAAATGCAGACTTGCCCTTAAAAGTACTGTTCTGGGTTCCGGTACACTTTCATAGTAAATAATTTTTCTGCCATATGGAATACCTCTTTTAAAAAAATAATGAAAAAAACCTAACTAAATCACAAAGCATTTAATTGCAAAGACTGTTGTTACTGGCAGGCAGTAGTGAAGTGTAGCCTGTTATTTGAACTTCAATGATGAAGGGTAGCTGATATCTACCAGCAGTGCTACCTTAGAACAAATACTCTTTATTACAGTTAATACAAAACTATCTTGTTTTTAACTACTAACTATTTTCTAGGTGGGATTCAAAGAAGCACACAGGATATGTTGGCTTAAAGAACCAGGGAGCAACTTGTTACATGAACAGTTTGTTACAGACTTTATTTTTCACAAATCAACTACGAAAGGTAATTAATAAGTGAAAGAAAATGAGATTGCTAATTGAAATATCCAATATGTTATATTTATAAATGCTTCAAAACAGAGCTCTCAGTTCCTTTTGCCTGCTATGTCCTCTTAGAGAAGTTATGACTTACATGGTGATGTGCATTTTACTTGAGGCTGAGTGCAGGAAGCTTCCTTTTATAGTTTGTCGGACACAGGCTCTTGGTTTTTGTGAAAGCACACAGAGTACCTGGTGAAGATCTGAGCTTAAGGGGTGTTTCTTAGACTGCCTGATGTGTTACCGTTGCTATGAATTGTTGGAATTTTTTTTTTTTAAAAACTGATTACTCTACATCTTACAGATGAGAGACGGAAGTAATTTTCCTTTCTTGAAATAGTTAAAATAGAGAAGTAAATTATGACTTCTCAGCCCATAAACATTGTAAAAAGATAAACATGTATGACCTTTGTAGTTCATTTGTTTTGCCTTTTAATTTATATTATGCATTTGGATTTTCTGTTATTATGGTTAGCATCTTTGTAGTGATGGAAGGCGTTATAATTTCGGTAGTTTAAACAACTTATTTTTATATTTGCTTCATTCATATGTTTTTTATTTACTGTAGATGTTATTTCTTTTCTGGAAGGAAGAACTGCTTTAAATACCAGCTTAATAAATAGCTCATCCAAACCCAGGATGAAATATACTAGATAATGTGTTAGTTTAAAATAGTGCAATAGCTTTAATGGGATGATAACATAAATGCTGACTTGATATTGGAGGTGGCTATCTGGAAGAGGGGATATACTTGGGAAAAATTGTGACTTGGCACCATTTAGTTTATTGGAGTGTCCTATTGATACTAATTCATCCTTCTGCACATTCCTGTGCTCATTGTGTATCTCTTAGTGAAAATGAACTGTTCTCACTTCTGATTTCTCCTGTCTTATACCAGTTGTTACATTTCCATTAAGCTCTCTTTTTTCCAAAATCTCCCTTTTTAATGTACCTACTTTTTCATTGCCTTAGATTTTCCACCATCTTATCAGTATTTATATCACTGTGGCCTGTAAGTGTCCCAGTTGGGATTTCTTTTTTCTCTTTTGCGATGTGCTGCTTACTCTGAAGCATTGCAAAAAATAGCACATCGAACTCCAGTAGACTGTAACTGAGATCTTACCAATGCCATGTACAAGAAAGAAATACTTGACTTGTTTTACATGATGCACCTGTTTCTTTTTTGCAAGAGGTATAATTTACTCATTCAGTTTATCATTCATTATAATGCCTGTTCTTTTTGCTCAGCACTCATAATGTTTGTGCATTTTATTTTCTTGGACAACTTCACGTTGCTCTTGAAAGAAAAATGTGTTTTTATAATAGCTACATCTAATACAATTGAGTAGTTCCTTTCAGGACAGTCTTGTAGTCAATAAATCAATAAGTACCATGAAGTAATCTTGTTCTCTGAAGAAGAAATTCTTTTGGTGATACAGATTTGTTTCAACTGAACTAATCTTTTCAGGCATTCCCCTGCGCTTATCCCCCAGCCGCTAAATAAATACCAGCTTTTAGGGAGTGTTAATATCTGGATAGTGACCATATGAGAAAGCTTCATTTACTAGCTGGTAACTGCAGCTTCCTTTATGAAAATGTTACTGGACATCAGCTGAAATGCCCAATTCTCTGCTCATTCTTCAGCTTTTCAGAGCCCCTATAAACAGAACAGACTACAGCGGTACTTTCAGACAGTTTTAATAGTTGTCTTGTCTGAAAAAATGAGTTTCTACAACATTTTTGTTTTCACTTTGAGCAAACTTGTTCCTCTTAAAACAGGGTAAAATAAAGTGTCTGGTATCCTCAGTTTGCTTATCACCAATTCCGTTATTTCTGTTAATCCTCCTTACTTAGAAGAAAAAATGATTTCTATTGCTGTTATTTAAAGCTTTGTTAACAGAGAAGCTGCTGTCAAGAGTAGAGCTGGGAAAGCAATGAACAATGGCGAAGGAAAGCACGTACCTATGGAAAGTCAGACTCTGGTGAAGTGTGGGTGAGGACTTATGGAGAGATCCTTTCTTCTTTGCTCTGTTTCCAGACAACAGATGGGAGGTTCTTGGGTATTTGAAATAAGACCTCCCTTTATTAGCAACCAGGTGGCTTCAGTGGTAGGGAATAAAGCAAAGGAACACTCTCTTCAGAGCGTATCTTATTTGTCTGTCTGTGATAAATCCATGCTTAAATGTAGTCCACCCAGGCAAGGGATGTGGTAACTTCCCAAATAGGTCCAGGTTTGATCCTGGACCACGTCACATGAGTCTTCCTGTGGCTGTCATCAGTGCCTCCAGACAGTCAGTACTTGCGGCTGCATCCAGTCCATTTTAAAACTCTTTGCTGCTTCGCTTGAAAAATTCCCTACAATTAATGAGAACACTGCAGAATGTTTATATAACCATGCTAAAATCATAAATACTGATCCAGTACATTTCTCCCTGATTTGGCTTGCCTCGATTTATCTAATATGTTTTACCTTACCTTGGAATACCGTATGCAGTATTTTCTTCCCTTCTTCAAGTAATTGTCTTGACTTTAAGCAGTGTGTTCAAGCTTATCTGTAGCATTCTTTCACCATGTAAATATCTAAAATTTTTCTCATATCTCTTGTGTCTGTTGCTTATAGCCATTGCCTATACATGTCCCTGTCATTCTTTTGCGTTCATTTCCTGAGGGAACTTCTCAGGTGTTAAATTAGGGATTCTGTTTTTTTTCAAATGGATCAAAATGCCTCACTCCTTGATCTTGAGGTCAAGGTTTCAGAGTTTGGGAGGGTAAGGCATAAAAATAAAGGTTTGGAGAGGATCGTATTTGAAGAGTGGTTTGTTTTAGCATGGAGAAACACTTAAGCTTTGAGAAATGGGCTTCAATCATACTTACATACACAAACAGAAGGAGGAAGTCTATGTGTTAAATGTTTAGTTTGTAGTAACAAACACATTTAGAATTTCACAAGAAACAACACTGGTGGTTTTATTCAATGGCAGCTGGAATGTAGTCATTTTAAATAAATGATAAATGATTATTTTAATATTACTTGAGAGAGATAGGAAAGGAATTAATTGTCCAGATGGTATACGAGGAAACCAGATAGGAACTAAATACAAAGGATCTGGTTTTGATTAATTATCAAGGTATTCTGAACTCCCATTTATACCTTTTCAATGGAGGTGACTAGCGAAAAGCACTAGGTTGACTTGTAGCCTGTTGTAGTATCGTCTTGGTTTCTTATGAAGACTATTTAGCATTTGAAAATTTATTATTTATAAGTCTATACAAAAATGTTTTATGAAAATGTGTCAGCATTGACTATATTTGAATTTTTTTCATTACTTGATTTTTTTTTTTCATCTTATTTCGATTTGTGAAAACATAGCAAGTAACTTACTATATTTTTGTTTTTTAAAAACATTTACAAGATGTTAAAAACAATGAATAGGGGCTGATGATAAAAATTTGGAAGACTTGAGACTTGGTCATTCAAGTATTTCCTGTTTCTACCTTTAGCCAGTGAAGACCAGGTCATAAAAGGGTTCATAAACCAGGGGCGGGGAAAGGTTAAGTTGACTCTGCAAGATGCTGACTCATTTTGTTGTTCATATTTTAAATCAAAAAAATAACTTTTGGTCGTAAAATCAAAGGTATAATTTTAGCTATTCATATTTGAATTGGAGTTTGCCCAGATCAGCATGGTTAACTGTAACTCTGCATTTGGATACTGAAAATAGAGAAACAGCTGAGAATAGTTTTCTTTATTAGCTTATTAGAATTGTTTTGAAATTGTATGTTCTGATCTTAGGAAAGAAATTTTCACAATCAGGGTGGTCCAACTTTACAATGGGATGTGTGGAGAGCTTGTGGGATCTCCGTTCCTGGAGATGCTCAGAACTCAACTGGATATGACCCTGAGCAACTGGACCCAACTTTGAACTTGGCATCTCTATGAGCAGGACCAGAGTTCAGAACCTACAGAGTTCTCTTCCAGACCAAATCACTATAAGCTTTAAACTCTTAGAGCAGTGCTTAGCTCATTAAAAAAGTTGCTGATGAAACTGCATGAGACAATACTATTTTTTGTTCTCTTAATTTTTCCAGGTTAGCCAGGTTAGCCTAATGGATTGGCAAAAACAATGGCATGAAGGATTATTGAGTTTCAACAGTTAAAATTTGTTGCCGATGATAAAATTGAAGATGCTATTTTCTTCAATTTATGAAATTTGAAAAAGCAGTTTAAGCAAATTTTGAGAATAAAGCAGAGCAAAGGAAGAATTTCTTGTTGCCGTTAGAGTGGGGCTGGGCTGTTGTTCTTAAAATTGTGCTAACGTAGTAAGGATTCTGCTGGCTGTCCTTCAACAAAAAGTTGATGATAACTTTCAGCTAATTTCTGTTCATGTTTCCCCTTTTATGTGCATAAATACCGCTATTAATGATGTAGCTCACAACTAAGTAGAAACATAAAATTTGGAGGCTACCTAGTGTTCAGTCATGATTCTGCTTTATGTCATCTCTGTTTACTGTTAAATTTTGTAAATTAGATTTAAATTATAAGGTGATGTGAACTATCATATTGCTTTACAGTTGCATAATTAACCAGTGGTTTTTTTGTCTGAATATAAGGGATTTGCTTTCTTTATGAAACTGTTCAATATGTCAGTAAAACCGTTTCTTTTATTTCATCTTACTACTGTAGCTATTCTGCTGATAGTTTCTTATTATATTATTCTTCTAAGTGTTTATGTGTCTACTTTTGAAAAATCTTTTTGTGGATATTCAAAATTGGAATAGGAAACCGGCCTGCCAACTTCTTAAGAACTCTTCCACTTTTCTTCTTTCTTCCTTTCTTTTTTGACATTCCCTTCTGTTCTTTTTGTATCAACCTTGTCTGTATCTAATGTCCATCTCATCTGGTTCCCATCAGCTCTGTATTGAGCATTTATATAATGATGAATGTGTTTCCTCAACAATTCAGCTACATAGTGGAAGTAATAAACTTGTTCTGTATATTGGGAACTGAAGTACACGATAAGTTAGAGGTGCTGGACACCGCTGAAATCTAGGCTGATGCAGAAACTGAGTGAGAACTACTGAGATCCAGTTGAGTGCTTCACTCGCAGAAATGTATCATTCCCTGTTGCTTCACAGGCAAAAATTCAGCTGGCAATTTTTCTGTTTCTTAACAGGTTATTTTCTCATATGCTACTTAATATTGGAGTCTTCATTTTTTCATGTGTTATTACCTAATCTCTTTGCAGAGTTGTCTGTGTTTTCTTTTTACGTTCGTGCTTTCTAAATGAGCATCTCCCTGTAAATACCTTTTCTTTGCTGTTACTTTTCCCTAGATATATTGGTGTACATTTTTTTAAAAGTAAATCTCATTTTGGTGCCTATTGAGCTCTCCTAATCCCTGTTTGGTCTATTTGTGTAATTTCTTTGTTCTCAATCGTTCCCAGATCAGTATAATCAGTGAATTGAATTGTTAAGCTGTTTATTTGCTGGACAGCGATGATGTTAAGTAGGAATTAACGTATTGGGGGAATCTCAAAGCTTCCTCTGACATCCTTCTCCTCCATGTGGACCATTTCTGGTTTTGTTCACTTGTTGCCCTTTATGGTTTCATGTGGTTGGGGTTTTTTTGTTTGTTGGTTGGGTTTTTTTTTCCCCCACTGTAGGTGACAATATTCAGAATAGCCAAGCTACAGCATAAAACTGAAGTTATTTTCAAAAGCTTATAGTATTGATCAGCATATCTGGTCCTGTGATGATTGTGTAGACATACCAGGCGTGATAAGTTTTTCGAAGGTGTTGAATGCTTTAGTGCATTTACTTTTCTAGGGTGGAATAAGGGAACTGTTTACATAAAATAACCATGAATGGAATCTGTTGTTCACATCTTTCTAACCACTATGCTCCAAGAAGAGCGATTCCAGATAATTGTTTTTACACTACAGTATGAGATTTTTTTCAGAATCTTTTGGAGTGATGATTAAATGGAGTTACATGAAGGAAGGCACTGAAGAGGAAAGAATGCAATAAACAATATGAGCAATAAACTTTTCCTTAAATACTAATTGAACTACATGCTTTTTCAGGCTGTGTACATGATGCCCACAGAAGGAGATGATTCATCCAAAAGTGTTCCGTTAGCATTGCAAAGAGTGTTTTATGAGCTGCAACATAGTGACAAACCAGTTGGAACTAAAAAGTTAACAAAATCTTTTGGGTAAGTTTCAGAAATTTGGACTATTTATTGGGCTATTAGAGGCTTCATAAAGCTTTTCTTTAAAAAGGTTTTATTTAAATCATGCTATTTTCAGAGAGGTGCAGAGAAGTGTTAATATAGCATTATGTTAATTGCTAACTTTACTTAGTTTACTTGGATAGGTTTTTTATTTATAGAAAGTACTAAAGACAGCTGATCCAAAAGTCAGATTTTTGGGGGAGGGGAGCAATACACAGTCAAAGACAACTGTTAGTAGTAGCAGGGTTATAATTTACCTGTTACCTGAAAATTGTATGATGTTACTTAAGTAAAATTCAGGACAAAATACTCTGTTGAAACATTGCAGTTCATGTATTGTTAATGTCTTTTAAAAAAAATTTAAATGTTTTAAATTTAGAGAAATAGCAGTAATTTGCATTTCCATATTGTTAGTTCTGCATTGATGACTGTTCTAACATTTTCTTATGACATATCAAAGATGCACATATTTTTGCCTATGCACAATTTGGACGCATTTAATGCTGTATTCTGTTTCGTGATTTAAAGCTTGAGAGGAGTATCTGTTGCATGAAGTAAAGGTGTTGGAGCACACACACAAAGTAATTCTTTGCATTTTCCTCATTCTAGCACCCTCTTTTCCTCCATAAAACATCTACAAAAGGGCTTGCTTTTTATTTTCATTTTTGCCCAGTAACCAGTTAACTGCCCAGTATTTTTTCCAGTCTGGTGGTACTTCTTGTGAGATGGTGTTACAGAGTGTAATTTTAAATCTGGAGTTTCTAGACATAGAATTACACAATATAGCTGCATTGAGGGTGCTGGATTTTTTTTTTTTACTAGCTTGATGTTGCAGTTGAGCACAAGTTAGGACAGAAGATTAAGATTAGCATAATCTTTACAAGCCTTCTCTTTGCATGTTGTGTAAGCATGGAGTAGGATTTTATCAAAAATTGTTCTAAAAGATTGTATTTCGCATTACTTTGTTGCGCTTTATTTGTAGACTAGTCTTTTGTAGTAATACTGACAAGCATTTTTTTATTTACAAACAGGTTAGGAAGTTTGTATCATCTCTTTCACATAGCTGTCCTAGTGTCCATCACATTTGTGAGGTGTCTGATCCCGCATCTTCTGCTAAAGCTTGTAGTAGCAGTCAGTCCTGATAAGACTCTTTGTAACCTTGCGTCTTTGTAACCTTTTCGTTTTCACCTTTTGGGGAATCGGTAACCTCAGTGTTGTATGTTTATCTGGTTGTATCCTCTTCCTGCTAGCACACGGTATATTTAGTTATCAGCACTGCTGCTGTCCTGTTACACTGGAAAGACTTGCTGATATCATAAATATTTCATCTTGAGTTAAGATCCCAACTGTGTCATCTTTAGTAGCATGAAGAGATCTTTTCCGAGGATGTTGCAGATGCTAAATTTTGTATCTGAGGGCAAGGTTTTAAAAATGTGTTCATGCCTGCCTTCGTTCTTGGTAAGGAATTTTTGAATATGTTGGAAGATTTTGTCTTTCCCCCCCGTTAAGTCAGAGAGGGGTTTCTGACCTCTTGAGACCTACCTATATGCTGTGTAGAGTGTTACTTTTTACTGGGTATTGTGAGTTTCTAAGTTGGGCTTCTTTCAGTAGAAAGTGATGCCATTGTCTGAAGGAGCCCGGTTTTATCTTAATATTAGTATGTAACCTTTTTCTTTGATTTTGTCCTTTAAGCTGGCTAGTATTTAAAACCTAGGGAGTCACGAGGTTATTTTCCATTCTTAATTATCCAACAGGTCACTTAATTTAGCTTGTTTAAGTGTGGACCCCCACACAGTTGTTTTGGCATGCTTTTTGGAGTAGTATGCTGCGGTGTGACAGTGGCAGTGAGTCACAGAGAAGAGAGTGGGAGGGGAAGATAAAGTTAGTACTGCTCCTGATCACCCCTTTGCTTGTGGCTTCAAGGGCCGGGGTTGAACCTCATGCTGAAGCTAAAGCTGACAGGAAACATAGCTTATTTCATATAGTTGGGAGTGATGACCGTTGCAAAAAGAGTTGTCAGAGACTTAAAATTTAAAAAGCATTCTTGAGTTTAAGTTAAAGAGTTCATAGGAGAAAGTATTTCATGCTGAAACTAAAAACACTTTATGCTTCTTTTTTATTTAAGGAGTAGTGCTGAATGCCCTTGTTGCAGTGTGCCACCTTGGCTATGAGGTGTTTAGAGGCTGTTGCTCTCACCTCTCCTTTCACATGAGTGTGTTTGCACAAGAACGGTTCGGGAAGCTGGATGCCACCTTGCATCCTTGGAGTTACTGTGTGTCCAGGATTAACTATTTAGATGAGCACAAAGGAACCAGTATTTTCTATAAATCCATTTACTTCCTTTCATGTGCCGAAATAATCCCTGAACGCTACTTGACTGCACCTGAAGGGCCCTCAGAAGAGAGGCAACTAGAAGCATGCTGTGGAAACTATTCTGACAGCATTGAATTGCTCCCAGGCCTTTTCTTAAGAGGTTTTTTTGACATGAACTGAGACTAGGTTGTAGACTGGAAGAATTCTTCTGCTAGCGACAGCCTGGCCCTGGCTCTGGGGCTGGCTCTGCTGCCTTCCTGGTCCCCGTCCCCAGATCCACAGAGAGAAGGCAGGTGGGCACAGAACGGCTGCCAAAATGTCCCACAAGTTCACTGCCCATTCTTACTGCCAAGTAAATGCTGCAGAACTAAAAAAAACTGCACATCAGCCAGTACTAAATCTGAGAGTCTTTACGTCTTGCTATGTATTAAATTCTTGATCTGCAAAGAAATCACAAAAATGTCTTTTGAGCTGTAAGTTTTCTTCATAATAGAATAATTTTGTATTAATTTGCCTTACAAAGGTGGGAAACTTTAGACAGCTTCATGCAACATGATGTCCAGGAATTATGTCGAGTGGTATGTTTTTACTATTTATTACTGATCTGTGATGCGTAACGTTGTCTCTTGATATTGTGTATATATAATATAATTTAGTAACACTCCTAGTAATAGTGGCACTGGTTAATTTAAATTAGGTCTCTAAGACATAGAGGTTTTACCTTGTTTTGTTTCTCTTTTTTAAGAATGGAATTCATTGTGGCCTTTTGTGGGTGAGGAATTTGTAAAGGATAGGGAAGGTTGAAAATAAATGGCACGTATGCTAGTGGTCCTTGTATAGCCATGGAGAGGAATGCAGTTTTGAAGATGCAAATGCATTGTTACAGTTATGAGGTTTTCCATACTCGAAGGGATGTAGCTGGGGTAGTCGTCAGTGCAGTTTTTAGGGGGAAGAAGAGGGTTTAAAGGACTAGAAAGGAGATGCCAGTATGAATAGACTAACATTTCATTTTTATGCAAGTGACTTAGAGTTTAATCAGTGGTCATCTGTGTGATGAATAAATTAAAAAACTGCAAGTTTATCCTATGTAAAAACTTAATTTTTCTTTCAGCTGCTTGATAACGTGGAAAATAAAATGAAAGGCACATGTGTAGAAGGCACTATTCCTAAATTGTTCAGAGGGAAGATGGTGGTATGTATTTAATCTTTTTTTTTATTTTATTTAAATTAACTGTTACTTGTTTACATTGAAATTCTGTGGTTTTTTGTTTTACAGTCTTATATCCAATGCAAACACGTAGACTATCGATCTGAACGAATAGAAGATTATTACGACATCCAGCTAAGTATAAAGGGAAAGAAAAATAGTAAGTGGTACATTGTGATACGCACCAATCAAATACTTCAACATGTTGGACACCTTTAGTGCCTCTTGATTTCAAATGGGTTTGTTGGTGTTCAGCACTTTGAAATATCCTTGCTTTAATTTCAGAGGAAAGATTCTTTGACACCTCATTGAAAACATTTTCTGCAGAAAACGTTTTTTGCTTACGTGACTTTTTTTTCCTTCTCCCATTTCCCTTCCGTGCTCCTTCCTCCCTAGTTCTCTCACTGATATCTTTCCATAAAACTCTATGAATTTTAGGAGTTTTCCTGGTGTCGTAAAAGTGCATACTGTGCCGTGGTGATAACAGTAGTGTTGTCACAGTAGGTTATAATTTATATATGAAGATGAACTTGGAGTAAATAGATTCTTATTTAGACCTGACCATAGTAATAGGCAAATAAAAAGAGTGAACTAATTGGAGCAGCGTAACAGTGGTCCCCTATCATCACTTTACCAAGTACTTGGCATACAAGACATGAAAAAGGACATGTAAGAGTCCAGCAAACAGAATCATCTAGCTTGATACTTAACAGTTGCAAAGTGAGAATAGGAGATTGGGCAGACAGTTGTAACTGTGATTTTAAAATCTGTTTATATTCTTATGTATGCCCCTACAATTTGGTGCATTTCTTAACATTCTTAAGCAATAGAAAACTTTTTTTTTAACAATAAAAACAGTAAATTTCAAACACAAGCTCTCATGTCTTAATATGTTATTTGATTAATACATTGTTAAGCTGCCAGGCTAGAGTGAACTCACGTTTTTTTTTCTTCCTCCTTCTCTATAATTTCCCAATCATTTTTTTCCATTTAGTTTTTGAGTCCTTCATTGACTACGTTGCAGTGGAACAGTTGGATGGTGATAACAAGTATGATGCAGGAGAACATGGCTTGCAGGTATTTTTCTTTTTTTAATTTGGTTTTAAATTTTATTTCTCTGTCCTTGATAAAATAACTAAACAAAGAAAGCTATGGTAGACAAAAAATGTTGCAAAACCCATTCTAGGTTGTATCAACTGATTTTGGTGATTTTTTTTTTTTTTCTCCTTAGATAAGCTTTTATATAGCTCCTCTTAATTGCTGTTAGGTTTCTTAAAATGGAGCTTGGATTTTAAAACAGTCTACTCAGCACTGAGTTTTACTTTTATACCTGTAAGTGTTTTAGTGACTAGAATGGTTAACTTCTCTACTGATCTCAAGACTGAGTTCTTCCTCTAAGAGTAGTCTGTTCTTCCATGTGTCTAGTAAAAAAGCGGCATAGTTCTGAAAGTAACTTTAGCGAGGTCATTTTTGTATCATCAACAAGAATGCCAAATGAACCCATGGAATTTTAAACATTTATGTGTGTGCACATGTTTCTGAGCTTTTCAGCTGCACTTCGCTGCAACCACTGTAGGAAGCTGAAGTCCTTTTTAAAAACCCTTGTTTTACTAAAGTTTATTTTTGCAGCTTCCATATACCAGTTTTTGTGAGTAATGTTCTATATATCTTTTTAGCTGTTCTTAGGAAGGTACAGCATGGTAGCTGAATATTTGTTGGCAGAATACAATGAGCATGAAATTCTTAATTGATCAAAAATTAGTTTTCTCCTCCATATACTCTTTTAACTTTATTTATATGGGTAACTTGCTCTTAATGCAGTGAGATGTTCACGTGTGCTTATATGAATGGCCTAAATTTAAATGAACTGAGTTCTTGTAAGTGTTATTGGAATAGCTCATGGGAAGGTTGGTGAGCATTAAGACAGTTAACTTCCACCTCAGTTCTGAACATTCTTTGGTGCACATTGTGTTGTCAAGCCTATAAAATAAAAGTCCATAGAAGGAGTGTCTGCAAAAAAAACCTATTTTGAGTTGCTAAAAATCTTGCAATTTCAACCCTGTATTTCCTTTAAAATGTCTAGGAGGCAGAGAAAGGTGTGAAGTTCCTAACATTGCCACCAGTATTACACCTACAGCTCATGAGATTTATGTATGATCCTCAGACTGACCAAAACATCAAGATAAATGATAGGTAAGTGTGTTTTCACTGTACAATTTGTACCTGTTAAAGTATTTTATCAAACATAATTTGCCAAAATCCTATTTTTGAATCAATTCCAAGAGGAGGGTGTGTGCGCTGGCACATGTTAGAGGTCCCCACAAGGTGCACTGATTGAACGTTATGGATCTGAATGACACATTGAATACTTAAATAGTCATTTGTAGCTGTTGTTTTGGACATGAAACAAGTGAATGTGTCTCTTCTAACGCTTTGTGTAATGTTCTTTGTGCCATGTGTGGAAAGTTGGTACATTCCCATAGGCTGCCACAAGAGTGTGTAGGATGAGTAAGTAGTCCTCTGCTTTCCCTCCATCTATTTCCATGCCCACTCACTGTAAGTAGAGGCTGGTAATTTCTCAAGGAGATATATTGTCGGTTGTGAACTAAATCTGTATTGCAGCGATTTCAGTCTCACCAAGAAGGTGAGACTGCAGCAGCTGAAAGACACTTCAAAATAATGTTCCAGTGCAGTGGTACCTGTGCTAGAAAAGCTGTATTTGTGTACCAGAAAATAACAGGTTCTGAGCTTTTCCCTTGAGATAGTGAATCCAAAGCAGCACTATTTCAGTGAAATGCTCTTACCCTTGTTACTGAGGGCATGTTTTTTCTCACATGCTTATGAAGATTATTTTTATTCCATATTAAAACAGTATAAAATCTGCCACTGTGTGCAGTATATCCTGGCACTGTAACAATAACTTGTTCAATTTTTGTAACTTGCTTTAGGAGTAAGTACTGATGTCCTGCATAATAGCATGTGTCTGTCTTAACTACAAATACAACTGTCTTAATTCTTTTCAAAACTAGGTTTGAGTTTCCTGAACAGTTGCCACTAGATGAATTTTTGCAAAAAACAGATCCTAAAGATCCTGCCAATTACATTCTTCATGCAGTTCTAGTACACAGTGGAGATAACCATGGCGGACATTATGTTGTTTACTTAAATCCAAAGGGGGATGGCAAAGTGAGTATTGAAAAGCACCTAAACATATTTGTGTTTTGCAAATATATATACTTGCAGTTTTCACAATGAGCAAATCTTCGGAATTTTTATTCCCTAACAGAAGAGCATGCTGGCACACTCACTTCATCACACAGGGATTTGAATTCTCCATGCAGTTCTTAGCTTGATACTTTTTTCATTTGATGCCTATTCTAACATATTCGGGAAACTTACTTTGTATTTACAAGAAGTAAAACCAGCAGCCCTCGCGTCTAGTTTTTGTTCTTTAGGGAGGAACCTGCATTTGGAGGCAATAAAGAATCCCTTGCCTTCTTAAGAGGAGCAGCTTCGTCTTTGCTATTGGCGTTTGGCAAAAGACTTCTAACTAAGGGATCCTTTCAGTTGTGTGTGCGTTTGTGTTGAAGTTCTACTGCAGTCAAATTTATCCAGCATTTTTTTATGCTGACTTTATGCTGAAGCAAATATGAATGTTTCAAATGTTTCCATGACTCAGAAGTTCAATATCTTTGCATGTCCCACTGTTAAAGGTTTAGGTGACTTGATTGGATTTGATGTTTATAGGTCAGGTGCCTCTTCCCTTGAGTTGACTGGTTTTGTGTGTACATGACTGTTCACAGTAAAAGTAGAAGTCAGATTTTGCTGTGAATTCATTGCTATTTGTCTTTCATTCTTAATTGGCTTTATTGTTTTAATTTAAAATTTGCTGTAAATTACTTCAAATGTACAAATAATTACTAGATATCGTGTATATCGCTGCTTTTTATCTTATTTTGCAACAAATAAGGTCAATTTTCTGAAATTCATATGGAAATGTTAGGTATTTGAATAACAGTCTTAAGAAAAAGTTCTTTGAATAATTGGACTTTTGAATATGCAGTGTGAAATGTTCAAATATTTCAGTAAAGGTTTGGTATTTACGGCCTTCCTTATGCTCAGCGCAAGTAGCAGGTAGTGGTGATTATACTGAACTAGATTTTTTTTTTTTTTTTAACTCATGCTGCTTGAAGAGTGATTTTAGTTACTTCAAAGAGCTGAAAGACATGCCAGAAATAGGATTAATTTATCATTCAGGAACATGTTTTTGTGTGTAAAGTTATACTTATATAAAACTTTCTCTCTAGTGGTGTAAATTTGATGACGATGTTGTATCAAGATGTACAAAAGAAGAAGCGATTGAACACAACTATGGAGGTCATGACGATGACTTATCTGTACGGCACTGTACGAATGCGTACATGTTGGTTTACATCAGGGAATCAAAATTAAGTATGTATAATCTGCATGTGTTCCAAGTTAGATTTTTACGTACAGGGATTTACAGCTATATTTTACTTCTGAATTGTTGACAGTCTTCCCATACAAAGGGGCTTCGTTAGTTATAGTTGGAATTTATAGATTCTGTGGGATCAACCATCCTTTCTCTGACTTTTGGAAAGTATTGGCTAATCTGGTGTCGTTTTGTCTTGGCACAGTAAGGCAAGACTGTATCTGCAGAGTGCTTTAGCTTTGATTGTTTTATAGGATTTTATTGCGATGGAAGCTAGATCCGATTGATTATAAATATATATGCATACTGAAAAAATTGAGTGGTGGTAAATATTTTTTTAATCCTGAAAATGAATATTTAATTCAGAAGTCTGATACATATTTCATGGAAGTAGTGCATTTTGGCTCGGGATAGAAAATGCTTCTTTTGCCAAAACATGATGATATCTAACCATGTTTTTAATTAAAAGATAAAAAAAGCTGGTTTTGACTTCAAATCAGAGGAAAGTCAAGTGTGTATGAAGAAAACCCTGTTTGATGTAAATCTTGAAATGACATAACAAAAATCTGCTTTGTAGGTGAAGTTTTGCAGCCTGTCACGGACCATGATATTCCTCAACAACTTGTAGAAAGGCTACAAGAAGAGAAAAGGATAGAAGCTCAGAAGAGGAAGGAGAGGCAGGAAGCTCACCTCTATATGCAAGTGCAGGTCAGCTTTTGAAACAGATCAAGTTGCAACTACCTTACCATTAAAATTCAGAACGTTGAGCCACCCAAGACAAACGTTGACTCTCAGTTTTTTGAATTTGTGTTTGGAAGTAGCGTTTGAAGTGAAATTACGATTTTAGTGTTTGTAAGTATAGTTACACATGCAACGAATCCTAATGAAACAAACAGTACTGTATGTTACAGACATTCCTGTTTTCTCTAGAACTTATGCGCTTGCAAGCAAAAATAGCAAGTTCGGGTGAAAGGAAAAGGACCAGGTTATTTTAAATGGCTGCACTGCCACCACACTTCTATCTGCTTCAGGAATTATTTTCTAAAATTAGAATGTATCTAGCCATAGGCTGCAAGCCTGGACCACTGCCAAACTGAGCTCATCAAGTAGAAGCAGAAGGAGAGAGTGCTTATATTTGCAATTATCTTTTTGGAAAAGCCAGATGGACTAGATTGTTATGAATTGCCTTAAGGTACCCTGTTTATGGCTCTTCCCAGAGCCCATCTGGCAGAAGAAAATAGAACCCATTTTCCATTTGCCTCCATGTTTCCTTGCATCTTCTTTCTGGTGTTCATAAATAGAGATATCGGTGAAGTTCAGCTTGTTCTACACTGCATTTACACTAGAGCTGTTTTCAGTGGAGAGACTGGCAGAGTTGCACCGTTTGTCTTTCTGTTAACAAAGAATGCATGGGAGCTGTGGGAGATACAGGAAACATTTTAGGCCAGCCTCCTTGCATTACACCAGTAAAATAATTATGTAGCCTTTTTTAAGAGCCAGGATTGTTAGAGCATGTTTCCAAGATTGGGATCTAAGCGCAACTGGTTTTTAATTGTTCGTGATTTGTAAGAATTAGTGTATTTTAATTACACTGATTTTACTATCAATCACAATTTTTAAATTTCATTATATTCTGTATACTTGCAAATTTTCTTCATGAGAACACAAATAGTGTTAGCAGTGTGCCACTATCCAGAGAGCCAGTGACATTGCATAATAAAGCATCATGAGAAGGTATTACATTGTGCAGCTGAGTTAATATGAATAGTAACCTTTAAATGTAATTTTTCAGATAGTGGCAGAGGATCAGTTCTGTGGTCACCAAGGCAATGATATGTATGATGAAGAAAAAGTGAAATACACTGTTTTCAAAGTACTAAAAAACTCCACGCTTACAGAATTTGTTCAGAATCTCTCTCAAACGATGGTAAGTTTTCTGTAGCTGAATATCTGTATGTATTTTATTACATTATGGTTACTTCATAGTCTTTATCTTCTCCAGGTATTGGCAGCAGTCATAATTTAGACCTTTTAAAATAGAAGATCTGTTTGGGTTTAATAAAAGTATCTTAGCCTTTGTTTGTTTGTTTGGTTTTGTTTCCTGTCACAATTTTCATTTATTTTAGGGATTTCCCCAGGATCAGATCAGATTATGGCCGATGCAAGCTAGAAGTAATGGAACAAAAAGACCTGCAATGTTAGATAATGAAGCAGATGGCAATAAAACGGTAAATATTCATTGATAGAGGACCTTATTTCTGTATGTCGCCCATGATTTTTAGTTCTCTCTAAGAATCTGTAAGTTTGGGACATCAGATTTTTTTGGGTTTTAATTTAACCTGTGTCTCGTAAAGTTTGATGCGTGAGAAGACTTGAGATTTAGTGGATTGATTTGGACAGGAGGGAGGAGTGTAGTGCATGATTTTTCTTCCATGAAAAAAAGCATGATCATGATTTTTATGTTAGATTTCAAACAGAAATGTCTTTTTGAGTTCTCTGTTATTTGGGCAAAAACTATGGATTTAATGAAATGTGTTGCTTAAAATGTAAAACATTGTGTCTAAATACCGCAAAAACCCAGTGACTGGTTTCACTGTCCTGTTACTTCTAAAGTGAAGTAATTTTCTTGCCATAATAAAGATAGCTCTAGGTATATTTTTTAAATGAAAAAGAAATAGGTCCATTTTAAATAAAACCTATCATTTATGCTTCATTAAAACTTTTTTGGTGTGTTTATATCTGTCATTGTTTCTCTTAATAAACTTCATAAACTTCCTGTCATTAACACAACTAAAAAAAAAATAATTCTCCCGCTCACAGAATGTCATAAAGTTCTTGTATCTGATGAAAATGCAGATATCAGGTTATATTATATTATATTATATTCTCCAGAGACTTTTTTTTTCTTCTTCCACATCTTTCTACATAGATGATTGAGCTCAGTGACAATGAAAATCCATGGACAATATTTTTGGAAACGGTAGATCCAGAGATGGCTGCTACTGGAGCAACATTACCCAAGTTTGATAAAGATCGTAAGCATATGTGCTAAAACTTGAGTAAATACAAAATACTTCTATTTTGGGTATATCTCGGGAAATATTGTGCACTCCTTTTTTCAATGGTGACATTGATGTACCCATCAAACTACAGTGCTCAAATTAGTTTTTCTCATGCAGTTTTTTCCTCATTTATCTTCAAGTGTAAGACGTTTCACATGTTTTTAGAATCACTGAATAAATTTATATATCTATAAAGTTGATGTATAAGAATTCAGTATTTAAGAATATTTTAAGGGCATTAATCAAATTAATAAATCAAAGACACATCTTTGTTGCTCTTTAAAGAAAAATATCTAGGTGATTTCCCCATCCCGCCCCCGACATACTCAAATAAGCCTGACTTAAAATTAAATCTTGTTTCTTAATTTGTAGATGATGTAATGTTGTTTCTGAAGATGTATGATCCGAAGACTCGGAGTTTGAATTATTGTGGACATATCTACACACCTATATCCTGTAAAATACGTGAGTTCTAAAATTCAATTTCATTGTTGTAATTGAAATTTTAAAAAGATAATAGATTGCATATCTATCTTTTCTTTTAATATTAGTTTTATTACTGAAATCAAAGGTAGGCCACAGAAAGAAATTCTGATTTCTCCCAACACCTGATAGTTTTCTTCCCCATGTTGTGTCAGTGAAACTTTCTGCAAGGCTGAGAGCATTGCCTTAATACACTGTTGGCTGTCAGTTAATTTTTTTTATTACAGGTGTGCTGTGTTCACCTGGTGTTACTGAACATAAACAGCTGTTTCAGACTTGCTTTAAAGCTTTGTGATTTGATATTACTCCCCAATTTGGTTTTTTTTTCTTTCTATTTCAAGGGTTTTTTGTGGAATGTACTTCTGCAATAGCTTTTAAAATAACTCCTGTACAACTTTTCACTATGGTAGACTGAGAGCAGCCGCTCAGACTGAATTGGGCGGGAGCCTTGGTTTTCATATGGGTCCATTTAAAGAAGTCAGCAAATGTCCACTGAGTAAAAATACTTTGATTTGTCATTTTGAATGTCTCATTTTGTTGACTTGTACATGCTTTCTAATTTGTATTTTAGCTGTCTTAACATGGTTTGTTTTTTTTAAGAAGAGATTAAAATTTTTTCTCTGGGGAAGGAACAGTATTATTTCATCTCTTTGATCTTGGATGGCCTTGCACATGTTTTTGTTGTTGTTGTTCAGATGAAGGGAAGGAAACCTTAAAAGTCTGTCTCTGGGTTGAATGTCAATAAGGGAAGCTTTAACCTGGAAGGCTCTCTTTCTTAGGCATTTTAAAACTATTTATCCAGGATAGAAAAATATGTTCTCTTGTTTTTGCAGGAGGTCTCGCTAGCAGTTGAAGTGCAACACGTCTCATATTCCTTTTCTTTTCCAATAGGTGACTTGCTTCCAGTTATGTGTGAGAGAGCAGGATTTCCACAAGAAACTAACCTTATCCTCTATGAGGTTTGGATTGATAGACTTTTTGTAACATTTTTGTCTTTTACGTGCTATAACGAGAGAAAAAGAAGCTTTATTGGTTAAAAAAGGGTTGCTCATAACAATGGTAATTTATAAATCATAAGCACTCTGTAACCTGTAGCTAAGTCTACAGTGCTGCAAGAGAGTATCAGCAGATAGTTAACTTCAAAACAGATTAAAATTAAACAACTAGAAGTGTGAGGCTTTAAAAACAAAAAATCTCTACATGAGGGATCCTACATGAGCAGCTTTGCTGAGCTAAATCTGTGCATATCCTCTGAGTTGCAGTGTTAGAGGAGCTAAAGCTGCTAACATTATTGGCCATTGTATTTTCAGTGCCCCCCTTAGACAGTGCAGTTGAGAAAATGTTGCATCTTCTTCCTTCACTAAGTTAGAAGTCAGTAAACAAAATACTTAGTCTGCTATCATGTTTCTGCCCAAATATAGAAATACTAAATCTTTATAACGGCTGTATTTATTGAGTGCTGAAGATGCAGATCTTGCCAAGGCAAAGTCCTTGCTATAGTAAGAACAAGGAATTGGATTTTTAATTGCGATTTTTGTTAGCAGTCGTGCTGCTCACTCTGGTGGTTCCAGGGGAGCACGCATACTGCCATGCTGAAAAGCAGAACTGCCAGGTACTTGTACTCTGTGCGGGTCAGGGTTGCAGTTTGATTCCAGTTTGCTTAGACAGGTGCTTTTATCTCAAGATGTCAACCTGCAAGTATAGATATGTAATATGCATATAGATATTTTAGAATATATGCATTTTTAATATGGCCTTGGGTTTTTTTTTTTTTTTAATTTGAATTGCTGTACAAAAGTTCTGCACTATTAAAACCAGTGAGCATAATCAGTGTTCTGGAAGCTGCATTGGTAGAAAATTAATCGCTGAATTTTGGAAACTTTTCAGTTGTAACAAAATAATGCTGAATGATAAAATACTTCTGAAAATTAAGATAACTTGAGTGAGACTCCAGAGGTAAAAATGAGCAGCCAACTTTATCAATAGCAATTGGATGTATCTGGACCTTAGCCAAGATTACATTTAATTTACATATATATATCTAGCCATTTGTTTCAGTTGAAAGAAGATACAAGTTACCTTATCTGATTATTTCTTTACTATTGTGACCTTTATTTTTGTCTTTTGTTTATTCTGTGATCAACAATTTTTGTCCTTTACTGCAGGAAGTTAAACCCAATTTAACAGAAAGGATTCAAGACTATGATGTATCTCTTGATAAAGCTCTTGATGAACTCATGGATGGCGACATCATAGTGTTTCAGAAGTATGTATTTTAAGGGGCCAGCTTGTTATTGCAATTAAATCACCTGGTTCACTTTGAAAGCAGAACTTCCTTTAACTTAGCATTTTTAACAAGAGCAAAGTGTAATTTTCCAATAGTAGACATGTTCTCAGCAGTTCTCCTTTGTTTATTCAAAGGGGAAATGAAAATATTGGTAGTATTTTGATTACCACATGCCACATTATTTAAGGAAAAGAAGGTTTCATCCTAGTTTAGAAAACTAATAACCTAAAATAGGTCTTAATATTACCGAAGAGTGTGGTTCAGCAATGCATCTAAGTTCTGCAGCTTTTTACTTGGAGCCACTGTAACTCAGACACTGAAGAGCCTACCGGCATTTCAGATCTCGGGCTCTGTACCATTTCCACTGTACAAGGCTCTTGGCTTGGAGTTCCTTTCAGCCTAGAACTGAACTAAACTGCTTTCCCTTTTTTTTCCTTTTACTCCTGCTCACAATAAGTTCCATATTGGTCCACCGTGATGAGATGCTCCCAATTTGCCTGAGCGTATGCGACTCATGGGTGTACTGGTGCTTCAACTGGAGTTTTCTCCAAGGCAAAAGGAGAACTCCTGCATCTTGTATCCGTTAAAGGGATCTTTCATAAGCTTGTCAGGGCTATAAATCAGCATTTCTATGCTCTCACTCCTGATGGTCACACCCAACTGTGTTGCTCTGTTTCTCTCCATGGGCTGACAGTGGGTGGAAGCCAGCTAGTCTATCTTCAGCACTCTTACCCCAGATTATGTGAGATGAATGTATTTCTCATGTCATGCCTTGGAACTCGCATTCCCTGTTGACCCAGTTGGTGTTATGCACCTTTGGCTGGCTGCTGACTCCTGGGTAAGTGCACAGCTTGTACCCTGGTGCTATTTCTCCGCTGAGAAGATAGGGGTACCAGTCAGTAGTGACCCAAACCAGCATCTGTGCCGACTGTTTTGTTTCTGTGGTCCAAGGAGTGCTATTGTACATCTGGGCTCTGTGCAAAGCAGTTAATACAGGAGTATATGGAAAGCTGTGGCAGTGTTAATACAGACACACAGTAATGTGCCAGGGTGGGAGGGAGGGAAGACTGCTGCTAGAATGCTGCCGTGAAACGACTGGAATCAGAGTACTGCCAGATTGCCAAATGAGCGAGCACAGCGTGTGAGTGCGTTTGCCCTTGCACCGCACAGAAATACTCAGGGGTGTGGGTCACTACTGACTGTATTAGTTCTACTGTGTACGAGTGGTGGCTCTTTAAAAAGGTTTCTAAACTGTATTTCTGTATCTCTCAACTGTCACTGACTTACTGTAGAACATGTTTTTAAAAGCCTAACTGCTTGTGTGTGTAAAAATGTGATGTGTAATGGTATTATCATTTGTTTGCTCTTGTAGGGATGACCCAGAAAATGATAACAGTGAACTACCAACAGCTAAAGAATACTTCCGAGACCTCTATCATCGCGTGGATGTCATTTTCTGTGATAAAACCATCCCCAATGACCCAGGCTTTGTTGTTACTTTATCCAATAGGATGAATTACTTTCAGGATGTGTCCTGTTTGTTTCTCTGCTTTTGTTTCCTTGTTCTGAAAGTAACTTTTGTGTTAGTTCTCAAGCACATTATACATATTTTTAGAAAAGAGTAGATCTGTTCTTGTACACTTTTTGCATTGTAGTAATGAAAAACTTAAGGAACCCTCTAATGGTTATGAGAAGAAAATACTCTAAAAAAAACCCCAGTTTTATTAATAATGAGTTATTTGACAATAGGATTCTTTCTTGAAATGCCATTCTGCTCTGTCAGGGAAATGATATTCTAATGCAATTATGCATTTGCTTTCTAAGTGACATCTAAAACTTCCTCAAGTTATTTAGCTGTTAAAAGAAAAATACCTTGGGAACCTAGGGATACCTATTTTCTGCTTGCAATATTGCCAACAGTACTCATTTTGTAGACCAAACTGTATTGCTTTCTTCACACAATGCTGTTTAATGCTCAGTGGCACTAACAGGTCAAACCTGTTGTGTTCATAAAGGGTGACCGGGGGTGTTTAGAAGAGGAAAACTGGACAATGAAACTTTAAAAAAAATTAAAATAAAGTTGGTCTGATATATTAAGAGCCTGAGTAGATTTGGCTCCCTACGGTTTTCCTGCAGTTGCTTTTGTCAGTGTCAAAGAGATCACTTAAAAACAAGTTTATTTTCTGTCACCAAAAGCAGCGGGAACTTTGAGCACCTGCTTATACATGGGAAGTCAGGGATGGCTTTTGCTACCCAGTTCTCATCGTCTGCTTTTTGGCAACTTGCTTTCTTTTATTTCATTTTTACTTGAAGTGTATGTTCTTTATAGCTTATTTTGGTAAGGGAGAAACAGACAGAGGATCCCCATGCTTTTTGTGAGGCAGTGACATGAAATACACTGATGGGAATAATGTGGTGATATTACCCAGCAAGCTAACTTCCTTGGACTGAATTAAAGAACAGTGGGAGTTTTCAAAGAGCACATCTTACTTATTTCCCCAATAATACTACAACTTAAAAAAAAATCAAACAACACAAACCCAAGAGAGGAGTAGAGCTATTGTTGTGGATTTTGTGGCCTTTTGGTGACAGGGATTTATTGTAATAAAACAGACAGTTTCCTCATTTTTTTTCCTAACGTATCTTATGCTGTGTCAGCTGTTCAGAAGCTAAAGATATTAGTTTATTTTGCCTTGGGGAAGCAGACATAGTGGGGTTCTCTGAGAATTTCAGTAGCATAATGTTCTTGACATATAACGAATGACTGTGTGATTGTAGAGCAACGTCATAACTGTCTGAAATAATTCAGAACTTACAAAAAATTATTTGCAGGTTGCAAAGACAGTTGCGCAAAGACTTAATACGGATCCAATGCTATTACAGTTTTTCAAGTCCCAAGGGTAAGATGGATTTCCTTAGTGTTCTGTGTCTAAACTGTTCTTTAAAATACTTAGCCCAAATGCTTAGCCCAAATATAGATAGGTAGGAGTTACTTTGTAGCTTTTTCCAGGTTGTAAACAAATTCTTTACCAGTAAAATGTAGCGTTCTGGCATACACAGCAAGTTGCATAGACAGTTTTAAGTATTGCAATGGCTGGCTCCAGAGCCTCAAAGAATTCCACAGTTTACACGAGTTCTAGTAAATGTCATTGAAAAGAGATGCATTTTAAAGGATCACTGTTTAAATTTCTAAAATCATTAATTACTTCAAAGCCTTACTGTATGGGACAAATTATTAAGCTAATGCAAGTGCTGTTTCAGTGAATGCAGATTTCGAGAATGCAGGAGAGCAGAAACAACTGCACATAAAAGCAGGATTTTTGCTGATTTTACAGGTTTAAATGCAGGAGTTACTTCACTGATTTTCCCCCTCCTCCCCCAAAGTCTGCAAATGAGGTTTTATGAAGATGACAATGATCTAATAAGTTCACAGCTGCTAAAAAGGGGCATTTCTGCTTAAAGTGGTGTTCCCAGGCACAGTTGTCTAAAACTTGATTTTAATCTGTATAAAACTATAGCAGAAAACAGCATATTAGTAGTTATATATATGCTGCAGGAATAATGTGCACACAAAAATTACATCGTCTTTTTGTATTCATGTAAATGTAGATTGCTCTTTATTAACCTGTAGGTATCTCCCTTCATCATCAATGAGCCTGTCGTAATTTGAGTAGCTTTTTATAGTTTACAGTGCTGTGGTCACTCTGGAATTTGCTGTGTCATATGGCTCCACAAATTAACCTTTCACAATCTAAAGCATGTGCTGCTATACTAGTAGTTTCAGAGGAATGTAGGTCTGCCACCCTGCAGCATTCAAGGCAAGCTTGTTAACATCCAAGAGAGTTAACACACACAGTGAATGGTATTTCTGTTCCCATACACTCACCTGTTTTTAAAAAATCACTAAAGCACAGAATATAATGCTATTTAGGCTGTGCTAGCAATTATATGAAACTGGAAGCCAGGAACAAAAATGTAGTTGGTACTTCGATTTACTGAGCAGTGATGGATTATGAAGAGATATTTATTTTTTTCTTTTTCCTTCTGTAGTTATAGGGATGGCCCTGGTAATCCTCTTAGACATAATTATGAAGGTACTTTAAGAGATCTTCTGCAGTTCTTCAAGCCTAGGCAACCTAAAAAACTTTACTACCAACAGGTAAGAGTCTTTTGTTTTTATTGGTGCAAATTAAAAAAAAAAAATAATTCTGCCCTATACAAAGTATGCCTAAAGTGTTTTTCTTTTCTTCTTTAAGCTCAAAATGAAAATAACTGATTTTGAAAACAGAAGAAGTTTTAAATGCATATGGCTAAATAGCCAGTTTAGGGAAGAGGTGAGTGAGGCTGGCTGTTACATACTTGCTATCATTTCTATGTCAAAGCTGGTATGGCTGTGATTATGGTGCAGTTCACACACTCTGAAGAACACAAAATTAGAACAAAGTTGTACCTTCTGTAAAAAACCAACCAAGCAAACAAAAAAACCCCAACCCCCAAACACCAAAAACCATAAAAACTAAATTTAGAAAAATTGTGCCAGTTCTTAACAGAAACTTTGAAGATAACATAGGTGTGCACTTTAGTAATTGTTATCTTTTAAAGATGAATTTTTGATGAAGAGAAGAATCCAGTATTCTGTGCTTTAATATGGTGGTTTACATTTTCAGGTTTTCTAATGACTTTTCTGTTTCAAATTCTGTAGGAAATAACAGTATATCCAGATAAGCATGGGTGTGTGCGGGACCTGTTAGAAGAATGTAAAAAAGTTGTAGAACTCTCTGAAAAAGGTTCAGGGAAATTAAGGTACAGCTGGAAGATTTTGATTTCTTTTATGTGCTCATGTGGATTTTATGCAGGAAAGTATCCGTAGAGTTTAAAATACTGTGGAAACCATTATTATCAAACGAAGTCTGCTACTATGTTAAAAATGAAAAGCTTCCAGATTCACATTGTTAAGAGAGTTCTTAGTAACTACTAGTAGAAATTTTAAATAATTATTCTGTATTTCATAAAGTTACATCCTTGAGATGCATAAGTTTCATCAGTTGCATGTGTTAACTCATAATTTAATAATTGTTTCCAATTCAAGCATTTCATGCTGTTCACTTCTCAGGACTTAAAAGTGAGATCTTTTAAAGAGAGTTTAAAAAATATTTTAAATTAAAAACCTTTGTCTTGTAAATGCATGTACTGACTTTTTTTGCCATGACCCAGAAGTCACTTAACCTCTTGTAACTTTACAGCTTAATTTTTACTAAAGACTGAATTCTGAGTTTTACAAATACAGTAGTAGTATCTGTTTACATCCTGGATACACTAATCTTTCTCAAGGTTTGAGAAAGAGATGTTGCATTTTATTTTTTTTTTTTAATGTTTTAAATTTTTTTTTTCTGCTGTTCCTGTTTGTTTATTTTTAAGGCTGCTAGAAATTGTAAGTTACAAAATAATTGGTGTCCATCAGGAAGATGAGCTGTTAGAGTGTTTGTCACCTGCAACAAGTCGAACGTTTCGAATAGAGGTAAATACTACTTTCTTAAAGAAACTTTAAAACTTTACTTTGAGAGAAGAAACTCTCTCAAGTGGCAATTCTCTTTTTCTGGATTCTGATTTTCAAAGACTGTGATACTTGCAGCAAGCTAGATTACGTGGTCTTATATATGTATTTTTAAAGATAATCCTTCTAAAATTTTTCCTTTGTTCCATCTGCTTCCCCATAATGATTTCATTCTTTAAATTTTTATGTGTGCTTCTTATAACAATACATGAAGACTTGGCAAGGGCTTGTCCGTAGGACATGTGCTGCCTTAGCAATAATTCCAAGGTTTGTTTGAGGACTCATGATGTAAATGTTTATGCTTAGAACCCACTTTCATACTCTAAACTTCAGGAAACAAAGTCTTCTAGAATACTTTTCTGTTAAGTTTGAGCTTCTTGAGCCAAATTTTGATATTTAATGTGATTTTTCTAAACATTTCATCATGCAAATCTGTTAACTTGCCTCAAAGATCGGAGATTTTTAAAAAAAAAAATTCCAATGTAAACTGTAATGAGGAGACGACAAGAGGTCTGTTAGATTCCTGTCAGCTACTACTAAAGCTGATAGAAGATTTCATGTCAAAAAAAGCCATTTGGGGAAGCCAGGAGAGTATTTACTGAGTAGGGGAAGCTGAAATGCTGTCATGTCAGGGATGAACGACTCTTGTAAAAAGACTCTGTCAAACAGCGTGGTTCTTTTAATTGTTTTTAAATAGACTTGTTTTACATCAGTAACAGTACATCAATTTTAGTTACTTAATAAGTTACTTTTTGGGGAAGTTTTAGCTGATTGCAGTCATAATTTTATGTCTGGATCTAGGAAATTCCTCTGGACCAGGTAGATATAGATAAAGAAAATGAGATGCTAATCACAGTGGCACATTTCCACAAAGAGGTTTTTGGGACATTTGGAATTCCGTTCTTGCTGAGGATACACCAGGTACAGCATGCCTCCCTTTTTTCTCCCCATGGGATTATATTGATGATGTTTTCTTAAAGCACTGTCAAAGAAATTGATTGGTGTAAAAAGTGTATAGGAAAATACTGCTCCTGTATAAAAGGTTCTGCCCCATATAAGCCTTTTTATGGTAAAATCACGTACCATCTCAGTTCTTTTGCATATACGGATTGTTTAGTGTTTCAGTGAGCTTGTGCAATATCTAGAAAGTAGGCATTCAGCATCAGCCAGGGACTTGAAATACTATCAAAGCAATACTAACACCACACCACCACCACCCCGCCCCAAACCTAGAATCCTATTTCTAATAACCACTGTAGTAATTGCGATGCAAACTTACTGGCAAAAGTGGCTAGGCCATGGTTGCTTGGCTTCTTACTGAGGCACGTGGTTATGAAAAATGAGTTTGTCTTCTTGAACGTTTTCTAAGATGACTTTGCATTTCAAAATCTCTGTAATTTGATGTGCTTTATCTTCTAGGGCTGGAAGTTAATACAAGAGTGAAGGCTAATTTTGAAAGCTTAATTTAAATTCTTAAGTTTTTATGTGGTGCTGCGCCAACTGAATGTCACGCTAATTCTTTTAATATCAAAGTGTATTTCTGGGGGCAGTTAGCAATTTGCTTCTGAACTTTTTGTGGTTCGTGTGTGTTAGTTTGTATGAAAAGTACGTCCTTTTCCAAAAGTTCTGGAATGAGAAATACGTCCACATCTCTGCATCCCATAGAATTTTACTATACTTCCATCTTTTTGATCAAGGTAGAGTAAAACCTGCGTGGTGATTTCTGGTGGAAACCATTTGCACTGCATTTCCCTGTCTATGACAGTTGAGATATATATTATCGATCTCTTAAGTTGATGGTATCCATAACTTTTTTCGGCAGTTTATATACACAGCATGCAGAAACATACTGCAAAAAGTTACTAATTGAGGGGGAGCATCACAGGTGTAGAGGTTTTAAAAAGTAATATGCTTAGGAAGGATATGTAACATTTTTTTTCCAAATTCCTATTTTGCTGTTGATTTTCTAACTTTGTTTCTTAACTTTAACCTGACTTGCACGTATCCCTAGCAGTGCTTGGTCAATTTATGGGACAGTTTGCATAATGATGAATCATTAAGACTTACAGTTGCTGAATTTATAGCAAGTTTTATGTTGTTATTCCATATTGTAGTGGATGATGTTGACACTTGTGTAATTTTGTAAGTAGCTGCGAGATTAAGGCAATGTATTTCAACGAAGCTTGAAGCAGGAAATATTAACAGTATCCCTTTTTTTCATAGATTTTTTTTTATGTTAAAAATCTTGTTGTAATTATTAGGGTGAACACTTCAGAGAGGTTATGAAGCGGATTCAGACAATGCTGGACATACAAGAAAAGGAATTTGAAAAGGTAATGGCAAGTCGGGAGAATTTTTATTGCTGATTGTAGACCCTAAATGAGTTTATTTTAAGAAGTTGGAACACCACAGATTTGGGATAAGTGTAGATTTTGATCAATAGAACAGTTGCTTGACTTAAATAATGCTTTTTCTGAGAATAATTAGGTAGGGTGTGTAGGAGTAGTATTTCTGTCCTGCATCAAAAGAGATACTTGGCAAAACATTAAAGAAACCTAGAAAAGTTTAGATGATGCAGGACCTCTAGAGGCCACCCACTTCAGGTTCCTGCTCAGAACAGAACTAGCTTGAAGTTAAGTCAGGTTGCTCAGGTTACCTAGTTGCAATTTGAAAACTCCCAAGGATGAGAGTTCTGCCACGTTCTGGACGCTGTCTTTTAGAGCATCACCGCTATCATTGTGAAGACACTTGTTTTCCTTATGTGTAATCAGAATTTTTCATTTTGCTACTGGTGATGGTTGCCTCTTGTCCTTTTGCTGTGCAGCTCTTGAGAAGAGTCTGCTTCTGTGTAACAGTCTTCAGTTGGTGGAAGACTAGATGCCCCTGTTAGCCTTTTCTTCTCTGGGCTAAACAAACCCATTTCCCTTAGCTTCTTGTATGCCATGGACTCCAGCCCCCTAACTGTCTTACTGGACTATTGCTGGACTTGCTGCAGTGTGTTGCCATCTCTTGTTCCCTGGAGGGCCCAAACCTGGACCCAATATTCCAGATGCAGTCTCATGATTTCCTGAGCGTTCATTTTATCCCATTGTCAAGGTTGTTGATGAAGATTTTAAACAGGATTGGCCTTTATCAACCCCTAAAGAATACCACTCATAACCAGCTGCGAGTTAGATTATGAAATTAGACTTGAAAGCTTTATTTTAATGTGGTATCTTACCATTTTTTTTTCTTTCTTTTTCATAGTTTAAATTTGCAATTGTAATGATGGGCCGACACCAATATCTCAATGAAGATGAGTATGAAGTGAACTTGAAAGATTTTGAGCCCCAACCTGGTGAGTTGTTAAACAACCTGACTATTTTGACCTGCTGAAGTTGCTCTGCCAGTTGTTACAATGTGATTATCCTTAACTCAGGATGCAGAAAGAGATTGTTCTTTGTACATGAAATACATTATATGTAGTAATTAAGCAAGTATTTATATACACTTGTGTGCACACTTAACAGTGTTAAGTGTGTATGTTAGTCTGAGAATATATATTTTTATAGGCGCATAAATAACTAAATCTGTTTCCTTGTGAGTTAAAAGCTTGCATTTGAGTGACCAAATGGGTCAAATATCAGTATAACATACTTTACAGAAGAGAGTTACAACATGAGTTGTACCTTATCTGTATTGACCAGCTGTTCCCTTATACGTTTGATTCTTACGTGGTTATTGGAGTGTGTGCTCGTGTTATTCCTAAAAAATACTAAGGTGCATTCTCACAAGATTCTTATTTTAAGTGTGCTGCAAAGAGGTATCTGAATTCTCATATTCATTGAAGACGCTTCTCGTTCGTTCTTGATATCTTCAGTGAATCTGAAGAATCTAACGAGTATTACATATGTGAATAGGATGCTGTTTAGATTTTCTTTTCCTAAGAAGTGATTGGCCAAGCTACAAAAGCAGCTCTCTCCTGAATTTGTCTGTGCATGGTCTACCATCTTGTTTACTGGACTGATATTTAAAGCTCTATTCTCTGAGGAATTTGCACATAGGAGAAACCAGGTTAATCCTTCAAGAGTTCCACACAGCCATCTTTTGAGAGTTTCAGTTGGGAATGGCACCTTTGAATCTGCAGTCAGAGCTCTGTTGAAAGCCTTGAATTCATTGGGTTTTTTTTCCCCCTGGCTTAGCCGAGTGTTCCTTTTTGTGAGCTGCTCTGTCTGGTAGAAACAAGATTGAGGACAACTTGCTCTCTGCAGTTCTATTTTTCTGACAATTATGAGCTCTGTTTTTTGTTGGCACATTGTGCTAGGGCCAAACTTTCTCATTTTTTTCAAGCTGTGGTCTGGATTTATGTAACAGTTGTAAAGAAATCCTGTAACTGTCCATTTATTTCAAAACCCACAGAGAGTTAGACCTATACTATTACTGAGTACTTTGCAGGAACCTAGCAAAAAGTCCTCTCGTTGTGGTATGTTACACAGCCAGGTTTATGGCTCATGGCTGGGAATATGAGGGGACTTGCCAAAACTTTGAATGCCTGCATCTGCACAAGTGATCCGTGAGCAGAGAAGTGTGTCACTGGAGGGACCTCTTTTTCTGCACTAGTTGTGAGGGGTGTCTGGATGACGCACTCGGAGGTGGACGTTTCTCCATGGACAGATAAAACTGTCTTGCGTGCTCAGAGCAGGCAAAGTCCTGATTTTATTCTGTGAGTCATCTTTCTGGGGGCGGGAAGGGGAAGGCAATAGTCTGAAACGAACTGTCGGACTTTCTGAGCAAAGCAGAGCCAGTATTGCCAAAATAACACGAAGGACTAACCAGGTAACTAGGTCAAAAGTACAGAACATGGCAGAAATTGGAAAAGGGAGAACTTGAACTGTTTGTAGGAGTTGTAGGGAATGTGAGATTAAAGGGTTTTAATTTGAGAGTTCACAGGAAGTTGCCCCTTTGATATAGTACACTTTGATAGAATTCATTCCCCCCCAAAGTTCTCCTATGGGGTGATAATATGATGGTCTAATGCCTTCTTACCTAAGTAGTATTTCAAGGTGTGGGGCTCACGCATTTCTACAAATACCAAATCTGAACACATACTGGACTGATTGAGCCAAAGCTTTGGCATTCTTTAATTTGATTGATGTAGCTGATGTCAGTACTGTCCCTCTGCTTTTACAAAGATGCGCTCTAGCAATGATTGTGCTGGTGCTAATGGAGTAGGATTTAATTTCTTTCTTTAAAAGACATTCAGGTGATCTCAGCAAGATGGCAGTTCTTTTCTATATTTGACATTGACCGTTATGTCAAACAAAAAGACAAATAATTTTGATTGAAGAAAATATATCCAAAAATGTAGATGCAGGCAACCTAAAAGGTCATGTGTTTTATGCTTTAGTGGTTGCAGTTGATGGCTTTGAACATAGGAGTGTGCTTTTCTTGCTGGGGGGCTATTTAGTTTCTGCCTTTATCATTTCACTTCAAAGAACATTTGATGCTCTGTATTGAGGACATCTTAAAAGAGAATTTCTCCCATTTGCAAGAAGTATGTGGACTGTGGTTTTTCATGAAAATTAGTGGTAGATAAAACCATATTGGGTTGAACAAGTGAAAAAATCTGGATGTTTTCTTTACAACCTAAATTTTTTTCTCAGAAAATAAAAAAGAGGTCAGTTACATGATTTCTTAATTAACTGATTATTTGCATTTTACATGAATTTAGCAAATATTCCCACTTAAACCATGTGATAAGAATAACTTAATACAGCAGAGAACTTATAATATGGCAAATACTATAGGTTGTCATATTTAGATGATGGATGCCTTCCTGTTTCAAACATGCTCAGCACTTTGGTGAAAGCTGGTACTTTGATGTGCCTGTGGCCATAAATTATAACAGTAGTTTTCTTGCTTTAGCACACGCTTCACTGCTGTAAACTCCTATAAGTGACTGAAGAAGAGAAAAAACAGCTACCTGATCCAGAAATACCTGTAAAATGTATTATTGGAAGGAAAGCAGCGGTCAGGAAAGCTGCCCTGTTGGCTGTGGACTGTGGGACTGTTCTGCAGTCCTCTTCTGTACCCTGTGATTCCTAGCGAACTGTGAACAGGGCACACAGGAGTAGTTTGTGTAAGGGAAACTTTCCAATTTAGTCTTAAAACTTCATTATTTTTTTTTCTCTTTTCTTTTCTAGGCAACATGTCTCATCCAAGGCCATGGCTAGGGCTTGACCATTTCAATAAAGCCCCAAAGAGAAGTCGCTACACTTACCTTGAAAAAGCTATTAAAATCCATAACTGACTTACTTAACCAGATTGTCAAGGCAAGGGACAAAAATAAGTGTGTGTGTGCACCTTTTTAACAACCGTAGAACTTTGGTACACGTGCACTATATCTGAAGTCTTCAGCAAGAGGATTTGCTGCTGATGTTAATTTTATTTTGTTGAGGCTGTTCAGTTTGGCTTCTCTGTATCTATTGACTGCCCTTTTTGAGCAAAATGAAGGTGTTTTTATAAAGCTTGGATGCCAATGAGAGTTATTTTATGGTAAACGTAATGCAAGGCAATTGTCAGCATAATGAGGGAAGAGTTTAGTAGAACAGTTGACATTGGCAAAATATTTGTCTGTAGTACGTTTATAGATGGCATAAGCTGGCTGGCTGCCCTTCCTGGTATGGTGTACACCATCACTGCAGCTAGTAAGTCTTATGTTTAGACTCACATCAGATTTATTTCCTTCAGTTATACTTTAAATGACATTTTTGTGCATTTGTAAATGCAAAAAACTCACATCATCAATAAATAGCAATCTCTACTTCATTGTGTACATTGTTGGCACTTATTCGGGATTTTTGTCTCCTCCAGCTGCATAGAATCTTTTTTAATAAACTAGTTTTCATTTAATTTAGTCACTACTTTGCATCCTGTTTTACCAAGTGGATGCCCTGAGTCCTAAAAAGAGATATTTGGGTCTTTTTATTAAATTTTCAACCATTGATAAATACCATTGCGATTTATTATGCCATCTTCTGGCAAATAGAATGACACTCAAAAGTTGGCAAAAGCAAGTGAAAGGATTATAAATATCATTAATTTAGTTAACATGGGAAGAGATGGGGAAAACACAAGAAATAGCCTTTTAGCACAGAGGGCATGCTCACTAGTGTTTAGTAAGCTGTTGACTTTGTATAAAAAAGGAGGAAAAAAAAAAAGAAAAAAGAAGAAAAAAAGAAAAAATGAAATTGTATATTTAATGAATGAACATGTACAATTTAACACTTGGAGGTTAATTTTGTTGGGTGAGTCTGCAAGTGAATTTCACTGATGTTGATATTCATTGTGTGTAGTTTTATTTCAGTCCCCAGACTGCTTCCTTTTATTTTGGAGCTAATGCCAGCCGCGTGTCTAGTTTTGAGTGCAGTAAAGATAGAATCAGCAATTCACACTTAATTTTACATTCTTTTCCAGTATTTTATTTTGTTTCTGTAGCCGCAGTGTACAACAACTCTTCCTGTATATTGCCTTTTTTTGCTGGAAAATGTTGTATGTTGAATAAAATTTTCTATAAAATTTTTCTTCGGTGAGTGATGACATGGACGTTGAAGAAGATTTCTCCTCTCCTTGGAAATAGAATTTTGGGAAATATTTTCATTTGTGAGGTTTTGCTAAAGTTGTGGGTTTTTTTCTTAAGTGTTGACAATTGTATAACCCTCGTATTGGTTGTTTTGGGGAAAATTTGTGGGGTTTTCTGTTTAATTGTTTTGGGGTTTGGAGGGGTTTTGTTTGTTTGTTTGTTTTCATTTTTACCTCCTAACTAGTCACATTTGAGCTTAACAAATAAGTTTTCCAGGAAGGAGCCATGTACAAATAAGACAAATGGAAAAATTATTTTACTAGTTTGTTTGTAAAGCTTGTAGTAGAGTCTTTGTGGTAGACTTGACTCTGCCTGCTTGTACAAAATTTTGTGGTCCAGATTCTCAAGTCTAATATTATAAATGGTGTAAAGTGAAATCTGGAGTCTCTAAAGGTAAGCTCTTAACAGAGTAATAGTTTCCCACCGTAATGTGTTTGCTGTATTCATAACCAAAACAGAAAGTGCTTAGAAGCTTCCCTTTCTCAGACGTAACAATAAACATTTAGTAGAGGTTGTGTACATGTGATGGCCTTTATACTTTTTTCTGAGGTGGATTCTGGTGATTACTGAAAACACCAGCAAGTGTTTTTAAATTAAATTTTAAGATCTATTTCATTCTTTTAGCTTTAAAATGAATTAATCACTCAAGTTTTAGGTATGTTTGGATTTCTTTTTAATTTATATCTTGCAGTGCTTTTAACTGTCTCTTATTTACAATCAAGGCAAACTAGTTGTTTACTCTTTTTTTTTGTCATCTGAGTGCGTAGGTTACAGGTAGAGGGAAGTGCTTAAATGGCATGCCTTAAGTGGATAAAGTTTCCCTTTGATTTGTATTTGTGTCAAACTGGTGAGAATTACACCACCGTCCGAGTGGTGTCTTTACAAGTACTTGGATTGTCTCTACAGGCTTTCAGTAAATGTCAGGATTTGTATTCAAAATATTTCTGTAAAATCAGAGACTCTGGTCAGCAGCAGTAAGCCCTAATTATATTTTGTGAATTTAATGTTATGGTAGACTGATATAAAGTTGAGCTTGTATCTGAATGTCACTAAGTTTTCACATTAATTTATGGGATGTTGGCAGCTGTTAGGGAATACCTTAAGAAATCACAATACTTCCTATTTTGGAAGAAAATATCACTAACAAAGGAAATTTTGGGTGCCTTTTGATTTTTAGATTACTAGTTTTTACATGCTTCAGTATTTGTCCTATTCCCACACTAGTTTTGAAAAGATGATACATTAAGGCATTCTGTATGCAGTTTTCAGTAACAGAAGTTTTCATGAAATTTTTTTTTGGAGCACAAGTAACTTGTTCAAATGTGGAAACACACACCTATGAAGAGCAGAGGAAGACAGGAGGTTTTCTCAGGTGCAGTATGTTTAGTTCTTTCTCAAAAATTTACAAGAATACAGTCTTCAAATTTACTGTGCTTTCCATTTCTTATTCAGATTTTGGTATTATCTGGATAATAGACAGTGAATGCATTAAATTAAGCTAATGATAATGTAAGTGTTAAGCAATAAGGATGTAATTTCATGGTACACAGCATCAGAGCAACATGATGTTAATGGCCCATCTGAATTCTCCCTACGAAAATAGCAAGCGTTGTTCCTGTAGATTTACATAGTGCCTTTTATCCTAAAGGAGTCCAAAGCATTCTGTGAAATTTAAGCAAATCACACTAGTGACATAGTTGCCGACTAGAGAGTGACAGCCAACAAAAACGCCCTTTATACAAGAAGGCTTGCTTAGCAACACCAGGACACATCTGTGCTGCCGCAACGCGCATCGGAGGAACCGGGCCGATGTCGTACCGCAGGACATGCAGAGCGTGCAGTGCCTCCCGCGTACTGGATCTACCTCAGCTGCTGCCCCTCCGGAGCTTGCACGCCAGCATCCCGCCCCAGCATCCCACTGGAGCTTGGACCAGCCTGTCCTGCGGGCTCTGTGCTGGCTGCAGGCGTCAGTACCCAGATCTAAGCTACGCTGTGTTTTTGCTATTTAATATCCTTTGTGAGAAATGGTTTTCTGTAGGAACTGTATATAATGTAAATAAAATAGACTAGGATAAACACTGGATTGGTGTCTTGTCCGTTCATTTTAGAAAAGATTGGGAGCAAAAGCTAACAGGTTGCTTAGAACTCAGGGTGATTTTGCTTAGATCAGAGAGATAAATTTTGCAAAATTCAGCCAAATTGTGTGTCAAGAATGACATTCACAATGTAGGGAGAGCTGGCCAGAAGGTACCTCCTGACTTCTGTGGCAATTTCCAGGTTTTTAACTCTTCTTGTTTTTTCTCAGAAGAACTAAACAAGCATTTGGATTTTGAGGTGGGGAGCATCAGTGTTCGGTGTGTGAGCAGTGTGGTGTCATTCATTGTTGGCTTTTAAACCAGCCTGGTCTTTAGGGTCAGAAAAAGGGGAATGTGTTCATGAGTGATGATATGCCTGAATCCGGCTTCAAATCTGTGCTCAACTTAATTTCTGTCCCAGGTGATGTTGAAGTTAGCAGTGTACCAAGCATGGCAGGAAATTAAATTTGCGAACCACCAGGCTGTAGCTGGAAGCCTTTATTTTTTTATGAAATACTTGTGTAAACTATTGTGCCTCCAAATATTGGTGTAAATATGTTCTAGCTCCTTCTGTTAAATGTCTTCTGCACATGTTAAATCATATGTATAATTTCTTTGTTAGGTATATATTCATGTGTTTTTGCTTGTGCACCTTTCCTCCTAAATGTTATCCAGCTTGATGCGTTATTTACCGCTACTTCAAAGCAAAGCTTGCTGTTTCACAGCAGATTTTAAAACAGAGAAAAATCGTAACATTTAAAAAAAATGTGTGAAAAGGTACAAAACCTATTGAACTGACATCTACTTGGCTGCTTGTGGATTTAATTGTTGTGGTATTATTTCCCATTAGGTCAAAGTAGGTTGGGTCACCAGAGGATGGAGAGTTACTGACCTTGTTACCAAGGGAAAGCCGGGGCAGCTGCTCTGGGAATTGCCTCTGTTGCACCAGTGGGTTGAGAAAGGAAGGCTGGGAGGTGTTGGCTCTGGGCTTCTTGTGGAGCCATGGAGTCATCGTAAAAGCTCCTTTACAGAAATACCTTACTTGAGAAATTGCACTACCAAGCCTGTACTCCTCTTAGAGGTTGTGAGTGTCTATATAAAATATAAAAATAATGGAAACACAGATAATGAACAGTTTGTTTCCAAGTGGCTTGCCTTGGCCACCTCCTGTGGCCAGCGGAAGGGTTTGTTACGTGGGATCCTTCTGGCACTAAATCCCAGTTCAGGCTCAGCGATGCTGATCAGCATCGATTTGGGCATTATAGCTGAAGATCTGTGGAAAGCTGGATCACGCTGTGCTTGCTCTAAAAACACTTTCTGCTTTGCTACTAGCAACGGTTTTCTTCAACAGTATCTCTTGGTTTTGCTGTTCTCATCTTCAGCAGGGCAATGCATCGTCTTCGGTTTGTGGGGTCAACCAGGCTGAAAGGTCAGCCTGCTGCTCTAGCACAAACGTGATCAGCTCTATGCATTGGTTTGATTTGCCTGGAAAATAGTTGCTTAACAGTTTTTACTTACATTGATGCAAGTGTACTTTTTTCACGTCTTGTAGTCTGAAGACTGGAGTTTCTGTAGTCTGAAGACTGCAGTTCTCATACTTCTTGAAGCAAGAAGCCATGCACATGTCCACCCTCGTTTAGCTAAGCCATTTTAAAATGTGCTACTAGCTAAATAGATGCTACTTGTAATACAGACGACGGGCTCCAGGTAGTTTAAGACGACTGGACAGTGGGGAGTGCCGTTCCTGGAACTCATTTCTACTGCCGCCTTCAACCCCACAGCGTTCAATACCCATTACCCTCCCTTTTCAGAACTGCCGCCTCGCCTGTGGCCGTGCCGTCCGCCGGGGAGCCGGTGGCACTGCCTGGCGGGCGC
>NW_008824900.1:3484869-3523521 GCF_000699105.1 Pygoscelis adeliae | reverse complement strand
GAAGGGCGGGCCGCCTCCCTCAGCCGCCTGGGCGGGCCGCCTCCCTCAGCTGCTTCCCTCAGCCGCCGGGCCCGGCCGTCCTCCCGGCCGCCCTGAGGAGAAGGTACCGCGGCCAGGGGGGCTTTGGTCCGTTTCACTACTCGCGATCGGTCATGATTTTGTATAAAAACCGTAGGAAAGGGTACAGGCGAGCGGTGTGTTGCTTCAGAAGAATAACTAGTAAGGGCCCTGGGCTGTGTGCTGCTGGCTGCAGTTGGACATTTCTTCTCCGGATCCCTTCCTAGAGCAGCCTGGGCCGGATCCGGCAGCGGGGACGGTCCCCAGCCACCTCCGGCCTGTGGCAGCGCCGGCCCTGGCTGTGCAACCGGTAGAGTCCGTCTGGTTCTCCGGTGTCTTCCCGTAGTGTTCAGTGAGGAAGTTCCTTGTGTGTACCTGTGGCAGCAGCTACGGGGTACACGGAACCGGCAAACCTCTCCTACGGCAAATCCTGGCCTTAAGAGGATCTTCAGGATTCTGGAGTCACTATTGCTAAAGAGCTATTTAGGGATGCACTCTTCTTTTTATGGCTTAAATTGACCAAATAGCTAAAATAAAGAGTTTGGTCAAACTTAATGTCAGGCTAAGTGAGAAGTTTTAAAGTTCTTTGAACTCCGTGGTACCTACAGATCCTTCAGCGCGTGGGCAGGGCACCTCAGTCATAACAAAATGCAGTAGTAGGGGAGCAGCCCGAGTGCTGCGTGCCACGCATCCTGCTTGCCCACAATAATTATGGTACTATCATGAAGATATTTATGATGTTAAAACATTGAAATACAGGGTTTTCTTCTCTTCTTCTGTTTATCTTTCCAGCCAGCAATAAACAGCAGCACCTGCTGCTGCTGTCAGTGTTGAGCAGGGTCTAGGCACCTTCTGGGCAAGTAATTATAGAGATTTGATTTTACAAGATAAGTGACTTTGGATGAGAACTGTAAAAGTTCTCTGTGAAGTGTAAAGTCTGGTAAGTCCTTGTTTAGGAGATGATGCACTGCAGTGGGAAGGCAGAGAGGTAAAATGAAGGCCTTGTGTTGTGGTTTTGGTGACTTTTTTTCAAGCTGTGCTTGCTGATTTTTCTTTTTTTATATGTTTGTCTTTTGGGTCTCGGTTTGTTAATGTAAACGGGGTGCCCCGGTCTGACCTGCATCTCCACCCTGGATGCAATGGGTCATGGAAGCAATGCAGACAGGAGATGTTTTGCCGGTATCGTTAACAATAACAGGTTTATTCTCTTACTTCATATATAACACAGTAAAGACAGTCTCATAACTTAGTGTTTCATTAATAAATAATCAGCTATGCTGTACCACCCACAGCCCTGCAGGGGTAGGTCCCATACGAAGAAGAGCAGAGAGAAATGAAATCCCGACCAGTCAGTTCCAGTGCATAGAAGGTAAGTGCTTCTCTAAAACGTGCATGTCCCAACCTCTCGGTTACTGGTGGGTTGAAAAGTCCAGAAGAGTCCGTGTCCCAGCTGGGTTGGAGATTTGAGAGGAGGAGGAGTAGCGCTGAAGTACTCACTAGCTGGTCACTTCACAGCTCAGGACGATTCAAATGGAGCATAAATTCAAGTGACACTGTAAATTAATTAGTCATCAAGGCTTTTTGTTTTAAAGCCAGTCCAACCACATGATGGTAAACTCCAGTTGGATTCACCAGCAAGGGAGCTGCAGAACCTACGCCTACTTCTATATGTTTCCTAGCAGTAGTTTTACGTGTAGAATCTTATGCCGTTAGGAAACAGAGACTTGACATCATCTGGTTGCATAAACTTTGTTTCTATAGTCTTTTGTATCTATAAATATGAAATTTGCAGCATGGACAGTAATGGTCTGCATCCTTGAAGATCCTCATGAAGAAAGGTACAAAGCAGCATCCAAAACAGCACCTACAGCCAAAGAGGAGATGGACATGCATGGAATGATTTACTGACTTTTCTTTCTGCTGGTTACATCTGTGCTTTTTCTCTGCCTTATTCTGTCTGCCTTTTCACTGCATGAATCCACTTCTTTCCCAAGTCTCTTAGTGTTTAAAGTATCTTCCAAAAAATTAAGTGTCTTCACTGCTAATATCTTATGCATTAGCCTGATTCTAAGCCTCAAGCTAAATTACAGTAGGGAAGTAGACAATGTTGTACTAATTTTTGTTTGTCTTATGAAAAGTAATAACATACTTGGTTAAATTTAGCAAGTTTGCATTCCCTGTAGCCATGATGACTGTATCTATAATGGGCAGAATGACTTCTTATCAAGTAGAGAAGGGCAAACTGTCTATATAAGCACTAGCTAGAACTTTTCTTTTTTAATGACACTTTTTTAACCTTCTGCTGTGAAGAATCTTCAAAGTATACATGCAAGCTTACCCAACCATACACAAGCTGGTGCACAGAAGGTAAGACAGTCTGCCCAGTCTGTAGGTGACCTGTGTGGTGATGTGCTGGCGGCAGGAAGGGCATATTGTGGATGTTGGTTTGCTTGAGAAGATTCCTGCTACGATGATCGGAGGCTGAGACACCAAGTATACTGAGTTCAAGAGGAAATGAGAAGCGGCAAAATTAGAAGCACAGGAAATCTTCTACAAGTTATAAAGCTTAATTGGAGAATGTGGGTTCTTAACATGGCTGATCTAGAGGCACCTATGTCACTATTACTGATTTAGAATCATAGAATCATTAAGGTTGGAAGAGACCTCTGAGATCATCAAATCCAACCATCAACCCAACACCACCATGCCCACTAAACCATGTCCCTAAGTGCCTCATCTGCACGTCTTTTAAATACTTCCAGGGATGCTGACTCAACCACTTCCCTGGGCAGCCTGTTCCAATGTTTAACCACTCTTTCAGTAAAGAAATTTTTCCTCACATCCGATCTAAACCTCCCCTGGCACAACTTGAGGCCATTTCCTCTCGTCCTATCGCTGGTTACTTGGGAGAAGAGACCAACACCCACCTCGCTACAACCTCCTTTCAGGTAGTTGTAGAGAGCGATGAGGTCTCCCCTCAGCCTCCTTTTCTCCACGCTAAACAACCCCAGTTCCCTCAGCCGCTCCTCGTAAGACTTGTTCTCCAGACCCCTCACCAGCCTCGTTGCCCTTCTCTGGACATGCTCCAACACCTCAACGTCCTTCTTGTAGTGAGGGGCCAAAACTGAACACAGTATTCGAGGTGCGGCCTCACCAGTGCCGAGTACAGGGGCACGATCACTTCCCTTTCAACTATATCCGTAAGAACCACTGCACTGCTTGTTTCGTGTATCCCAGTATGTTGCTTCTACTAGCAGCCGGCATCTACTCAGATAAGGGCATATACATGGACTTGCCTATGGGATAATCCCCAATCAGGCAGTCTCCACCACGCACTGGCGGATGTACTCTGACATTGAGAATTTATCTTTTGATATTTAAAATAATACAAAAATGCATGTTGTCCCTGAAGAAGATATTTGAAGGATATAGAGGAGTTCTCTGGATCAACTTTTCCATAGTTACAAGAAATTCAAAGTAGATGAATCAGTCAGATGCTGGTGCAGTTAGTAAAGTCTGTAGCTTCCCTCGTGGTTTTTTCAGTTTGGACCTGACTCTGTTATACTCCTTCAGGGGCACGCCCCTTGTAGATACATGAAAGGTATTTTTTCAGAAATGTTTTCAATGAAAAATACCATTTTAAGCATCCTAAAACAAGTTTAGGGTACATTCACACTGTAGCCTGAAGCAAAACTTCAGAAGTGGGAAGGTATTGTCTGTTAGGTAGATAGGATATAGCGTATCTGAGTTTAATTGCGTTCTGGTCTTGGGGATTTTAAAAAATTTATGTCTCCTTCCCTTCTGTAAGAGATGTTATTGGACTGTTCTTTGAAGCCTTTCCTCAGTGTCTCCTTTGAGCTTCTCCACTTCCATAAAGGTGACTAGAACAGGAACAACGAAATACACTGGACTTAAAATGATTTGTTCTGAAAGTCCTAGCTTCTAGCTGGTTTTAAAAAAATGGGTGCTTCTATAGATTGGATAATGCTGGAAAAATTAGTCTGAGTCTCTTGTCTTAGTTTATCTTCCAACATTTCAAGGGAAATTTTCCAGCATCTTGGGTTGTGATTGGGTCAGAAAACTCCATCTTCTCTGTTGATCTTAAAACTAAAAACATTTCACTTTTGTTAGCATGTAGAACCACGAACATTGTCAGAAACACAGTCTCCTGGCACTTACCTGGTTGCTCAAGGGTGGCTGTTTCTCGACAGGAGTAAGGTGGGGGAGAAGGATACTCATAACCCCCTATGCAAAGGAAAACAGGGCAAAATGTAAAAATGCATACAGCTTATGCCTCCCGAAAGCCCTGTTTGGAGTCTTGATGAGAAGCTGCGTGGGGAGGTGCCTTGCAGGGGAGGGCTGGCACGGCTCAGTGATTTACAGGACGGGGAAAAAATGCTACTGAATTGATTCATGGATTTTTAAAGCCAAAAGAGCCTGCAGTGACTAGCTAGTCTCACTTTCTATGTAACATAAGCTGAGAAACCAAATCATTTTTCAACACAAAGGCAGTAACTGTCTATTCCAGCATAACATTGGAATGATACTTGGTCTTAATTTAAGGACTCCATTGATAAAGGATCCACAGTACCTCTAACTAGTTGCAGTGATTGCTGCATTAGTATTAGTATTTAGAGCCTTTTTTCTAGTTTGAATTTTATCTGCCCTCAGCTTCCAGCCAAGTAATTTCATCATACCCTTTGTTCTAGAAAAAAGTTAAAGATCTTTTTCCTTTTGTTGTGGATAAGGGAGAAGGGAAGCTGGTGACTAAGATACCTCATTGCTTTTTTTGGTTCTTTTACTGATCTTACAAATTAAGAATGCGATCAGCCTACCTGAGCATGAAATAAATGAATGTATAAAAAAATACATTCATGAATACATTAAAAATAAATTCAAACTTTACAGCCAGCTAGCATGGATGTGGTATCAAACTACCAGACTGGTCTGCAGCAGGAGGACAGTCCCTATGAGAAGTCTTGTTTGGTCAAGCCTGCACAGCGTCAGAGAAGCCCTCACCCCCAAGCAGGGCAGCCCTGACGTGGGAGTCCAGTGTGTACCATTAAGCCTTTCAGAAACAATGTGAGCCCAACCAGGGAATAAGCCCACAGGGATACAAAATGAGATACAAAACGGGAATTTTCCAGAATGAGACAAAATACAATGGCAAAGTTGAAAAAACGTTAGCAATGTTTCCTTGAATGGCTTGACAGAAGTGGTAGACATTTGCAGTGGCATTTGGGTTTAGTGGTGGTGGTGGTGTGTTTAGGTTTTGGGGTTTGGTTTTTTTTTTTTGAGGGGGGTTATTTGTGGAAAAACAAATTTGTAAAAAATTAAAAAGTAAAGAATTTCCTTCCAATCTAGAAGAGGAACATCACTCAGTGTGTTTTTGTGAAGGACCTGCTTCCTGCGCAAGGACAAGACACTGCAACTCAATGTTAGATGTGTTGAGTGCCTATCCCTTGGTTGAGTAGCTCACAAGTGAGATTTTTTTCTCTCCAACCTCTTGCAAGCTCTTCTGAGTTTAGAAAGAGGCCAGAGAAGGCTTTGAAGACAAAAATATTTACAGAGACAGCTGATCAGAGTAAAATGCTCTGAAAATGAGTTAGTTTAGAGGCCCAGTATTGATATATCTAGCCTTATTAGTCACCTTCTGACCTCCCATTATGATTTTTTGCTCCGGTCTTGTCTGGTGAATGGCAATTTCCTCAATAGCAGGAAGGTAACAAAGGTAAAATCACTGATATCTCAGTGTGTCTTTCAATGAGTGTGGGCTCAAACAGGCAGAAGACAAAGGAGTGTTGTGAGATACTTGTGTAGGTGTGAGAGCGATGCCTGGTTTCAGAGCAAAAAGCCAACCCAGCAGAGCAGCAGCTGTCAGTGCTGCTTGCAGTCGTTGAGCTGAATTGTCAGCACTTCAGTCATGGTGTTTCCCCATGAGACAGTAATGAGGAAGAGTTGTTCATCCCTATAGAACCTGGCTGCAGAACTGACTCATCTAGGGAGGGCAGCTCTGGGCAGCAGGAGCGTTTGGGAAAAGGCCAGTCCTCTGGAAAACTAGATTACAATTTAAGCAAGACGTAGGCTGTCCACGTACAAAGTTTGCTGGGTGAACATTCGGTCGTTAGGAATATGAAATTATTGTGGAGATACAACTGCAATTCCTTTTCCAATAAAGCATGTGTTGTTTGAAAAATTATTAACTAAATGAACAAAAATATTTTTTCCCATTTTAAGTGATGTTTCTGTTAGGAGATCCTACCAGCTTGCCTACCCCAACCCTGGGGTTTATATGCTGGCACAGGTGCTTTCTAAACCCATCATGTCCTGGCAAAGCTGGGCCCCTTATGAGCTGGCTCAGTTACGCTCTGGAAACCAACTATCAATGTTTGCCACACAGCCACCAAGAGGGTGCTCTTTCCAAACCCCTCCCGGTGAAGCCTGCTTACCCTCTTGGCTGCAGTACTCTGGTGCAGAGGGTTCTTGCATGTAGGGTTCACGGTGCGGTTCATACATAATCATAGGAATTTCCACGCGTCCCTTCTCACTAGGCATCTCTGCAGTTCACCTGCCAAAAGTAGTGCAAAATAAAATCTACTGTAAGTGACTTTCAGTGCCCTGTATTTGTCAGTGCCTGCTTCTGTAATTCCTAGTTCTCACACTCGGATTTTACATAGAGGAAAATTAGCAGTTCTCGTATTCTGGCTTTTTTATAGACTGAAGTGCAGTCAGTTCCTGTTACACTTCATGATGAGGAAGATGGGAAGGGAGAGCAGAAAATACCATCTTTACATATTTCTTTGTGCTGGAAAGCTAAAAATGTTCCCCCAGAAAACACGCTATTCAAAGTATGTCAACTCGTGACTGAAAGTGTTACCTTTGCGGAAAAGTTAACCTAATTTTTTTCTATGGATTGTCAAAATAATCAAGGAGGGGAAGAGCACACTTTGGAGCACCTGTGAAAAACCTTCATGTGTCATTAAGTCAGAGCCTGCAACAGTGCAACCAGTGGCAATTCTGATCTGTGTTTCATCTGGTTATTGTGCAACCTTATCATCATTATTACCGTGTCCAGTTTTGTACTGTGAAACTATTGTCTCATCGCTAGTGTGACAGGCTTCTGTTGGGCAAGATCATTATTAAATATGACTGTGCTGCCTGAGGCTCTGAACAAGATCAGGCCACAAAATATGTGTGTTTTGCAGGTGTTAGCAGGAACTGTTCCTCGCAATAAAGGAGAGTGGGAGGAAGAGGACCCAGCTTGAGATGTGTGTTTGTGTTACTGTAAATGGAATGGTGTTAATTATTCCTAGCTGTCCTTTGAACCAGTATTAACTGGTTGATTTCCTACTAACGTTAACCGTAGGAGTCCTTTGCAGAAGAAAGTTAACAGCCTTTCACGCAGGTCAGCAAGGAAGGGCAGTTTTGGGGGAAAAAGGAGCAAAGATGTTTGTGAGGAGCTGCTAAATGAGTCTAGTGCAGGTTTACTGGCTGCTCAGGTAACTCCACGTAGCTCCTTGCAGTCCAGCTAAATGTCCTGTGTCGCTGTGCAGACACCTTCCCTGGTTTGGATCAGGACTGTGCCCGTCTCACCTGCTCACTGGTGATGAGAAAGTGAGGGGTTATATTGTTAAGAGACACTTGGACAAGCAAATAGAGACTGAGAAATGTAACATTTGGCAAGCCAGCACAAGCTGCCTGAATATGCGAGGTCAAACTGGAGTAGGATAGAAATTGCTGAACGAGGCAAGGTGGTCTCAACAGGTCTGTTTTCAAGGTGTGTTGGAGGGCAGTATGTATGGGAGAGGCCAAAAGAGGAGGGGGGTTAGTAGTGCTGAAATAAAGCATCAGTCCTTTTAGGGAGGATGAAAAGGAGGAACTTGAAAATATCACTAGGGAAGAAGTGATGTAATTTTCCCAAATCGGGATGAATGAGAAGTGATATGGAAAATGCTGGCAGAATGAATAATAAAGGGAATAGGTAGGATAGTGTGGAGAAAAAATCAGAAATACAGCATTGGCAATGTTAAGGCCAAAGGTGCTGGAGACAATTGCTGATATATGGATTGGAGAGGAGGGATGGGGAAAGGTGCATCTCGGTATACTTGTTATAAAGAAGCTAAAACGGGTGTTTGGGAATGTCAGCGGTATTAATAGGCCATTGTTGAAGCTTCATGAGGATCCCACTGAGAAGAAAAAAGAAAAGCTGAGAATCAAGAGAACTTGGGTAAGATGAAGCTGTGAGAGCCAAGAGAGAGTAATGATCTACGGAGAAGAAAGGCAGTGTGTCAATAGTAACTGTGGGTTCAGGAGTGTGATGATAGACAATATTGCATTATCCAGTGTTGACCAAGGGCTGTTGCCTTGGGTCAAGGATCAGTGGGCAAAATTATAGGGAGTGTCTTCAAGTTTTTGGCTTATTGCTGTCTTGGTACTTAAACACCATACATTAAATACTGGGTGGTGTCAGTTCGGGTGACATTTCTGCTGAATTCATCTCAGTCACTGTGAAACAGGAAAAAAGGAAAGGGCTTTTGAATTTCATCTAGTGACTGTAGGCCCAGGCAAAAGGCCTGTCATGAGGCACAGAGTAGGAGGGAATAATAATGGTTAACACAGCGAGAGCGTTGCAAGTTAACAGCTGAATGCAAGCAAACACTGACTAATCCTTGCTCCACCCAGTGAGGTATTGGTATAATATCACCAGTTAAATGTATAGGACAAGAGATGCAGAAGTGAATCAGCAGCAGAGCCAGGAATAGTGTGGGAGTCCCACTGGATGTCAGGTTTGTGTTTGATCTACTAGAGCTGTCAAGCACAGAAGCTGTGGGCCGTAGGCTGTTGATAAAGTTGGTGCCCTGAATTTGCTTGCTTTTGGTGTCTTGTTATGCGCTTCTAACAGTGCTGCCAGTAGCTCTGTGTGTTGTGATGGAGGACCTGCCCCAGAGCAGGTGAGCTGGGACAACTGAATGGACAGCTGGGCCCCAGCTTCTGCAGGAGCTTCTTCAGCCTACCTGGAAGAAAGTACCAGGAGGTTAGATACCCTCTGGGCCTGAATGCTGCAAGTCCAGAGGTCCAGGAAAGGCATTCTCTAGGGTGTTTTATGCAACTCAATAGACCCTTTCAATTGGCATGTAAGTGGTTACTCTCAGTTCTTGGTTGCAACCATGCCTGTGATGCCTGAGAGCTCTTTGGGGCTGTGACCCCCAAACCTGTAAGTGTTATTGGTATAGATTAGAGCTAGAGACTTTCCTCTCTCGGATGTAATCATCTGCTGGACAGGAAGGTATGGGAGAGAGCAGACAGTGTTAGTAGCCCTGTAGGAAAAAGTTGTAAGGAGAAAGAAATATCAGGCAGCAGTTCCTGAAGAGTAGGAAAATGTCTCATAAACTTCCCTCCAGAAACCAGTAACATCTAGTAGGCCCACGCTTAATAGCTAGGGAGGTGAAGTTGTCTTCTCTGCAGTCACACTGAGCAAACGGAGCTCTCTGCAAGGGCAGAGCAGACCCTTGTGCACTCCTGAAGCGGGGGCTTGGTTTATCTGAAGCACTCAAGATTGACTCAAGCAACTGCAAACTGCTTGATTTGCAGGCAGAAATGTGTAGTCCCAGGGACACGGAAACAAGTCTGTGCCTTCTCTCCTCTGAAATCTCAGTCCCTTCTACATGTGGGTATAATTGGTTTGCACTGGAAAATAAAGCTTACTTTAAGTCCTGTGGAAATTAGTATTTAAAAAAAAGCAAATCACACCCTGAGGCATACACACAAAGAGCCAATTCAGGGAAAGGAAGGTGGAAATGACAAAGCCTTTATGTTCCAGGAAGGACATATCCTAGGGGAGAATGGGCAACGGCAGTTTCCATCATCTTCCTCTGGATTTGCTCCAGGCACTTGTGTTCTGTTGTGAAGAGCAGTCGTCATGCAGCCAAGCAAAGCTGCTGAACTGCGAAATTCCATGGCAGAGCCCCGCTCTCTGGCTCTCACCCACACCCCTGCACGTTCCCTCCCAAACGTCCCTGACGGCTAAATAATCCCACAGATGAGAACAGTTCAACGTGTGCCTGCAGAGGCACAGGCACTGTCATTTGTGCTTTGTAAAGGGGAAACTGAGACACACGGAGGACAATCTTTTCGGGAGTCCTGACAGAGCTGTCATTTGGCTTCCCGTGTATGGTTCAAATAGTTGCAAAGAGAACGATGACTTTCCTCCCCTCTTTGTGGTATTTTTCAGAAAGGTTTTTCGGGTGCTGCATGTTTGCAGTGGTGGGCAGAGGACATAGTCCCGTCTATGCAGATAATTTTTCACCTTTCAGAAATACTTTTTCCAGTTTGATTTCAAGTTCATTGGAAATATGCTTTTCCCACAAACACTTCTTCAAAGATGATGCTGTGGTATTTGAAATGGAAGCATTCATGAGCCTGGAGAGTCCCGTGGGATTCATGTCTGTTTCAACCGAGGTGTAGCTCAGCAGAACACAAACTGGGAGCTACTCGACGGTCATTTCAGAAATTTCATTACTTGAGTGCTGATGCATCTTTGGTTTAGTCTTATGAGCCTGTGCCAATGAAGTATTTATGATTTCATTTGAAAATTGAAGTTCACTGCAGTACTAATTCTTCTCCATTCAGATATTATAGTCTGAAAAGGAGAGGATGCAGATGGGATTTGGCAGGTCCATGTGTATCAGAGTCCAGGTAACATTTCCCTTACCTCGGTATTCTGTTCTGTTGCAGTTCTTCCTCGGAAGTAGGTTGACCTAGTTAAAAAAATGACGTGGTACCTCTGTGAAAGCTGATCAAGATTTACTAATCTTTTTTTTTTACTTAACTGAGGCTTTTTTTAGCAAGAAGGTTAATTTTTGGTCTTGTACTGCAGACTCCAAATGAAGTTTCTAAAAAGTTTTCAAAAGTTCTTGGCACTGGCCTATCTCTATTCCAGTTGAAGCAGTGGAGCTGCTCCCAAGACCCAGACATGGATGTAACAGCACAAAATACCTAGCACTTCTGGGAGCAGAGGAGAAAATGTAGGGGCAGCTTGGATATGTGAGAGAGGGACTAAAGTTGCAAAGGGCTGTCTCTGTGCCCTGCCTGTACTACAGCTGGCAGTAAGGGCTGGATCAGTATCACGTCATCTGGCAGGAGGTTATCATATTTGGCTATCACATCATGTACTAGGATGGCATCCAGAATATTAGGCAGGACAAGAAGCAGTGACTTTATAAGAAAAGTGTTTAATCTCCATTTCAGCTCCAGCTGATGTCAGTGTGGGATTTGCCATTGACTTCAGTAAGAGCGGGTTCAGAGACAGAAAAAAGGGAATGTGGCATCTGGGAGGAAACAAAGTGATTCAGGTATTTGAAGAAGATAGGGTAATACATTCAATAGTTCTGTATTTTGGAAGATTAACATTAAAACATTATAGTAAGTGATCTTCAGATTTCACGGACATGTGGAGGTATAGCAGTTTTCACCAGTGATCTGTTGGTTTGTAGGCTACTAGTCCAAAGGCTTTCAGTTTGCTGTAATGTGTTCTTGTTCTCCTGTCATCACTAGTTTAATATTTTCTTGGGCATTTAGCCCTTCCAGCTGCGTTTATGAGACAATTTCAATTTCTGCTAGTTTAAAGAGTGGCCATAAAATGCCATTGCTGGCATGCAATTGCATCTGTGGCTTGAATAATATCGAGTGCCTCTGTTTTACTTTATTGAAGCAGTTAATTCTAGTTTTTGGCTAGCAATGAAACACTGAATTCCTCAGTGGAAAGATCTTTTCCCTTTATCCCTGAGTTGGTCATTTCTAGTAACATTCACAATGTGCTGAGGCTTTTCAGATGTTCAGGAAGGAATAGTTCTAGTTCTAATACAGATAAACAAAGAGTTGGGGAGCAGCATTCAGGTATTTGTTTATTCTTATTCTTAAAATAGAAGCTAAAAGAGATGACTGCCAACAGCAAATTAGAAGTTGGACATTAAAAAGTATTCAGGATGTCTGAAGTAGACAACCTTTTCAATGAGATGAAGGATGCTCTGCCAATTCCCTATTCTTACTCCAGAATTTCATTTTTTAATCCTACAGTTATTCTGGCTTTTAAGTCTGTAGCAGGCTACCGGCTTCCTTCCTCAAATGGAGAGGATGTAGCTATGGAGGATTCAACTGAATATGAACCGTATTTCTTGTTGCAAACTCTTCACCTGGTTCCATTGGCTTGTCTGTTGACTGCATTGACTCACTAGCCACTGCTTGAAGTGGTCAGTGGAAGAAGTTGGTTGTTCATCTATTGAAGTCATCAGGATGTTTTTGTCACTGAGCCAGAGAGCTGGGCAGAAGCCAGAAAGTCACTGTGTAGATACTGCTCCTCCTCTCGTGTGGAAAGGGAGATGTTTATGTGTAATCCAAGTTCCCCTGGCTTACATGGAAGTTTAGAGTAAAATGAGCATAACCATTGTTCACAAAATCAGGAGGAAGCATATACTGAAGAGTGAAATGTTGGTGAACTGAGCTCTTCTGAGAAAGAGTGAGCTCTTTGCTTTTTCTATTTTGGAGAATACCTTTTCTCCTTCATGCTATTGTAAATGGTGACACAGACGCAAAGAGATTTGGAAGGTTTGGGTGTTGGTTTTTGTTTTGTTTAAAAGTGCAACCCAGTGTTCCTTTGCTGTGATGTGCGCCCGGAGGGCTGGTGGCCTGGTTACTGGGCTTGCGCAGGCAGCTGCAGCACTTGTGCATGCAGATCGGCAGCCTGGCCCTGCCTACTGTGGACTCGCAAGGCTGCTGGATAGGCAGGGACTCCCTGGATTTTCCAGTCCTGTCCCAGGTCAGACGTTTATGTTAGGTTATTCCTTCATGAAGGGAGCTCCGGTCTATAATTTAGTACGTTTACTGCTCCTGTTGCTCTCACCTCTAAAGCAGTTCAAAATACTGTAAACTTTCACAAACCTTCTAGACTAAAATTATTCACAGTAGTTTATCCCTGTTTGTTATTGTGCCAGCTTCATGCTTTTATAAAAAAACCCTCTCCCCTCGAGACAGCCCAGAAAACATTCCTGTCTCTTTGCAGCCTTTCCTTCACAGGGCTAAGCAAGCTTGCTGAGTCCTTCTCGTTTCTGTACAGTGAATTCATCCTTCTTGGCCATGAGTGGCCAATGAGCTGTCCTCAGCCTATATAATGGTATGAATGTCATCTCATATTTAATGGAAATGCTGTCTTTGGAACAATCCAGTAGCACTTTTTCCTTTTCCACAGCCACATCGTGCTGATGGTTTGTATTTTTGCTGTCATTACCCAGCAGTAGCTCTTTCTCCTCCAATGTCATTTTCTACTAATGAACTCCCAGCTTGTAGCTGAAATTCCTGATACAATTTTCTAAATGCACTGCTTTGTCGCATTATAATGCATATGAATTCTGTCACAGCAGTTCTCTACGTTTTCTCATTCTGTGTAATAGATTTTCTGCTTCCAGAATTTGTTTCTTCATTCATACATTTTATTAGCCACTCCTATATTTCTGTCAAGGTTATTAATCAAAATACTGAATAAGCTCCATCACTGATTTCTGCGTTAACCTTTGATGCAAACCAGATAGATCTCTTAAATATTGTTCCTTAATTTACTGTTTGAGTTATAATCCCATACTTCCTTCAGATGACCAACTTCACTCACATTTAAAGGGCCCTTATTCCAAAGGATGAGCACAACTGGGCCCTGGGATTGCATTAGAACTTGTCGCTCCCTAATTACCATTCCAAAAATAGAATACTAACCACTAGAAGGAAGTACTGTCCGGTGGTTTGTGCATTAACCTGGACTGGGGGGGGAAAGATGGGCTCAGTTCCTGTTCTGCAACAGTGACGATGAGCAAATTAATTAGTCTTGGTTTTGCTCAGCTCTGTTGTACACGGAAACACTGTATTGGGGAGGCACTGTGACCATTCTGCAGTGACATGGTCCACATTTGGTTATGCCTTGTCTTAAAACTTGAGCAAACAACAGAAGATAGGAAATGCCGAGTTTAGATTCAGCCTTTGTCCTCTATGAAGACAATTTTGTCTTTCATGTTCTCTTCTAGCTGTCGGAATTGAAGGCAGCCTTACACAATTGTTTCCAGCACTTCGTCATTACCTTAAAATTTGATGTTTGCCATTTTTCATTTAATTCTTTTATGGATTAACATTCCCTTACCAACAGCATTGAATCATGGGTAGCCAGCATTTCATTTATACCCATGTAAAAATAATGTCCATAACTTGTCCTTCAATTGAAAACTGATAGAACAGCTTAAATAATGTGTCATGTAGCATCTGGACCTGGTTTAGCAACTCTTAAAAAGTTATGAATAAACATTCATTTGAAGAAAGCAGGTGTGTGCCCTGCTTTTATGTGTGAGCTAAGCCCTTTTCCTATGGTGTATTAGTTTTGACTTTCCATTCTTATTACTGTTCTCATTTTCACCTTATCAGAAAGCTAGTTTTCCTATTTTCCATCTCTGATGGAAATCTTTAACTGGAGAAAGTTAAAATATCCTGAGAAAAGTCTTTGCCTCCAGATTTTAGGAACATGAGAGAGAGCTTGCAGATTTTGAAAGCTTGACAATTTAATCATAAAGAGTTAACATTTACAACCGAGAGCCACAGCTGTCATACTCTTCGAGCTCACTGTCTGCTTTAGTCCTTGCCACCTCCCTTTCCTTATTTCCTAAGGAGTAAACATAGTATTGATCCCAAGTAATTTGAAAGCTCTTACCTTTAGGTAGCTCTGGCAAATCTGGGGAGCAAAAACGCTTCAAAAGTTGATTACTTCATCCATCTTTGCAATGCGGCTGTGTCTAGGAAAGAAAGCAGCACACATGACCAGCGACATGACTTGCTGTCATGCCTCAGTAGCATATCCAGTTGAAAGTCAGGTTGGTAGACAGTGTATAATTATCCCAGTTTGCCCACAGTCCCAGCCTACTGCTCACACCTGCTCTGCAGCAAAAGGAATGTTGTGTGACAGGCTTGCACCAGGGTTTTTCCACGGACAGTTTTCTAATATCCCAGAAATTTTACTTTGTGCTAACCTGAAAGCTAGATGAAGACAATTAGAAGCAGCACAGGAATAACTTGAGGACAATGGAGAGAAAAGTGTATATCCTAACCCATTGCAATTCTATACAAACCATCACAGAGAATGATGAAAAGCCATAGGTACAGTTGTATATGTGGCTCTGATATTTTATTATTGAAGTCAATGATCACTTTAACTTTCTGAGCAATTAAGTGTTTGTACTTAGATCAGCAAAGATATCTGTGCAGGGTGGTAACCATTGACTTTATAGCTGGGATCATCTTGGTAACTAGGTTTGTGGCTGAACTGGACTTTTTGTTAAATAGATGCTTTGTCTCTGTGGTGGGTTGACCTTGGCCAGCTGCCAGACACTCGCCCAGTCGCTCTTACTTTCCTCCTCAACAGGACGGGGGGGTGAGAATAAGATGGAAGTGTTCTTCGGTCGAGATAAAGACAGGCAGATCACTTACTAATTACCATCACAGGCAAAACAGACTCAGCTTGGGGAAAATTAATTGAATTTATTGCCAATTAAAATATGTTTGGATGGTGAGAAACAGACAAAACCTAAAACACCTCCCCCGGATACCACAGATTTGGCATCTCCAAGTATAATGGTGGCCACATGAACTTCTTAGTAAGGATTGTTCTCGCTTCATCCAAACCCACTGCAAAACTGTTTCATGCGAAGACTGTTCACAACAGGAGCCCATCCGCAGTGCTCCCAACAAGGAGAGAGCATGATGCATCGGGTTTGCCTGGGGGACTTGCATTGCCCGTCCAAAACATGCTGTTTGCTCAGCTCCTGGGCAAACAAAGTCTTACCCAAGAAATAGCTGCAGCAGTGCAGGAAGCCCCTGACATTGAGTGGTCAGGATTGAACAATAATTAGCAAAATAGTTTTTGAACTAAGGTATGGTTGAGAAACTGCTAATGAGTGAAGGAAGAAGAGAACGAACAGTTGAGCACTCCAGGTTTTCATGCTCCTTTTGTCACCACAACTTGGAAATTCTTGGAAACAGATTTTTGTTGTTAATGGGTGATTTGTTGTTAATGGATGGTGTTAATGGTGAAAGCGGTCACCTGCCTCTCTCATCTGGATTTGAAGGACCAGGTACAGAGCACTTGCTCAAATTTGCCTCACTGGCAAGAATTAAGGTTCAGCACTTTGTACGCTACATAAATACTATGATTTCCATTTGACCACCATCAAAATAGTTGCAGACTCCCCTGACAAGAGCCACATCTCTAGGCTAAACTAAAAATATAGAAAGGATGGCTGACAGTAACCATGGCTGATCCTATTTTTTTTCATTTCAAGTCTTTGCTCTTTCACAGGTTTCCTGTGTGATAATGGGCAAGTTACTCACTCGTCTACGTTCTCTCTGTGTAAAGGGGATAATAGATCCATCATGATATTTTTACACAACTTAATTTTAATAGAGATGTTAGAACGCTGCTTTATTTAAACGGAAATGCTTTGGGGAGATATATTATTTTGACAACATTTCTTAGGAAAGGTTTTATTTCTCAGGGTGCACGGGTCATTTCTGATGAGGGAGAAAGAAGATCACTCCCATTTATGTGGCTAAATATGGTAGGGAATGGAGGATATTTGGATTTAATGTGAAGACATAGATGAGGTTAAAAGTCAAGAGGTATAGCTATAATGTATAAATACAACAGGTAGTAAGAGGGTGTTGAAGAGGCTGAAATTTGGGATAAGTAAAAGGAATGAGACTGTATTGGGGGAAACGATGGTGGAGAGGGGGAAAATTGTGAGGAGGAAGGAGCGGCAGAGAGGAACCGCTGTGCACTGTCCATAACCCCTCCACTCCCCTTGTGCCACTCGGGGTGTGTAGACAAGTCAGGAGTGAAGCAAAGCCTGGGAGAGGGGGGAGGAAAGGTGTTGTTTTAATGTTTGTCTTTTTGTTTCCCACTACCTGAAATTATTTATTTTAATTGGCAATAAATTAAGTTAATTTTCCCCATGTTGAGTCTGTTTTGCCCGTGATGGTAATCAGTAAGTGATCCCTCCATCTTTATCTTGACCCATGAGCTTTCTCATTCCTGTTACTCCTATTTTCTCTCCCCATTCCAGAGTAAGCGTGTGGCTGGGTGGGAGTTTGGCTTTTAGTGACGGTTAACCCACCATGAACTCTCACTCTATGTGTGTCTTTACTCATTCTGTTCCTTGCAGCTGCGGTCATTAACAACTCATGGTTCCTGTGAGATATAAACACCAGCCTAAGTTTTTCAATTGACAGTTGCCTCAAATTCTTCAACAACAAATCCATCCATAAAAATCTGACCCTCCGCTAGCACATTAGAGACATTTGTAAGTTTTTCTTGGAAACATCTTATCTGTGTTCATTCATGACATGCTTTGCACTGGTGAAAATCAAGAATGAAATAATGATGTTGATGAACAGAATAATAAAACAAATGAAAATGGAGAGGGTAGTTGAGCCTTCTGATATTCTAACTGACGTATTGTGAATGAATCTGGAACTCAGAGGAAACCACAGAACACTACAGAATATAGAGAATAGATGTCGGAATACATCTCTGGGTGTTCATGTCTGTGCTGGCAAATGTCCTGCTGGCACTAGAGAAGTACATAATGTGCTCTTAACTTTTTAGGGTTCCATAGTAGAACTTACTTGTCAGTATAGGCAGAAGCTGGATCAGGTTTAGTCATTGCATGTCCATACTGCATCATACCACTCCTTGACAAGGTGTTTTAGGGTCTAGTGAAAACACTGTATTGAAGAAAGAAAAGAGAGAAGTGTCAAAACAGTAACACCTGTAGAACAAACTGGCATCAAGGATAGTCCCTTTGTATGTCTATTTATATATATGGTAGCTAAGTATCTGTGAAATGGTGCTTGTGAAGATGGTCCCCTGCGATCTGAACCTCAGCGATAGGTTTGTGAGCATGTGTGTATGGGGAAAAAAGCCATGCATACGAAAAAGTGCGTATGTTTTTCTCTGTTTTCAAGTTAAGTGTCCATAGCGTGTGAGACTGGGGAAGAGGAATGGCTACCAAGATGTGTGCTGCAGGGGCTGTCTGCGCAGGATCGCCTTCCTGCCCTTCCTGCTCCCGCCCAGCTCTGTGGGGAACCAGGTGGATACTTGGCACAGGCTGGGTTTTCTTTTGTTCATGGAAACATTTGATAAGGTATGTTAAAGATAGATTTTAGGATGGCCGTGGTTGCGTATCAAATCAGTATTTCTTTGTGGCAGGATATTGTGAGACTATATACTTTTTTATGAAATATTTTTTCTCTGAACATATACTGGGTGTTCTGGAGGGCAGAGAGTTTAGACTCAGCCACAGTTCCCCTCTTCTATGTTGACATATAAAAATGTTAATTTAGTAGTTATGTATATTCTTCTTGTTTATATTGTGAAGATGGTAATCACTAACCCTGAAATCTTTCACTCCTTGCTTTTCAGCGACTGTAACATTGCAATCAGAGACACTACCATTAAGCAGGACATGAATCTGTGGAAGAAAGGGCCCATATCTTTGGGGTGGGGCGCCTTTTTTTTTTCCCCTAAAGAGTAGAGGAAAAAAAGTGATGAAACCATGAGTGCATCCAAAAGTGCTCATGCACAAGAAATTCTTACTGTGGTGTAGGGTGGCTTAAGTGCTTAAATATTTAGAACAGCTTTAATATGCTTAACATACTGCCAAGCTGATGCTCATGAAAGAACCTGAAGCTGTTTAAGCTCTTAGGGCTGTTTACGAGCATACAGGAGGCAGGCACTCACTTGAGAGCCAGATCTGTTTCGCCTGTTCCAAGTGGCACAGGGCATGCATGTGTTCTCACATCTTCAGCCTTTGTTATAGGTGAGATGAGAGGACGCAAAGATCCTCTTGTCTCCTGCCCCACGTTTCCCTCCCTGCTGGGGTCACCCACCAACTTCACTGTGATTCTTCAGCCTATGGGGGAAGTGAGTGATTTTAAACTTCTGTTTACATGCATATCACTGGCTTTCTTTTGCAACCTTAATTACGCTGTTTGCTCTAAGAGGAACAGTGTGATACTTAGCAAAGAGAAAGATTATATCAGTCCCCTTGAATAATTATATCAATCCCCTGAATATCATGTATGCTATCAGAGACAAACAAGGGTGTAATAATCATTATAAATGAGTCCATCAGAGCTGATTGCTTTTCCTATCGTCACAAAAGATAACCTCTTGTTGCCTGTAGGAGCTACATTGACAATTATTTGGGGGCTTCTCTCCTATCATCTCGTATGATGGGACAACTGGATTCAAGATTATTTTTTTTTTCTGTGTGTAGTTGATTGCCCTAGTTCTGACTGTGGATGTTGTAACCATGGAGTTAAGACAAGGATCACTGTGTATGATACAGGCTGTAAAACCTCACCCGGGGATTCCCGCATAGCTGCTGGTGGAGCCAGAGCACTTCTGGATATCGAGCCCTATACAGGCGCATATATAAAGCAGTATTACGGGGAAGCTGCCGCAGTGAAAGCTCTGGGAGGTCTGGAGCCTGGCCCAGGACTAAGAGCATCCCAAGGATGCACACAGGACAGAGCACACAGCAGCACAGCGAGCCCCTGCTAGGGCAGGGCAGCTCTCCTCCTTGGCCAGGCCTTGTTCACGCCATGTGTGAGGGTGGAATAATGGAGCACAGTGGAGTTTTCTGTATCTCTCCATTGACTTTAGGGGGGCCTCAGCCAACTGGCTCACGCTGTGCTCCCAACTTGTAGGTGGATGAAATTGTGAGATGTGTTCCTCCCTTTGCTCCCTTTTAAATAGTTCATATGTTCTTTGAAGGCAGATTGTCTCTTTCTTGCTGTTTTGTGTTCAGGGTCTAGCCCAGTTGACTGAAACCTTTGTTAAAACATGACAAAAATAAAGTTGAATTGAGATCTTATTACAGATAAGCCATATTTTGATATAGCTTCTCTGCTACTGGAAAACTAACAATGAATAAAGGTCCTTTCCTAATAAAGCTTGGAGAAAAAACTGAACCATCTTTCCAGTTATAAAAAACAGAAACCTTGTGCACACAATTCCCCTCCTGTTTACACCAGCAAGTATTTGTTTGCAGTCAGTGGTATCTGGAGCTGGAAGTGTTTTGTAATTCAAGAAATCTCAATGTCTGTGAATATCCCTGCTATTGTCTACCATAAATATAGTGCCTTATATAAAAAATATATTTTATTTAGAAATAAAATTCCTCTCCCAATTAAAATGCCAGTTTACTATTACTGAGCATACATCCTATTGACTGGGAACTTGCCTGTCCTGTTTGGTACCTGAATGCAACATATTTCTTAGAACACTGATTACAGAAGAAGGATGAGTGACTCAAATATGAAACATCATTCTTTTCAGATAAGATCTAGAGATGATTTGCTTTAATGTGCAAAGTAAATATTTGGGTGACACGTGGCACATAGCTCAGAACAAAGCAGAAACCACTTACACGCAATGGTTTCCAAATGAAAAATGATCTTCAATATGAATAATTACACATAGTATTTTTTCTAGTAATTTGCCTATTAAAAGAAGATGTAGAAAAGAGAGCCAGCCACATGCCATGCAGGAATCTGAAAAATCACTGTATGCTCCACAACTAATCTGATCTGAAACCCCAGCCTGCTATAGCTGGATTGTGTGCCTAGTCACAGTGGGGATTAGTTTTGTTAGTAGCACAGAAGTAATGATTTTCCTTTTTTTTTTTTCCTTTTAATATAACAGTTCTATAAGTTCTGAGCCTGGTGTCAGGAAGGCGGCTGTAGTACTCACACAGTCTTACTTATTGACGGTGTGAGGCAGAAAAAGCTTAACCGTTTAATTCAAAGTTAATCATTGAATCACAGGAAAATTAGTGAACGTTTGCCTTGGTTTGCAAGGAATACCTTTATGAAAAATATTTTATTGTTTTCTTTTTTATTTTGGATGTTGAAAAATATCCACAATCCTAACTTGGTATTTGAAAATCATATTTTTGAAACAGTACATGGAAAAAGTCAGTGAGAACGTTTCAAAATTGATGGAGAAGTTATTTAAAGTATGTTGTTAATTCTTGCTCTTTTTGACTAGCTTGGCTGTTAATGGTTTTCAAGGGGAGGCTCTGCTCTGTTAGCTGAGGAGTCAAGTCCTCACATTCACAACAAATTCCACTTTCATGCTAATACATCCCTGCTGCCGACAGTAATGTTTGTGCTTCCAACCTGGCACCACACAGTTTGGCTTGGACAAGGCAGGCAAGGCTCCAGGAAGTCAGCTGGGAGCTGCGAGATTACTACTGAGCTCTTCATGCTTTGGGGTAATGGACCACAGCATGAAACACTATGACAGAGAGATCCTGCTATAAGAATGAAATTGCATCTGCTGGTTATTATCACACCTTAACAACTGCTACAGCCACAACCATGAAGGAGTAGACTCACAGACTGGAAAAAATACAGAATTGAGAAATTTCATGCAGAGAGGACAAAGCCCATTCTGCTGGCATGACCATGGTGCTGACACCGGTGATTATGCAGTTGGGCTGTGTTTGGCATGTCCAAGAGTTGTAAAATTTTCTGCTTGAATTAATGGGCTTTCTGACTTTTCTAGACAATGGGAATCAACACGATTTCCATCTACGTGATGCATATGACAAAACCACCTTATAGATCATCATACTGATCTCAGAAGGAAGAGGTCTGGACCATTAGCCCTCGGGGTCAGTTTGGAAAGTTCGTTATCCACAGCCAAGTAATTAACTTCAATGGTAAGGGCTGAGATGCTAGGAAGAGCTGATCGCTAGAGCTGGCTTGCAAGCCAGAGATGTTTCTGATGTAAGAAAGAGTATGCGGTCAGATGGCTGAATTATTGTCTAATTACAAGCTTTGATGCAGTCAGAAGAATAAGTATCTCAGTGTTTCACTTGTCCCTAGTACTCTATTTTGTTTTAATTATAAAAGTGGACAATGTGGAAAGGAGTTTGAACATAGTTTAAATAGGCCAAAAATATCTGTTCCTTTGCAAAGACTGTGCTGACTTTGCAGAGGCTTTGCAAAGACCAGTTGCGTGTGCGATCAAAATACTTTAGAGGTTGCTTCCCTCCCAGGGGACCCTGCCATACACAAAAAGGTCAATGCACACCTATCTGGTACCACAAAGGAAAAGGACATGAAAGGCACAAATACGCAGAGTCCCATTGTCTGCCACCTCTCATGAAGAGGGGCTTCAGGTCCCTGCAGCCAGGAGGAGTCTGAGGGTAAGGGAGATACTGCAGGGTTCAGTGCCTGCCTGGGTGAGGCTCCCAGAGGCTCTCGAGTCCCCTAATTAACTGGGGCAGTAATTAACCTTAGTCCCAGTGTGGGGCGCTGCACTGCCAAATGCAGCCTTTTGCCTTCCAACTTGAGATATTCTATGATTCTATGATACTAACGGTTTTAGGTTCTGGAAGCGAACAAGATGATCTGAAACTTTTTTTTTTCTTTCCAAGAGGAGAATATAACTTTAAATCTTGAACTCCTGGATCTTCCTTCAATTTCTTCACTTGAAAGAAGTGGTATGTTAGAGCATCGTATCTAAAAGAGAAAAGGTGGAGAGAGCTCAGCACAGCTGCTATTAGTTGTGGTTGGTTTACGGCTGAACTACTAACATAATCAAAGATACAAAGCCCGATCAGTTAACTCGTGGAAATGTTAAGCATTCTTGAAATTCCTAAGCTGAGACTTTCTTGGAAGATTACTTCAACTGCTCGGTAAGTAGAGAATGACATTGTATAAGAGAACATATATTCCCTTTTCACAGTAGAGGATCACATCTTTTTTTAGCCCTTTCCCTTGACTGAGCTTCCAGAGCACTTAAAAATCTGCCAGAAAAGAGGTTCCACTTGGGAGAACAGCATTCCCTGTACCTCTGTGCTTGGCAGGAAGGACAAAACAGCTTTTCTGTGTGGTTGGTGTGTTGGTGAAGATGGTGTTGCTGAAAGAGTAATTTATGCAAGTTACCTGCGAAGTATGCAACTACAGTTATATGAGAATGTGACAATAATATGTAGAAAGCAAAGTCATAAAGGTCAAAAACTAAAATACAGATTAATGATACATTAATTAGTAGAATCAATATTGTATTAAAATGGAAAAGTCAGACTGAAATTGTACAGATACCAAAGCACTTGCAGTACAGGACATGGATTCAAAACCGGCAAACCCCCGTACTGCCTTTCATCTGGGCTCCGCTCACCCTGCAGCTGGATTACTGGATGCTGCCACCTGCAGTCTGCATCGGTCCAGGTCTCTCCGATTCAGTGACTGACACAAGTACAAAACTCTTAGGTCTCTTTCTCACTTTTAGAAGCCTCAGGTTTAAATGTATTCATATTTGCTATCCTGAAATACCTGCTTCTAAGTGATTTTACAGAATAATTAAACTAATTACAGAAGTACAAAAACAAACAAACAAGCAAAACTCCAAAAACCCCACAAAACCCCAGAGACATCTACTTAGATCTTTTACCATCCATTCCATCAGAAATATAAGAAGAAACAGTATTGCTTGTTAATGGTCACTCACACATAGCCTTTAATCCAGTATCTCGTCTCGCTATGTGTTACATGAAGACTACCATTTAAAAGCTATGAATCCTTTCCATTGCCAAGTTCAAAACTGGCCATTCAAAGATCTGTGTAGGGACAGGATGAGGAGGTTTTTTTCTGTAGCTGAAGTTGGGGCCAGAATCTACAGTCCTCCATAATCCTGTTCCTTATAATTTATGTACCTTTAAAGTTATTTTTGGACTTGCTCCCAGAGCTCTCTCACATCTGAATGACCCTATTGTTGAGCCTTGAGCAGCAGCTGAGGTATCAATTCCTTACTAATTAAAATGATCCCATCTACTTTATATTCTTGATGGAAACAAAAGACACGATAGGTCACTGTGGAGGAAGTTAGAGCCTGAAACTGTTGTCCAGCAATATTCAAATGTTTATCAGTCTGTATCTGGAACTATGCCAAGACCAAAGAATTAAAGGTGTGCAATAGTAGTACAGGAGATCAGAGAGGGAATTATCCTGAAATCAGCTGTAAGTAGGATGGTTGTTAAGGTACTTTCTGTACTGTAGAACTTGCTTAACGCTCTCCTGTCAGGCTGTGAAAACACATCCTTACGTTGGTGTATGTCCCTTCTGAATTTACAAGTCATTTGTGCTCAGTGGAGTATTTTAAAGAAATTTTCTGCTATTTCAGGTTTCAATCCTGTTTAACTGCTGAAATTCTACCCTTTTCAATGCAGTCCTTATTCTGCAGGCTCTGTGACATGAAAAAGCAGTCACATACCCTGGAGAGGCTGCTAGTTGTGATCGCTATGGTCAAGTGAAAACCAGACTGATCCACTTTCTTTTTTGGCATGAAAAGACAAGTATTCTGCCTGTGCATAGTGTACCATCGTTGGTACCTAGCTGGCTGGCTACCATGTCTTTCACTTGGACAGTAAACTGTTCTGGTTTACTGAGAGAGTCATTAAACATCCCTTTGTTTGGTGATAGAAAAATAATTGAAAACCACTACCCAAAGACCAGAAATTATACACCCTTAAGAATTGGCCAGGCTAGTTAGTCCACTAAGTGCAGGAACTGAGAGTTGTCCTGGCTGTCTGTGTGAGTGTGTGCATTTGTATAGAAAGAAAAAGAGAAGACAAAAAATAAGCCAAAGAAAGAGTCATTGTGCTCTAAATTCCGTGGTTTTTTTCCTGGAAGGTCCTTCAGACATTGACCCCAGCAGATGAAGATAATGCCAGCATAGCGCAACCAAAACTAATTGGTTTGCATGAGTGTTGTTAGGCGGCAGTATCTGAGATGAAGATGTCTTTGTGCCAGCATAGGGTATCTCGAACACAAGCTGAGTATTCCAGTTATGCAGTTTAGCTTAGTTTTGAAGTCTCTGACGCTCTGTAATGCCATTTTTAATTTTTAAATGTTTTTGAGTTATGTTAGGCTGAAAAAAGAAGACACAGGGAACTGCTTCAGCATGAAACTCTGACATGAGTGAGCGGCAGCAAGTTGTGCTATGCCGGAGGTTGAAGCTGTTGCTCAGTTAGGAGTGATTTGAGTTGAAGCAGAGTCCTGAGAAGGGCTCCTTGGCTTTGAGTCACTGCTGAGCAGCCCAGTCCCACTCCCAACACCTGTCTTCAGTCCTCTTCTGATCCCTCTTCAAGCAAAAAGGAAATGCTTATGTGATTCGTCTTGGTATACACACACCTGCCTCCTACTTTAACTTGGGAAGTAGGTACTAAATCATCACTTCAATATATTTTTACTTAAAGTTCATGCCAGAGAGCAGTATTTTCTATGCAGAAAATTAATCAAGAATGTCTCTGCTGCCTGCCTTGCATCTGTGGGCAAATAAGAATTGTGAGCAGAGAGAAGTGGCAAAATCTGTCCTTGGTAAAAGGTTTGTCATTTGTTTGCCTTTCATCAAAGACAACATGCTACTGACATGAGCAGTCTTTCCTTCAAGGACTGAAATCACGAGCACTCAGTGACAGTGCTATTACTGTGACACTGTGGCACTAAGCACACCATTATTACCAGAGCACAGCGAGCCTCATTCGTTCCCAGATCTTTCCTGTCTTTTACTAGGCACTGTTTTTAGGAGGATTTCACTGCTGTACATGAGGTGTGCTATTTGCTTCTCTCATGTTTCTGACAGACAAGATGCCCAGTGATTATGTACTGAAGGATCAAAAGACACACTGGTGCTCCAAACCAAATGGTTTCACTTTTGGAGCATAAGGAATTCATGCAAGTGACAGATCAGAGAGCAGATTAATTTGCACATAGAATGCTTCTCTCAAGCAGCCCTGCTTGGAGGGGGAATGTTTCTTCTCAAAAACAATAATTAAACAAGAATAAGTTAGATTATGTACCTCTGGAAATGCTTTGCACTGCTCTGTCTCTCATTAACTCTTGCAAAAATACTGGTCAGAGCAATACATTATAACGCATCTGTTTCCTGGTGCCTGTATCAATTAGGAACGTAACAAAGACATTATGCAAGAAATTAAAAAATAATTTTGCATAAAATAATCTTGCATAAAAACCTTTTCTTGCTGAACCTAGTCTTTTTCCCTGACCCATTTGTCCCTGGCATCCAATTCATTTTATTTCTTAGGAAATGGTCAAATCAATGATTAATAGATCAGCCAGTGGCATTATTGTGAAATACATAGTTTTTTCTGCAGAGCGAATAAAAGTATTTCTCTTGCTCTGCTGTTGTTTGAGTGCTGCTCTCAATGGCTTATGGTAAAATGGCTAATAGTTTCCTGTAGCAGTCAGACAGGCCAGTGCGCTGAGAAGCTCAGAAATACTACTTCCCCCCCAGTCTGTCAGCTGTGACACTTTCCCATCTACCCTTGCAACCTGTCTCTGGATTGTTGTAACAGCATTAATCAGCAGAATCGACAAAAAACAAATTACATGACTGACAGCAGAGAAAGACCCAGATGTTACCTCATCAATGCTTTTGCATGGGCTGATCAGCCACATTCTGCCTGATCCCGTCAGCTCACTGCTCTGCACTTAAACAGTGTTCTTGCATTGGAGCATAGCGTGGGGCTTTGCTAGGGTAAAGCAGAGTGTGGAGGGCAGGAAGAGAGAAAGAGAGACTGAGAAAATGAAGAGTAGCTTTACAGATCCAAACAACCTACTGTCAGCTCTCCCTTTGTGCGGTTTAGGAAGGTACCTCTGGGTATTTCAGCAGTTCTGTGAGGGAGGAGACACCCGAGCGATCCAGAGTTAGAGAGTTCAGATTTGGATCCTCCCTCTCATTCTCTCATAAGGAGAGACTAACAAGATCTGTTGGAAGGAGCTGTGATCATAGCATATGTCCGTCTCTGCAACATGCCTTTTGCAGAGGAAGTAGTGAAACTAAACCAGCACGTACTCAAACACACACACAAGTGTGAAAAATTGTATCCTTCCCAGTTAATCTGGAAGGATAGTTTATCAGTACCCTGTCCTGCTGGCATCCTCAGAGAGCAAAAGTCACTTTCAGGACAAAGCCAGGAAATGTTGATTTAGGCCTTTTACATGTACTCCTGACAAAGTCGCTCACCAAGACGAGAAAAACAAGGCTGATGCAGAAGGAAAATGCAAAGATGGGTTTCTACATCGCTGGGAACCCTGTACTACCATCCTCTCCCCCTTCTGAGCCAGCTTGGTGTGCCAGCTAGTAGTAGTACAGCCTTTCCGGCTTAAATTTGGAACAGGATTTAAAATCTTTTGGAGTATTTTTTGAGTAATGTCATTGTACTGTGATTTAGAGTCTGCAGCATCTAATCCTGTCCACCGCTTAAACTTAAAAAGGGTTTTAAGGTGCAGAGGTGCAGCATCCTAATGACTAAGGGATGGCTTGCATCTAGAACAGACTGTACCCGAAGACAAAGCTAAAAGCAAAAGGCAATTTCTAATGATGATATACAGTAGATAATGTGTTTAGCTTTAATTGTGTTTACTGTAAGTGGAGCCCTTGAGGGAAAACCAATATAATCAGTTTCTCAGTCAAGAATGGAGCCACAAGATAGGTGTGTTGTTTGAATAAAATTCACTGTCTGCTAGTGAGCTTTTAAATCTCTTAGAAGGCAGGAACATGGTATGTGATAGTTGCAGAGTAAATGTTTACCTGTTATGGTGATGCTGAATACAAAAGGCCTGACAATAGGGCACAGCACTGGCAGCAATAGAGACAGCCTGGCCTGGCAGCTTCCCAGTTCTTGCGACTGGGAGATCACTGAGCTCTTGGCCCTGGGACAGTGAATTTGCACTAATTGACAATATCTTAATTTTCTGTGTTACCTTAAGAAATAGTCCATAGTATCCCAAATATTCCGTATTCCAATATCCCAAATTAAGAAAAGGTCCATAGTATCTCTGCAGACCACAGACTGCAGAACACTGGTATAGACTGGACTTACACAGCAACATGAGAAGCCCAAAAATAATACCAAGGTTGCTCCAGTGCAAGAATGTTTCCCAGGTTCTGTGGAAAGAGTAGCCATGTAGTTAATTAAAAAGAGAAAAGGAGAGAGAGGAAACATCAAAGCTGGGAAGCTGCCTTGTCAAAGGAACGTTACTCCTGTGCTCACTCCCAGTCTGCTTTTGCTCCACAGAAAACACAGAAAACACACTGATTCTTTCAGTCTCTGTGCCAGACAACTGGCTGCCCCCAGATCTTCTGCTCGAGAGACAGCACAGTACTTAAAGAGCAAAGAAATGTGTGGTGTTTGAGAAGATGGAAAAACTGCATCAGTCTGTGGCCTGGGATGCAAGGAGAGGGAGTCTTGTTGTATGTTCAGCATGGCTGTTCCTCAGATAATGGGCTGTGAGCCGGCCGATTCAAACCCTTCTGCTATTTAAGCTGAAAGATCTTCCTTCTGAGTTCTCCCACATGATGGTCTGAAAAGCTGGGATACAGACTGAGTATCTTTACCAAATTAAGGAAAATTAGGGAAGTGAATGCTGCAATCCATGACCACGCAATGTTTCTGTTTATTCCTAGTTTTAAAGAACAGGTGTTCTGGGGTATCTAAACACTGTTGAGTTTAAATATCTTTATTTGCAAGTCAGTTTTGTCAGCACATTTTCCTTTGTTACAAAAGCACCTGAGTAAATCATTGTGAATGAATATCTGTTTTTTCTTTTTTCTTTTTGACATGAATAGATTGTGAATAACTTCAAACAAGAGTGAGATCTGAGACTGGCCAATTTCTTCAGAAGAATAACTGAGTCTGTAAGTCATCACTGAACAATTTGGTACCTGGCAACAGAGTGGTAAGGTTGAAGGACTGTTTTTTCAATTGCATGGCCAAAGTGAAAAATTGAAAACAATTTCACTTTGAATCAGCTCAAAACAAAACACGAACTGAATTGAAAAATATACATTGCACCAAATGGAACATCGTATTTGGTATAAAGCATCTGTGCCATGATGCAGAATGTAAAAAAACCACAAACTAATAATAATAATAATAATAATAATTAAACTAAGCTTTCTAACCCTATTACTGAGGTGGTATTGCCAGAGGCTGTTGAATGATAGCATTGGTGGAATAGCAGCAGATTTAACGTCAGAGTGGGGAATCACCTCATTGCTCACTGTAATGACTTCAGTGAGAACTTCTTTCTGTGTCAGCCTTAAGATTTTATTTCTCTCATGCCCACTGAAACATTTATGTGTCTGGACTAAGTATTGCACCACATACAAAGATTTATATAATTAATAAAAGCATCCTTCATACAGCAAATTCTAGTCCGTCAGGCTGGAATTTGAGGCTGCAGGTGAAGGATTAATGGAAAAACATGAGGCTACTGTCCTTAACAGGAGAAAATTTTAAGAAGAGGCAAAGAGGAGTACTGCATTACTGTAGTCACCTGGGTACACCTCTCACACATAGAGAAACCCTAGAGAAGAACGGGAGCCCTCTTCTTACTTTGGTACTTATTATGTGTGACGTTGATTCCCCTGGTGAGAGCACTCCTATTTACTGAAACGGCAGTAAGTCCTGGGATCATCTTAATCTGTAATTGAACTGAATACAGTGTCATTCTGAAATAATATACTTTTAAAAATATAATTTAATATTGAATGCAATTTAATTCAAACAATGTATCTGCGAATTTCTTAGACTTTCCCACTGATTTTTTTTCCCCCTGAGGAAATATGACTGGTGGAAGGAGAGTAAGTATAGAAAATTCCCTGATCAGAGCACCCTTATCTTGGCCTTTTCCTTGTCAGCTGCCATGATGTTGGCATAAAAAAAATGCAATATTCCCTAAGAAAACAACAAAGATGTGACATTTCTGCACCACAGTTTCCAGCTCCCAGAAGCTCATTGTAAGCAGAAACCACAACCATTTTTAGGCTACCATCTCTGTGCAAAGATCTTTCTTATGCTCCCATTCTTTTCCTGTTTCATACACTAGTGTGATACAAACACAAAATCCTTCTATCCTTTCTCATTTATCATTCAAACAGGAATTCCTTTTCTTTTTTTTCTTTTTTTAATGTTGCATTAATGCCTCCAAATTTTCTGAAAACAACAGGAAATTGTTGGACTGCATGAAATTCTTTGAATTTTTAAAAAATACAGAGCCAGGGGATAACTCTCCTTAAGCAACTAATGGAATCGGACACCTGGATCTGTCAGTTTAAAGAGTAAAAAAAATACTGTGATGCCTGCTCCTGCATGCCCAGTTCCCACTGTCAGAGGACCCCAGACTGTCACTAGAGAGAGAATATTAATGAACCATTTCTCTCTGCTATGAAAAGTAGCCCTTAGTTAAAAGGAAGGAAAGGCAATAACTAAAAGCAGCAGATGTTGTGAACACTCCTTTTAATCCTCCTTTTGCTCCTGCCCTTCCCCCCACTATGAGGGTAGGAGGAGGGAGAAGCCAGTGGGATACTGAAGGCTCAAGCTGCCCACGTAAGAGAAACCTGAACTTTTAAAGAAGCAATTTTCTTAAACAGTTCTCTCCCAAAATAGACATAGGCAGGAAGCAGTGAAATGGATGGCAAAAGACTGGGAGCAAGGTAGCTGAGTATTTCCTGTTTGCTTCATCTGTTCGAAACAAAAGGGTTGGAAAGTATTTCCTCTTGATGATGAGATCACAGTCATTGTTGGGAAATGTGGTACGTTTAACATCATCACAAGGGCCTTTCTGGCTAATCAGAACTGAGAATAACTGTAACCAGCCGACTCTGCAGCACATTGGTGCTGTAATAGCTTCTGCAGAAACAAGGTCACACTAACACAGTGAAACTTGGTAAGTACTGACGGTAGCAGGCACCAATTCAAGTAACCGATTAGTTTCCTGGACAAGCTACAGCACCCTCACAGTTATTCTAGATCCTTCCTCCAGTAATGGCTACGGGGCAGTATCAATACACATTCATCTAATGGAGATGGCACTGCCTGAAAATTTTACATCTTATTTACTTGTTTACTTAAAGCAACATTTGCTCCCTTTTTCCTTCAGATTTGTACAGGAGATTTTGACTTGTCCTTGATGCCCCCACCCCAACATTTTTGAACAGTTTTTCCAATATTTGATCTCCTGATGAAGATTCAAAATTAGATGAACTCTTTTTATTCAGTTTTCTAATTGTCAAGTTCTTTGTCAGCGTTTGGTCTTATCTTGTACACAGACTTGCAGAAAGTACATTGAGTTCTTTGCGTCAAGGATTATTTACATTTTCCTGTACCTTACGTGAAAGTTTCTGCTGATACAAAATACAGAAAGTGAACACGTCTGTACCCACTCAGTGCAGCGCAGTGCTCCCATGCATTCAACTAAATACCAACTTACAAGCTTAAATGGTTTGTTGTATTGGGACCCTCTTTATACAATGATCGGAAGGATTTCCTCCAAAGTGGATGCAGCAGCAGTGTAAATGGAGAAGTATGCAGTTATACAAGAACATGACTGCTAATGTCCCCATGCATTTTCCATCCCAATAGTCTAATATCTACTTTCTTATCAGGCATCTGATCTATAAAAGCACTCTCTGAGAACTGTACAATCATTTAAGCATGTTCACCTTTATCAGCTCATCCTATTCATCTCCCTGCAAGAAGATGACATCAGTTGTCACTATGCTGGACTTCACCCAAAGGACTGAACAATAGTCTTTATTGTACAGCACTTAAAATAAAGCACAGCTACATTTTTTTCCTAGTCTCTATTCTGTTGTGCAGTAGAGAAATATGAAGTGCCATAAAAAGAACCTGTGAACATTGTGGAAAGCATAAACAAGCTTCTTTCATAAGGACAAGCCGCAGTTAAAAAAACAACAGCACCACTGTTTATTGGGTGGGTATAATAAGTCAGATCAATCCTGTTGCTCTGTAAGGGGAGTTTTTTATCCTTGTATACATCATTCCCCTCTTTCTGCAAACCAGAATTCTCACTGAATCTCTTTCAAACCAATTTTTGATGCCCTTTGAGTCATCACATAATAAATCCCTTCTATTGTTTAGACATGAGTATTTGCATCATAATCTAATTGTCAAATGCACGGTATAAAACTCTGGGCCCAAAGGAAAGCTGTGCTAATGAACTGTCACAGTTAAACTTTTATCCATGGGGCCCATAAGAGAAATGCGAGGGTAGAGAGCGCTTTTATCTGTTAACGTTGCCATCCTCACAAATATTTTCTCTAGCTGTTGAATGCATTATGAGCCTTGCTTGGATTGCATTGGGAGACAATAGAAATTTTATTATTGGCTTCAGTTAGAGCATAATAATTTCCTAGGAACTATTCTCTGCAATAAAAGATGTCATAAAACTCAACACTTCACCAAAGATATGGGAGAAGTGGGGTTTAGTCCATTCTTCTGTCTGAATGGATTTGAGCTTACATCTGGCGTGTATATCTCTTGTGGATCTATGTGGTCTTCAGTCTCGGAGTTCTTTGTTGATGCAGTTCCTTTTGCTAAGAATAATCCAATTTTTATTAATCCAGTTGTGAAGGAATTACAGTATTGTCTACTGATGAGGGGAATCTTCTGGATGAGGAGAGTCCAGTACTCAAGACCCTCTTCAGATGACTTGTACAGTCTGTTTGGGCCAACAGAGACCAGCTGAGAGACAGACACTGAAGAACAGTCTTGTCTCCCCTGGGAATCACCTTAGAGGTTCTCACGTTCAGCTTGAGTGTCCTGTCCCTTCAGCTACTAAATAAGAGGAAAAGCACCAACCCTCCTCTGGCTATTGTTTTGCAGAAAGGAATGGGATAAATATTTGGCTCCTGAAGGGAAGGAGGGTTAGGAATCCCAATCAGAGGAGGAGGAGCATTTGCCTGAAAGTACCTAAGTTCTTTCCAAAAGGTGACTTAAGACACACTTTTCTGACTTTCTGTCAATTACATTTCTTATATTACATCAGCCCACGCATACTCTATGTGGTTCTAAAACAAATAGTGTAACCTACTCCCTGGCCAAACCCAAAACCCATGCCTACTTTTGCACGCATCCACTGCATGGTTTGCACATGCCAGGTCTGTAAGCAGACATCTCGTAGATGTTCTTCTGCATGTGTAGAACTTATACCTGTCCACTGCCTTCCAAGAAAGAATTTTGCCTATTTCAACTTTGTAAAAGTTTCCATTTCATTTAATTCTAAGTAAAAAATGCCACCAACATGAAGGATCTAAAGAAAAGGCTTTAGAAAAGCCAATTTTTTTCAAGGCAATCTACCCCTTTTATGGCTTCAATGTGCCTCTAATGGAACAGGGCAGAGAACTCTGTCTCCCCTATTCATTTCCTAGCAAGTGTAGCTGTTTACTATTTAGTGTGAGAAGCCTCTGCAGGTCTCCAGCACTGCCTGATTGCACTTTCTGAGACTTTTCAGACTTGTATCTAAAAAAAGAATTGATTAGGAGGATGAATGCCACGTCTGATCATTAAATATTTAAACTTGGCAGGCTTTCAAGACTGGCAGGCTTGATAGCCTGTGAAAACACCCTTGTTTCGCCAGATCTAACTTGCCATCGTTAGTTTTCAGAAGACTTGAGGTAACGTGTACATGAAATTTTATATCCAGTGGTTTTTAAGAGAAAATGAGGACAGAGATGCAAGCAAGGAGTGTGCCTTTAATTGCGTCTTGTAGATTGGAACAAGTAATCATACATGAAGAAATGTAGCTGGGAGAATGCATTTTTCTCCCCCTGGTGTGGGAGTGAAAATGCTAATGGAATCAGTGCCCAAAATGAAACAAACACAAATATTCTAACCCATATATCACACTGATCACAAACACAGGAAATAGCATCTTGTTGTGTGGACATTCAATGCAGTTTCTGCTACAAACTTCTGGATACAGAAGTACAGAGAATCCTCTAGATGCTAGGACATTGGAGTCCTGTACTGATCTCTCTCCATCATATTCTTTTCCATCTCTGTTTTCTTTCACTTAGTAGTTCTAGCACCATGGGAATTTTTATCTAATCCTTTTTTCAAGAACAAAATTCCAGTTGTTGACCATTTTTTCTTGCTGTGCAGGATGTTGCAATTGCAAGCGTTTTGGAAGAATCTAGCTGCCCAGTCAAGTCATGCTGCTAGTAAGAGCCAGTCTTTTTCCAAAAGAAATAGTAATCTCAGCCCTAGGGTTGTAAAGATATTTATACCAGTTTAATCACAGCTATCGCAAAGAATCAATTGATAATGGACAGAGCTCTTTGCAGGATGTAAAGTTTAAGCACAGACATGACCTCTGTGTGCAGTTTGGGATCTAAACAGAATAGATGAGCTGGGAAAAGAGGACAATGGTGCATATTCTGAAGGTGGCCAGATAGTGAGGGAATAAGAAACATCTTAGCTGTGCATGAAAATCGCCAGCCTTTGTATTTCAGTTCCTAACAGCTGCAGCTGTCATACGTTCAAGTGATGCTGCTATCTACACACTCGGTGTTTGTGGTTTTCCTCCAGGCAGTTGCCATCTATTGAGGCAGGTCATAAAAACAACCCAACCCACTTGTGTGACAGGATTGTTTTGTAGGCTCTTTTTCACGATAAAGGTTTTGCTGTGTGTTCATAGCTTTCATTTTGAGGGTTTTTTTGGCTATAATTAACTATCAGTATGTCATCATTATGAATTATGTGATCATTATCATCGTTATTCATCATTGTGAATGATGAATATTATCATCCAGTGTGTGGTAAAACAAATGTATTTAAATAACTACAGATAACGCAACACGATATATATGCTGCATTTGTCAGACTGGCCTAGTGGTCTGACTGGTTAACTAGCAGTCATCTTTTGATCATGACATCTGTCGGAACTAGTAAAATATGAGTCGGTTTGATCTCTGTCCCTGTTTAAAATTGGAAATCTGTATAAAGGCCATAGTAATATGTTTGTTGAGCAGCTGCTTTTATATTTTGTATTCCAAAAAGTAGTTTCCTAATTCAATGCTATATACTAGTGAGGCGTAGTGTGTTAGTGTCTCTAGTGACACGCTGTATACTCAGAAGGATAACCACTGTTCCGTGCTTAATGATTGCTTTGTGCCCTGCATCGCTTATGTAGATTAATTTCTCCTTAATACACTGTACCTTAGAAAGGAAACTTCAGCAGGGACGCTGCATCTTGTCTTCAAATGTTAATGCCCTTTGCCTATCAGTTCCTGGCCTGACCTTCCAGCATGCATAATGCAAAACTTGGCACATGCTCACGTGTGGATCCCTGTAAAAAACAGAAATCAAGCTGGCTTCTTGACTTCTTATGGCAAGTTCATAGCAAACAGGACTGATTGTGAATGCAATGCTGAGTCTGCTAGGGCATCAACTGAAAATATAGGTGAAGCTTTCAGGAAGGGCAGAGGCTGAGGCGGCTTGAGGATGTGAGTTTCCACAGAGCAGCTGGGCAAGCAGAGTGGCCAGTGAGGCAACTTGTGATAATGATCGAGAGTAAATATAAACAACAGGAGTAAGGGATAGAAGATGCTAACTGAAGAGGGAGCAGGGGGGAATATTTTATTTCTGACAGGTAGTCAGCATTTACAAAATAAAAAGCAAAGGGCAGAGTAAACAGTTCTTCTTTAAGGCCTTGTTTTGCTACTAGAATGGGGTTTGGGTTATTTTAAGGGTGCCTATTGCATGTGAAGTAAAAACACAGAGAAGACAAGACATATTGGTCTTAAAACACCACAATTTCCCTGGAGCTTACCATGGTGAAAAGCTCAGTTTTTCTATGTTTCTACTTCAGCACAATCCATATACGTTATTTTTCCTGAAGTAAAAAACTGTATCCTTTTGACTGTGAAGACAAGCAATGTGAAAGAACAGGTTTGGGAGCTGGATATTAGGTGACTGCCTCAGGACCAACGGACAGACAACCTGACTGACCCTAAAATATTTGGTAGCTGTGTAGCTTCTGTCTGATTTCATGCATTAAAAGATTCCTCTGCTCATGATAAACATAATCTTTCTTTAGGAGGAGTGGAACCTGAAGACATGCTAGCCAAGAGAAAAAATGATCTGCAGCGACTAGATGGATTATGCCTCCTGCCAAGCTGTTCACTGATGACTCCTGCACTGGTATGAAGTCCCTTGCTTCCTAATAAAGAGAACTAAATTTCACCTACATGCAAATCATGGGAGGAATAGCATGGAGCTGCTTTAGTATAAGAAAAGGAAGAATGAACATAAGAAGATAAGCCTGCTTAAAGGCCAGCTCATGCCAGCTCTCACTATTTCACTATCCAAGTGAAATAGCCAACTGGCCAAATTAAGAATTAAGCAATTCCTGTTTGGTAGGGTTTTGGTACACATTCCAGGAGTACAAAATAGGAGATGATTACAACCTGGAGCTGACTTACTCCTTGTCCATGACGGAGTGTCCCAAGTTTGGCTGTGAGACTCTGGAACTCATTTCTCACCCTGCCATTAAGAATGCTCTGGATTTGATAACTAAGTTTGGGGGCTCAATCCTCCCCCTGATGGAAAGGTGGAAAGATGTTTGACTAAGTTCTTGTTGAGAAGGTTGTGTTAGTGCTACTTTTACTACACTGTGTTACTGATGACTATATGGCGATTTGGGACTTTGTTTTCATTATTTCAAATCTCTGTAAAGTATTTGCAAGGTTATTTGTATCTGTAATTAGCACTAATTTAATTCTAAACCCTAACCACAGAGTGAGATTTGTTTCTTTATGACCATTTTTTTCCCCTGGTCTTGCTGCTATGACTATCTGAGAACAGCAAAGATGCCTCAATTCCTACGCTTTGCAAACTGAACAGAACTCATCTGAAGCATGATTCAAAATTACCGATGATTAAGATAGTGAGAGCACACAATAACTTGTCAGATACCTGGTATGAAAAAATTGATGTTATAAAATAGAATGACTGTATCCCGTTGTATAGTAAACAGCTTTAAGTGAAAGGCGGATCACATGCTTTTGGTTTGGCACATTGGTGTTGCATTGCTCAATTTCCAGTTGGTATTGCAACTGGACATGAAAACATAAAGTGCAATGGAGCACTCTGGACTGAGGCATACTTAATATGCCATATATTCAAGGAGCTAAGGGTATTTTTCCTCCTATTATTCTCTGCTACAATCTGATTGCTCTAATCATTAAGAGCCTGCTTCTAATTTCCAGGCACAGTTCATTCATGTCCAGCCTACACTCTTTGTGCTTGTGCCAACCACATCTTTTAGATTAAATAGTTCCAAAACCAGTCCAGAGGCAGGAATTGGAAATCAGGATTGCATTTGTGATGCGTGGAGCTGTCCTAGACTAATTCATGCCTTTCTAATAGAGGTGGACAGTATTTGCCCTATGTCGAGTACCAGCACCCATCTAATTATTTAAGAGCTGTTCAAGCCACCTCAACTTTGCTGCTGCACAAGGACGTATATCACCCACCTTTACTAATGAATCACATTAGCTGATACATTTCCCCCCTACACACTCATTTTCTTGACTCAAATTGTGTAAGTGATTGCACTTTGAATACTTGAAATGAATGAAAAGTGGTATAATGACGCTACGCTATCAAGAAATCCTTCTGTTTTTTCCCTGTCAGGACTGCTGAGGGGAGTGCTCAGTCCCTGCAACAGCCCAGAGCTGTGTCTGAGTAAGCAGGGGACCAGCCAGCAGGAAAGGAGAGAGGCAAGAGAGCCCCGCAGCTCTGGACCCCCTCCTGCCCTCCTCCTAACTGTGAGGTGCGCCTTGCTGGCCCAACCCAACAGCAGTGGCCTTGGGGAGGGTTCCCAGCCCTGCCTGCATCCCGGGAAGGAGCCAACGCTGCCCTGCTGCCAGCCAGCTTTCCTGTAAGTGGAAAAGAATCAGAAATAATTCAGTGCCTCAGCTATCTTTTTAAAAACATGTTCTAAAATACCGTGGTTTATTATCAGCTAGGAAAATTGTGCACAAATGAAAGCATTGCTAAAACTCTGGTGAGTGGATACTGGATGAAGACGGCTCTCTCTGCCCTAACATCTTTCAGTGATTCTTGTGTTCCTAGTAAAGTCTGTGACGATTAACTGAGAGGTTGTCCTCGTCACTGCCCTGTACTGTCTCATCAGTTGTCCTGCTGCAGCTTCCACTTCAGGCCCTGTTGTGGCAGCTCTGCTTCAGGCAGGAGGTGCCACACACACGCAAACGATGCTACTACGGAGCACACGCGTGGGCTTTCTCATCAGCTTGTGCCACAGCTCAGTTCCTCATCCTTCCTCATTGCAAAATCCGGGAAAATTTACCAGGATGATTCTTGCGTAACTTCCACTGGTTTTACTGAGCTCTCTGGCCCTATCGTCCCTTCCTTAACACCGCTTTCATCTCGCTGTTGTAGTTCTACTTTGGACAAACGGGCTCGGGGCCGAGCCTGGCGGTCTCCGCGGCTGTTGCCAGGAGAAAAGCCCGCCTGCGTGGCGAGGTGCACCCTGCGTGCGCCCTCCACCGTGGGAATTGCAGGGGGAGGGGGAACAAAATTAAACACAAAAAAGCAAAGCTCTCAAGTTAGTACAGGGCACCTGAAGACGCCAACTTGCGGCTTTGTT
>NW_008824900.1:3437235-3484502 GCF_000699105.1 Pygoscelis adeliae | reverse complement strand
GGGCGGCCCTTCTCGGGGCTGGAACACCTCGCGGGGGAGGGAAGCCCTGTCGGGTGTGCCGGCTGGGAGGTGCATCGTGCTCTGCTCTCGCCTCCTCCGTTTCGGTGGATTTATTTCACTTGAGATGTTAGGGCTAGTTTGCTTTCTGTTTGTTTTTTTTAAAAACTTATTTGTGCTTTTTTTTTGCACTTAGGAACTGGAGCTTTGTCATTGTTACACTCAGAATTGCTTATTTTATTAATCACGAGAAAGACAAAGCATGCTAAATAAGAGCTTTGTCCCACTAGGAAGAAAAAGGTCTAACAGCACTGGTTGTTAGAAGGATACTTCAAAACTTCCTACGGAGTCTTGCTAGAGAGTCTGTCGCTGTGGCATGAGCGGTTTGTTCTTACAGTCAGCACCTCTATTCATTAAAACTGGGGAGAACAACGCTTATTTCGTGTTCTCTTTGCATGTTGGATGTGCGTGTGTGTCACTTCTTGCCCTTGTAGAGAAGCCTCTGAGCTTAATTTTTGGATCTGTGCCTCCGAATTTGGCTTTTAGGGAGGGGATTTGAAGTTCTTTTCTGACACTGTTTTTGCTGGAACTGCAGAGCTACTTCTGAGAAATGTTTGCAAAACCTTCGGTGGTGCCAGATTTGATTTCTTGGAGACTCTGAGAAAATTTTAAGGCTGCTTTGATGTGACCCTCCTGATTGTAATTTTTGTGAGGTCGAGAGGGATTTTTTTGATTGCTGTTCTTAACCTTCGCCTTCTGATTATTATATTATGTTTGGCAAACGTATTTTGTTTTCTTCGGTTGATTATTACTAGTGGAAGATAGCAAGTCCCATGAGTGTAGCTGCAGAGGGCTTGCACTTTCACAAATGCGGCTTAGTATCTAGTTAAATCTAAAGAGGCTTAACTAACATGTAGTAAGGATAATTTTTTTTTAAAAAGTATGCGTATACGAAGACTGTGTGTTTACAGAAAATATTTGTGTGTGCCAAAGAAAAGGTAGGAAACATGTGACTGTTCTCTGGCAATGGGTATATTTTCGCATGCTACGTGGGGGTGAAAAAGGAGAGAAAACATGTTTCTTGCGAGTGGCCCTTTGCAGGGGCAGAGCTGAGGCTGGAGCTCATCCCACAGCCCTGCGTGCGTCGTGACACCCACGTGTGACATGACCAACCGCATGATTGTGCTGCCTGTCTGTCCCCCCGTGTCCTGTGCACCTGCTTCTGGCTACAACTACCCTCTCCACTGCCCTGAGCTTCTGTCACTGGTTTGCCCATGGTTGTAAATATTTTGACCAGCATCATCCCCTCCTTTACTTGCATGCATGTAAGCACAGAAATATTTGCACACAAGTAATTTGAAAGTAGCCAGATAAGGCCAGGTAATGCTGACTTCTGTCTTCTCTTACGACTGTTGCTTTTTGGGTAGTGGTGTACTTTTGGTGAATCCAGTCTTTATGTAGACTTGAAGAATTAAACGCGCCATGAATATGAATGTATCTACTGCTAGTAGAGCTCCCTTACAGCAAACTGTTAGACCGTGTTGGTATTACACTACACGAAATGTGGTTCTTTGGATGAAATGTGGTGGGGGGGGTTATTTCTAGGTGATAGGACCAGCAGGCGATGGCCAAGGCGGTTCTTGGTGCTAAGCCTGGCAGTGGCAGAAGTAAAGAAATCCTTCCCCTGCTTCCATTTCACCATGAGTGAGCTGTGGGGTGCAGAAGCAGTTGGGGCCTGCTGGTTGTGACTAGGGTGGCTTCAGGGTGAAAGCTGTTACTGATTTCACCTTTTCGTCTATTTTTGTCTCAAATTTCTATCAGGAACCATTTTTGGATCACTGCCCATGGGGTAGACTCAGCAGGGATTGATAGTAACTGCTTGAAACTTGGAAGACTGTTGAGGATCATCACTAGCGAAATTGAATGAGATTGTAACTGTTCAAGTCTATGTTGATAAATATTCTGGATGTTGGTGGCGAGAGTTGATGGTTAAGCTGCCCCTCATCTGGAAGGTTTCTGACAGATACTAAGGAGAGGAACTGAGTTTGAAAAGTGCAAAACCCATAAACTTCCGCCTTGGAGCAGGGGAGGGGAGCGAGTCGGTGCAAGCAGGGATCACATCCCTTCCCTGGGGCTGGGAGCTGCCTTCTCCTGGGGGCCAGCGGGCAGTGGGGATGGGACAGCACTCTGCACAGCAGAGGGGTGGCAATCCTTGAGGAGGAAAAAAGGAATGAAACGGCATGTTTGGGTTTTTTTTCTGCACAACAGTTTTAAAAAAACAAAACTAAAATCCTGCTTTTTGCAACAGGTTGATGTGGAGAACCAAACAAAAAGAAACAGCTGAAACGCTGTGTAGAGAAACGAGCAATGGAGAGTGGTGATTTGGGTTTGCATGATGTGTCACTCCCCAGCGTAGTTCAGATAAAACGAAAAATAGAAAGCATTCATCTGGCTAACCGCTTTCTCTTTTCTCTCAGGGCAGGGTAGAGACAGTTGTTTTGCTTCCTTCTATCTCGGTCCAATATTGTCTTTCCCTCACATCCGAGGCAGCCCCCTGGACAGATCAGTAATCTTTGTTTCCTCTGCTTCCTGCACTGATCTCCGCTCATTTCCGTTCATCGCTGCCTGTCCGGATGGTCTCTGGGGGCTGCAGGGGGTAGCTCAGAGCCCGGGTGAAGCAGCCGTAGCCTTGCGCTGCTCTCTGCTCTTTCAGTTCTGTAATTTTGTTCCTCTGAGCCGACCTCTGTTAGCTAGGTAGCTGTTTCAGGATTTTTCTTTGTGCCTGTTCTCCTTTTTTATGACGTGTGTGGATATAGCTTGTGTGATACAACCCATGTTACCAGGAAGAGCACTGAACGAGGCAATGAATGGTGTCTGTGCAGCTAACAAAGACAGCACTGCATACACGGTGTTGAACTCTCCCTGTTGCAGCATTGCTTCTTGCAGTGTCTCCCCTTTCTGAGAATAAACAGCTGCCTCTTGGTTTTTGTAAACAGGCACGACCGAGATCACTTTGGAGGAAGACTTTGCTTTTTTCCCCTCAGCTAGTTACTAAGAAAAAAAGACATTAAGGAACAGAAGATGCAGAGATGGGAACCACTCTGTCATGAGGTGGCACCTCAGAGCACCATCCCCACCTCGGTGGCAGCTGTGAGGTGCATCTGGGAGATGAACTGAACTGACGCTTTCTTTGTCTCTGCGTGGTGCAGAAAGACACTTACTTAGCTTCTGTTTCTGTCATTTTGGGGGTTTGTGGAGTACATTAAAGTGGTGCTTCTGTTGTTTGCTCTCCCCCAGGGAAGCTGTAAAATACCATGCAAGTCAAGTCATGTCTTCTCAGGCTTGGCCGTAGGGCTTACGGGTAAATGGGGTGTGGGTTCTGCCCTGAGAACCTGACCTCGCACTAATGGACAGGGCTTCAACAGCCTGGAAAATCCTCTCCTGCTTCAGTTAAATCAGGTTTCCTTTGAGTGGTTCCTCTGATGCTTCAATCTTCCTGACTGATTTCAGAGGTTTGCTGGTTATTTGCCGTTGGTTTGAGGCTGTTGCACACTTGCTTTTTGCATTGGGTCAATTTAAAATATGGATAAATAATGAAGTAACCGAAGAAATCCTTTCTAAATAACAGTTGAGTATCTTGGGGGTAATGACACTCGCATTAAGAGGTTGCTGCATTATTAATGCAATCTGAATAGTAGCCTAAAGGAAACTAACATTAATTTTTTGACCCATTATCCACGGTGTGAGTGTTAGGCTCCGCAGGCTAATCTAACGCTTGCCTTGAATTCTGTATTTCTCCACGGAGGAGCTGGAGATAGGGTGAAGGTCTTGACAGATGTTTAAATACTAGGGTGTTTCAAGGACAGCAAATGTGAATTTGGCCTCTGGGTTCTTGCCGAGCTGTTCGGGTAATAATTCTGTTTTGTGCCCTGTGACCACACATTTCACCTAGCAACGGGGTCTGGGAAGGTAAACTTGGGATTGAGCTGCAGCCTCCCTTTGAAAGGTGATCAGATACTGAAGGGATAAAGGCACAGAGAAAACAAAATTTAAATTAAAACAAAATTTAACCTGCACTTAAATCCCTGGGTGGTTTTCCACCCAGAGCAGCACTGCAGGGAAGAGACCTATTACAGTTTTCTGGAAGAACCAAGTAAGCTTGTGGGCACCACGTTGCACGGCCGTGTTCCTTACCTGACGGCTCTGTGCCTGATCTGATCACAGACCGCTTTGTGCAGGACAAAGGAAAATGGAGAACCTTGACCTAATAGTTTCTCTTGAATATTAAACCAAGCTGGTCCTTTGCCATGCCTCATGAGCAGCATATGACTTTGGAAGTGGCAAAGCATTAAGAGCTAAGGTTGATCCCAAGAAGGAAAGCACGTGTTGGTGCTACTTTGAGTGGGAGCTTGTGAGATAATGCGCTAGGGATTGCTGTGAAACTGGGGTGGGAAGCCAGGCTGGATCGAGCATTGATGGTGCTGCAGCCATGAGACACCAGCGGAGCGTGGGCAGCGTGATGAGTGCTCCCACGCTGTGCTCTAGGACCCTGTAGCGGTGGGTCTCCGTCTTGCTCAGCTGTGTGTAGCATGCTGCATGTCACATCAGCAGTGGTGTATGTGTCCCGTGGTGGAGGACAGACTGCCAGTTGGTGTGGAGACACAGCTGCCTGCTGCAATTGCAGCTTTTTGATGACTAACAGTAAAAAAAAAAAAAAAAAAAAAAAAAAAAAATTCTGAGAATCAGCATGTGAACCCCTGCTTCTAAAATGCTGTTTACGCAATTGACTGTTGGGAGATTTGTAGCCAACCCAGCATCTGACGTTCGCCTTGCCTTCTCAGTGCTGGTTTTGGGCATGGTGGGAGGGATGGTGTATTCTGTCATGACAGCTCTGCCATGGGGAGTCACGCTGCTTTCCTTCAGGCACAACTCTGCATCTTAAAACTTCTCCAGGAGCACTGCTTTTCCCAAGCTTTCAAATTCTTTGCCGCTTGCTATTTAAGAGACTGTCCAGACAAAGAGTAGTCTGTGTCTAGGAAATAAACATTTAATCTTGCCTGTCTAGTTGGGGAGGAATTTTCTTTTTATGTTAGTGCTCGTTTAATGTTTGGTTTGTTTACATTGCGCAGCCAGTGAGGTTGACCAAGGCACTCTAGCAATGTGGACTATATTGTTTTATGAGCTCCTGCCTTCTCAGTGAATATTGTTTGGTGGCTTTCTCTTCGTGATATGACTTCAGAAGGCTGGTCAAAAGCATTTGCTTGTTTTCAGTTACGTCGGTTACTTGATTAAAGTAAACCAAGGTCATGATTGCAATTTCTTGACAATTACTTAAAAGGGTAAATGAAACTGCCAAAAAGCAATGTAAAAGAATTTCCTGTTTACAAAATTTACACCTGTTACTTGAGGTGTAAATAAATGATTTGGATTTTTTCACCCAGCTCAGCGAGGCAGTGCCTGTCTGTGCAGTGGCATGTCCAGACCAGGAGGAGCTCTGCTGACAGCAGCCAGGAAAGGCAGAATTTACTTGGCTGTGTAGATTGTGACTCTATTTCCTCCAGTATTTGGAGAAAATCTAGCAATGGGGATTATGAAACGTGGTGATAGCCTTTTCATAGAGCCTCTTTATGATGGAGACTGATAGGAGGAGTTCTTAAAGTATTTCAAAGTATTTCACATGATGGGTTTTTCATTTTACTGGTAGGGGAGAGAGTAAATAGAGTGAATATTTGTATTCACTGTCTGCTTTATGGTGTTACAGAAAGTGTGTCTGAAAAGTGATCTTACACAAGTTTCAGTTTCTGAATAAACATGCACTTTGTTTCCATGCAGAAAGGCTGCTTTTCCCTATCCCAGGAACTCTGGCAGAGTCGTAAAATTATTCTCACTGATGTTTAGAACACGGGTTCTAGAGGAGAAGATGTATCTTTATATATACATGTGCAGCTCTACTGTCTTCTGATATATTCTTTTTTTAAAATTTTATTTTTACTTTTCCCCAGTAACAGGTTTAGGCAAGAAAGGTCTCTCTCCCTGGGGACATGAGATGCACTGCAGTGTCTTCTACCCACAGTAGCAGGGACTTCAGGAAAGAAACTCACTGCTGGAGCCAGGCCAGGCTGAATCTGGCAGAGCTGCTGCACAGGCACTGCCGGCAGCATCCCAGGGCCACAGTGTCATCATACTGCTGCCTGCACTGTCAGTTTTTCACATGCTGACCTTTCCCACCCTTCCATCCCTCAGGCTTTTCATGTAGACAAACCTCTCCTGAAAATCCTCCCAGAGGAATAAAATAAGAAACAAAGGTAGCACAGAGCTGTCTTAGGTGCTGGAGCATGTCCAGAGAAGGGCAACGAGGCTGGTGAAGGGTCTGGAGAACAAGTCTTATGAGGAGTGGCTGAGGGAACTGGGGTTGTTCAGCCTGGAGAAAAGGAGGCTGAGGGGAGACCTCATCGCTCTCTACAACCACCTGAAAGGAGGCTGTAGCGAGGTGGGGTCGGTCTCTTCTCCCAAGTAACAAGTGATAGGACGAGAGGAAATGGCCTCAAGTTGCACCAGGGGATGTTTAGATTGGACATGAGGAAAAATTTCTTTCCTGAAAGAGTGGTTAAACATTGGAACAGGCTGCCCAGGGACGTGGTTGAGTCACCATCCCTGGAGGTATTTAAAAGACGTGTAGATGAGGTGCTTAGGGACATGGTTTAGTGGGCATGGTGGTGTTGGGTCGACGGTTGGACTCGATCTTGGAGGTCTCTTCCAACCTTAATGATTCTGTGATTCTATGTGTTGGCATTTATCACAGCCCTGTGGGGAGAAAAGTGTTTTTGCTGGACACTTGCTAGACAGATATAATTGAGGTCTGGTATCCTAATCGAATTTAGTGTGGCTGGGCTGCAGTCCTGCGTCTTCCCTGGCACAGATCCTGAGGATGAACTCTCTCTCTCTCTCTCTCTGGTACCCCACTGATGTGGAGTTGTGCAGCCTGGGATCTCCTGGCCAGCAAGACCAGAGTGAACCCACGAGACGTGCATGCACCTGGTTTCCCAGTGCCATGGCACGACTTGTTCTGGACTTATGGTTTGCTCCTGAGGCAGGCGGACGTGCAAGCTTACCTGAGGTTTCTTACATGTGTGACACCAGGTTTCATGCAAAACATTGGTCTAGATAAAAATAACAAAGGCAATGTTACACATTTCCCTACCTTCGTTTTCTCACTGATCTTGAGTTTCTCTTGGTTGTGGGTCTGTTTCAGTTTCATGTCGCTCCTGTACAGGCCCTTTGTGCATTGTGTTAAACCCTCGTGGGAAGGATTGCACCCCAGTGCTGTGTGCATGGGGCTGCTGTAGGAAAGAACATCCCAGCAGCCCTTTCCTCCTGGCCTGCAAGCGTGACTCCTGCCTGCTTTTGGCAGGAGAGGCTGTGGGTCCCAGCTCACAGGGTAGGGTGTTGGGCTTGGAATCTTGGATATGTGGAAATGCTTCCCAGAGAGCCCTGTGTGAGAGGGTGCGTTGAAGATGCATCTCCATTCTTGGCGTGTCCCGTGGTGTGTGCGTGGCACTTGTTCCCAGCTGGGCTGCTCGCCCTGTGCTCTGGGTGTGTGTGGCAGGCAGAAGCCCAGCTCGCTTTTGTGTTTCATCTGTCCCTGGCAAGACTGCCAGCTGGCTGCCAGTGCCCCCACTGCTTGCCTGCACTCTGCCCTCAGTACATATGGTTTTCTAGGTTTGGCCGTTTTCTTGGCTCCCCCCACCAGGCTTGGTGCAGGAGCCCTGGCGCTAGCTGGTAGGTCTGGTTACCCCGTTGTGCTGCTGGTGTGTGGCTACGTGCACGTGGGAGGCTGCTGTCAGCTCCCAGTGAGTAAATCTGGAAAATGTTAACTTCTTAAGGTCATGTAGCTATTAGCACATGGCCAAACAGGTAAACTGAATCAAAATAATCTTTCATAAAGGCTCTCGCCGCCATTGCTGCGTGCAGTGTTTGCTCTGCTTATGTGTCCCATTCCTTCTGTGTTTGCAATTGAAGCAGATACAGCTCTTTGGGGTAGTGACTGCTGTAATACAATGTTTAGTACAATTTTCTATTAAACATGTGCTTCTATGTTGATTTTTAGTTTTATACCTGAAGAACATACATGCCTCAAGATTCAACTGGGTGTTTTTCAGCTATAACAGTTGATTTTTACCTTCCCTGAAAAGCTTATGTTGCCTGTTCCCTTGCTTTGGTCTGTGTTGGCTTTTGGGCATTAACGCAGTAGACATAAATAATAGCGACAGCATCTGTGATTCTGGACAGCTCTGTCCTGTTCTGTACACTTCCAGCACATCACTGGAGCCACGGCGCTCAAAATCACAGTGTGGTAAATAGTTTTGTTGATGTGTAAGTAGGCACGAAATCCAGCCTCACACACGTGCTTGTGCTGGCGCTGCGGTTTTGCAGGCAGTAAAACACAATACGACTCCTTTTGCCATTTAACTGGCTCTGAACGCAGAGAGTGGATGTGCTGAGCAAGAAAGACAAGTTTGTGCACACATGGTAATCGGGGAAAGCAATCAAACTCCTGTGGGTCCATTTTCTCATTAGCTGGCTAAGAATGATGTATTGCCTACGGTAGACTTGCTGGACTATTGGTATTGTAAGACATTTTTGAGACTAAAAAGAATTTTTTTCCTAGAAGTCTAAAGTGTATTATCAGTGCTGTTTTCCAAACTGGCCAAGGGGATGTGATGGAGGATTTGTATAACGTGTAGTTTCCAAAGGGTTCAGGGTGTTTATTGAAGCGGCTGCTGTCTCTGAAGCAGTACTGGAGGCTGTGAGCTGTGGGTGTGTGCTTTGGCTGTATTACTACTCACGCAATCACAGATTTGATTACACCATGTAGGGACTACCTGTTTGTCAGTGCAGTAGACCACACAGATCTATCTAAAGCAGCAGCTCACAGTGGGAATAGTTGTGCTGTGAAAGCTGAGCTGAAGAGAGGTCTAACAAGACGTAAGGTAAAACGGCAACATTTTCTGTTTTGCAAGTAGTTTGGTTGTGTATGTTTGCTTATGTAGTCTCTGTTTTGCAAGTAGTTTGGTGATGTAAGAAAAACCAGATTTGTGCAATGTGTATACGTACATAGTGCTTGTCCTATAGACTTTAGTTAAACAAATTAAGACTGTTTCAGCTTGAGAGTCAAGAACTAAGCATTCATTTTATAGTGTTGATGAAGCACTTGCCTCCCGGTGGAGCATGAGTATGTCTTTTGCTTGCGAGCGGCATTCAGGAGGGCAGAGCATGAAGATCCATTGCCTCAGTCTTCTTTTCACCAAAAGCAGAATGGAACTTCTTGTAGGGAGGTTTTTTGGTCTTGGGACAGGCAGCTGGGCAGTGGGTGTGCTGCATTCTGCTTGCTGCTGTGGGGCAGAGACGTCGGTCACAGGAGGGGCAGGTGCTGGGAAGGGCTCAGCAGTAACGAAGCCTGGCCACAACCAAGACGCAGGGCACAGCACAGTTGCCCGCTGGCAGAGGGAAGTGAGGGAGCATTACCTCCCTCTGTTAAGCTGGTTTGCAGGAAGTCTGTTTTCAGGTCTCATTCCTCTCCAGTGGTATGATCCAGACTGGAGTGAGGCTGACTCTGGATTTGAGCAGGGAACCAACGCTGGCTATTGTCAGCCTGGTGAACCTGTGCGGCTCTGTCAGGGTTTTGTGTCCAAAGGTATGGACACGGCTGGCTAGTCCTCACCGTGCTGCTGCGAAGGAGGTTGTTATCTCTGCTTTAGAGCTGAGGAAATGAGGACACTGAGGAAGGTCTCAGGGTCACAAGCACAAGCTTGAGTACAGCATGGTGAGATATACTGTAATTGGGTTGAGAAATATGGTGGAGAGAAGAAGAAAAACAGAAATGCAATTGTTAAATGGGCCAGTGATCTATAAGTGCATATATATGAACTTTCTCCATTAAAATTTAGGTCTGTCATCCCATCTCCTGTCTTAAGTGTGTGTGTAAAAATGTTCCCTTTTGTTTGATTTTAATAGAATGTGCATTTCGACACCTCTGAGTGCTCTCTATTCGCATAGGCTGACTATGTGTTTCATCAAACTGTCTTTGCTGAAGTGATGAAGCCAGTCACTAATCTTTCATGCAGGTGGAATGTAGTTTTAAAACTTTGCTGTGATAGAAAAACCTATTGTGGGTGCAGCCACTTGTGTAGGGAGTGGTTGTGCCACTGGAGCCTGGGAAGTAGGATGCAGGTAGGAAACTGTGGGACAGGATAGGACAGGAGGTGGCTTTAATGGAAATCCAGAGCATTTCTTTGTTGCTCAGCAAAAAAAACTCTGGTGTCAGATACAGAGGATTTCCTGTTTCCTAAAGTATTTCAGTAAATTGTATATCTGTTGGTCATTAATTGATATTGATGCAGGTTCCTAATGACATCTCAATCACAAACTTTTTGTCTAATTGATTTCTGAGAGATCTAATTGAAATATACTTAGGTTATTAGACTAGGATGCTTTAAAATATGTATAGAAGGTGCCAGGCAGTGAGACTGGGAGATGGCCAGCCAGAAAATAGAGCCAGGCCTGGCAAAAAGGAGTCTGGGATCTGTGGGTGCCTCATAGTACTGGTGTGAGGATCAAGTTATTTGTGGGTGGTTTCTGACTCTGCACCCTGCCATCTGCCTCTTGCTGTAATGCTGGCAGATGAAATATCCTCAGAGGATTATTTTTTCCTTTGCCAATACTTGTATGCCTCATAAATTTCCATGGTTATAGATCTTTGCAATGTGAACTGTTTTCCCCTATTGAAAATGTTGATTGGGGAGGAAACACAGTGAGCTAGTTGTTCTGAGTAACACTTGAGCCACATAAACATTTCAGGGGATTTCAGTAGCCTTAAAAGGCTCAAAGTTGCACATGAACAAACTTACCCATAATTGTGGCTGAAGTTTTGTCATATGAGAGGAGGCTGAAAAAGGGAGAACTTTTCAAAAGTGCCTAGGGATTTACATATGTATAACTATTCTTTATAATAGTATGACACTGTATAAGCCCATTTGCCTTGTAGATGAGCCCTAAGATGCTTAGACACAAGATACATGAGATATTTCTCATGGTTTGGTATAAATATTTTCTGCCAAAATGAAATAAATCCTGGAATAAATTCACATGGGATGTGCCAGCATGGAAGTAATGGCAGAGGGAGAGCTTCAGGCTTGCAAAAGCACTGAAGGAAGAGCTGAGTGGCGGAGCTCGAGAGCAAGTGCTGGAAGGGACAGCTTGTTCCCTGTTCAGCCATATATTGTACTTCATTTGGGAAATATGCAAGCTTATTGTGTTTGAGTCTGTTTAGCAAGAATAGGATGAGATGTGTAGCCTTTGCTATCCAAGAACAGAGTTCCCAGCCTTGGCTAATGGAGGCGTGATGAAGGGAGCAGGAGTCTGGAATGATCAGTACAATGGTTCTGTGCTAGAGACCATAAAACTTTGAATAGATAATATCTGGTTTCTGGCCAAAACCAGCTAACTTGCTGACAAGCTAAATCTTTAGAAATATTTGATACTAGTAGGGTTTATTGTCTAAGAAAGAGTAATAGCAGCCATTCAAGTGACAAATCAGGGGAGTGATTTAGAAGTACTAAGGTATGTTTTAAAAAAGCATAAGGTTTTTCTTTTGTACTTAGGAATTTAAAAGCGGGTGGGCGGGTAAACACCAGAAAGAAGCTTGTAGCTCCTCTTGCTATTTATCACATTTATGTCACTTCTGGTGGAAAATTTAAGGTTTGATTTATGAATAAGCCCGCACCCTTCCCTGTGCGCTCCTCTGAGCTAATGCTTCTTTCCCATTTGGTCCCTTGCATATTATGCCCTTCCCTCTTCTTACCTTATTTGCTATGCTCTGTCTTTTGATCTCACTGCCCTTTCCTAATTTCTCTGTAAAAAGGGCTACTCCTCACTGACCACTAAAAGGAGATGTTTTTTTTTCACGTGACAGTTAAGCTGTGGGACTCTTTGCTATAGGATACTGTGGGTGCTAAAAGATCATATGAGCTCACGAAGGAACTGAAAAAACTCATAGGAGGTTATTAAACACCACTATGCAACCTTTAGTTCGGCATTTTAACCGTACATCCAGGATGCTGGGAAGATGTTGAGGGTAAGCACCAGTGTGTACTCACCTTATACTTAACTCTGACCTAGGCAGCCACACCTGGCTACCAGCGTCAGACTGAGTAAAGTCATCCTGACGTTCCCCCATTTCACTGCAGAAGTCCTTTTGTGGTCTCCCTTCACACTTCCCTGTCCCTTTATTACAGCCTGTATGGGACACGTGAAGACTAACTTATATCTGGAGAAACCAACACTTGCTACTGGAGGCGACGTGTTGTGTACTTGGCTCTACGGAAAGAGCGCTTGGAGCAGGGCTTTGGGAGTTGGCGTATATGCTTCTGGTAGTGTGGGTGTTGCTGGCAGTGATTTTGCAAGCAGCTGGGCAGTGCTGTGACACAGTGTCACTGTGCTGCTACAGAAACAACCATGTTTGTAGACTGGCAGTTCATGCAGAAAGCAGTTGGCAGACTGAAAGCAAGGCAAGACGCCGGGTGTCACACCCCAGGCTTGTGCTGGCTCAGCATTGTTTTCTTGCTAGTCCAGGAGTGATGATTCACGATCTGCCTGCAGCCATGCCTTGGACTGGCTCAGGTCTGGGCCGTTAGCTGCCCCAGCAGCACGTGGATGGGTGTAAGACCTCATCACCGTCGTGGTGGCTCCCACCTGGTCCCACCATATTTGGTTGGTGAGAGGCTGCTGTGTCTGGCTCAGGTGCAGGCAATGCAAGGGCTGATGTGCGGGTCTGTCTCCCAGACTTACTTCAAGCGTGGTGTTCTGTAACCTGCAGATTTGCATGAGCAAGGAAATGAAGATGTACACACAATCTTTAGACTTACCGTGGGCTTACATTTCAGGTAAGGTAACATCTCCACTGTACAATGCGGCTTGGTGCTGGAGATGGCCGTGCTCACCGCATGGGAGTGGATTTTGGTGCACAGCACAGGCTAACACCATGCAAACAGCAGCTCCGGAGCAGAGCACAGCTTAGTCTGTTCCAGCCTTAGCCTTGGCAATGCTATGGGCCCACTCTTTGCAGCACTACAGCCTTTTCCCCCCACTGATAAGGCAGGGTTTCCCAGAGCTGCTGCAACAGCACTTTTCCCTTGCTGTTTCCATGCCCTTCTCATACTGTTTTCTCATGGCCTTGTGCCTGCAGCCATGATAGGGCATGGTGGGTGCTCGTGAGAATCCCCCCTCTTCCTGCTGTCCCTGCCTTGTTGTGGACTTTTTGGTTTGTACTGGAGATAACCAAAGCAAAGTGAACAGCATTGCAGGTGACGGTCATTTAAATATTTGATGACATTAGCCAGTAATATATGTGCACAGGAACTTAAGTCACTGGGCAACACTTGCACCTGATTAGGATGCACTAATTATCACCATCATCTTCAACCATCATCTTCATCCTTGCTAGGGAAGAGCTCCCAGAGGAGGATGCTTGTCTGGGACCTGTCATTGCTTGTCCAGGCTCGCCACGAGCTGGGGAGAGTTTTCCATCTCTTTTAGTCTGTTCTTTAAACAAAAAGAGTTAATAAGTGAGATTTTCTAAGCAGGCTGAAGTCTTGGACTTGTGCTGTAAGAGATTGTGAGGGGAGGTGTGCTGGTCTCAGGACAGCTCTGTGCCGTTGCCAGCTCGGTGACTGCTGCCCAGCATTGTCCTGAGGAAGTTATCTTACTGCTGGGTGGTGTTGTGTTCTGCTCACACTGAAATACTTTTTGACAAGATGTGGAATGAAATATGGTCCTTCTCATATTATTGCGCATGCTCTCCCTTTAGGCAAATCCTAGTGAGCGCTATCACTTGTGGCAGCCGACACACTACAGCTGCTTACGGCCTCCAGTGTTTGCTTACAGGCAAAGGACCCTGGCTAACTGTTCTGGGCAATTGGGAGCAAGAAGTCTATGCAGCATCAATCACGGCAATACTGGATTTCTAGCAAAAGAGGATTTTGATTCCTCTGTATTTTTGACAGAATGAGCCACAGGGTCTCACCATATATCCTTCAGTATAACCATAAACCAGTTGAAACATGTACCTAATCTAGCCATCCACTCTGTTCCTTAACCTAAATGCATTTTTTTAAGTGCATCTGGCAGCTTACATGAAGGGTGGAAAATACTGGACTGTAAGAAGTCCTCATCTTTATCAATATACTTTATAGGCTGCTGATGACTTAGTTCCTCTCCCACCCCTTTCTGTGGTCTCTGCTGTGCAGGGCTGGTTTGTGCTGCTTGGGCAGCATTGCTTTCAGACGCAGCAAACTGCTCGCTAAAGGAGCAGAAGGGCAGCCACAGTGTTTGGGGAAAAGGTGTTCACTGCTGAGGCTGCTTGGATATAGCTGTTGCTGCTTAAACTCAACCCTGTTTTAATCCAAATTAATTTGTCTGCACAGACAAGCAATAGGAATTTTCTGTGTTGTGTTCTGCTTACCTTATAATTAGGCTTTTCCTGGACGTGGGGACGGTTGGGCAATGTCCTGGTGTCCATTAACTGCCAAATTGCTATAGTCTGTGGACACTCCTCTGCAGCCTCTAAGAGCATAATGTTTATACTGTAATCCTTTGTGTTGACACGTCACATGCATGTTGCAAGTCCTCTGAGTTTCAGTGTTAACTGAAACACCAGTATTAATTGTGGAAAGTTAGTCATGCAAACCAAGCTGGAAGGGGAAGCTTTTTGAACCAGCTGTTTTGTAATTACGTGTGTTTCGTAAGTGGTTCACTCTGTGATGCAGGAGTGCTGTGATGCTCTGTGGCGCTGGGATCCTTGCGTGCGCTGGGGTCCAAGTGCCAGAAAGTGCTTTGGAAAGAAGCTGCAGGTGGGAGCAGTACTGTGGCCTGGTGCTTAGGGTGAGTGGGTGCTCGGGTGCCTCGGAGAGGTGCCAGGGAGCTGGGAGCTGCTTTAGGAGAACTGGGGGCACCCTTGGGAGCCAAGCAGCCCCAGTTCCTCTCCTTCATCAGGGCAAGGTAATGTGGGGAGCAAAGGGCCCCGGTGCCTTCACTCTTTCAGTAAATGAGAGCAAGGGACATACTGTTGGGAATGGGCACTTTGGAGCAGAATCAGTCTCTGTAGTGCTCACCGTGTGTCATCGAGCCGTGCTTTTTCTCTTGCTGAGAAGAGCTTGTAGCTGTCAGCAGAAGAGCAGGCAAAGCTCATGTGTTTACCTGCATGGCTTCCTTAGAGAAGGAAAGAAGTGCAGCTGTGTAGAAAAAAATTTGGAAACCAGGACACTTAAAAGCGAGTCACTTTAAAAAGAGTTCTTGACGTTGTTTCTAAATCCAAGGAAAGCCCAGAAAACAAACAAACTTTCAGATGTCCACATTCCTCTTAGAGGTTGAAATGAAAGACCTAACTTCCAGCAAAACCCAGCTGAAAGCAGCTGCTCTTGGGGTATAGAAACCTCGCTTTCTCTTTGAGGAAAGGCCTGGTTTTGCAGGCGTGGGTGTCCAGTGCTGTCCTGTTCATAGAACATCGTGGTACCTTCTGAAAGCAGCTCCCCCAGACAGTGTCAGTTCCAGGCTAAGGAGGCTAGAAAGAGCTTTTTCTCTGTGCTGGAGCACTGAAGCACACAGAGCAGTGCTTCCTGGGGATGAGCTCTGTGCCTGCGGGAGGTGTTGCAATGTCTGTTGTGTAAGAAAGAAACCATTCATAGACGGAGAGATTTCCTTGAGTCAGTCACCCTGCCCTATCCATTTTGACTTTTTTCTAGGCATTTCCTTTTAATTAAAAGTGAGACTAGATTTCCATGGTAGTGTTGTGCTGGTCAGAATGGATAACTTCCCCCAAACTGCTACTTTTAGGGTATTTTTTTAGAGGTATGGGGTAGACTTAAAGAAGAATAGAAAAAAAAATGTGTAGATATATAGAGAAATGATGATGGCACTTACATGCCCCCAACCTTAATTACTTCAATAGATTTTTTTTTTTGGCTAGTATTTTATGGAGAATTTAAGAAATTTCTCCAGCATGTATTGCGCTCTGTGCTTTGTAGGTCACCTATTAGAGATGACATTTTGGGGTCTCTTTGTGTACACCCATTGGCCAATTGTTCTGAAAAAAGTATGGTAAAAAAAATACACTTTTGCTTTGGAATGTTAAATTCGTCTATTGTTTCCATGATGCGTCTGTGATTTATTTTATTTATATTTTAGTTTGGTGCATACCTACAGTCTAAAAAAAAAAAGTAAAAAATCATGCTGGTGAAAGAGAAATGATGCATGTTGAAATATGGGCAGGTTTAAGGGTAAGGTGGCACGTGGTTGGAGTTTCCTAAAGAGCCTGAAAATATCACCACCTTGTGTCATGTTACATGTTACATTCATTCTGTAAATACCCGAAGGCAAATCTTTTGCTGGCTCAAGCAGAACAGAGATGCTGTATGTATTGTCCTTCATCTCTGTCGTAGCTGGAATCTCACGCTGCAGGGCTTTTTGTAGCTATGATTTGCTGCTTATGAAGTACTGGCTGCCTTCACAAGGCACAGCAAGCGGGATGCTGGTGGGGAGCTGGGGCAGGGTGCTCTGTCAGCGCTGTCTGGGGTTCGCGTGATGTCCTCCTTGCCATGGGCAACTGGAGAGTGGTGGCTGGACTGGAGGGACAGAGGAAAACTAATGGAAACAGCGTGGGAGGTGGTAGGCGGGTGAGAGATGTAAGAAGTAGGTTTGTTCAGCTAGTCACAAAGAGGGGAAGGTATTTGTGGCTGCTGAGGAAGGGCTGGTAGGCAGCTGCCTGAGTCCCAAGGGTGACTCTTGATTTGCAGAGGGTCAGTTCAGAACCCAGGATAACATCTGAAAAGCATCTTTGAAGACTACCAGTAACTGCATTTGGAAGGCAAAACTTGTGTGAAGAGGAAGGCTGGGAGTGCTGGGGGTGTGGGGTTTCGGTTTGAGTGTTTGCTGTAGGCTTCCTGTGTAAACACTGCCCAGTCTTGGAGTGCCTCCAGCGGCACCTTCGAGTGGGGATAGTGTTTCTGCTCCTTCAGGAGTGCTGCCAATGGAAATGAGTTAATCCCTGTATGAACAACATCAAGACAGTGGCCACACCAGAACAAACTGAAATAGCTAACCTCCACCTTTGTCTTTGAAAAGGTTCAGATGAAGTGATCTGCACTGAGCAAGCTGAGCGGAGGTTCGCAGGAGGCACGAGCTGCTGTCATCCCGCTGTATGCAGTGCACACGGTAAAACTTGGTAATTCAGTGTCCAATCCTTTTCATTCTGTCTGATTTTTACAATTGTCAGAGAAGCCCAAGAGGCAAATGGATGTGCTGGTGCGCTTGCACATGCAGTGATACAGCATGCATGCCAATATAGAATGTTGCTGAGCTGTAGCGTAGCACAGGCTTCCTGTTGCTGCTTGTTTGCATCCCCTCCTCTTCTGAGCTGTACTCAGTTGCTGCAGCGGGTGTGAAGTCGAGTGTAGCTGCCCCTGGCTGCCTCCGGCTGCGTGCATTTGTGTATCAACTCTCACTGAGTTCTGATCACAATTTAGGACTTGTGTAATAGAAATTATGAGAGTCGAGGCCATTCATCTACTTTGGCTGTGGGCAGAGAACAAAAAGGGTATTTGTACAGTGAAATGGCACTGAATGTTCTACATCACTGTTTTATTTTATGTTTACAGAGCAGAGGGCACAAAAATAACATAAATGGGAACAATAACGTACGTTAGCACACTTCTAACTCCATTTAGTCATCTTTGTTTGCAAATATTTTTGTGGTTCATCTGTGCTTTAAAGAAAGGAGGGAAAATTCTCCTGTCTCTCTACCCTTGTTTGAGGAAGGGGACGGGCAGTACTTTGTGGTTGGCTCTACTGTATTGCTGTGGATGGATAAATAGCTCTGCATTTTGCTTGTCACCTGACAAGCTGGTTTATATTTAGATTAGGAGAGAAAGCATGCGATTCCAAAAGCTGCATTTTCACTTGTGGAAAGGCCAGACCACATGTGCTGAGTTATCAGAATGAGGTTTTAATTGTTTGCTCTTATTTTTCCTGTGACTTTATTAGAGTTATAGTCCTGCTATGTCAAACATGCGTTCCTTGAAAGCAAGGCACCCAAAGGAGAGGTCTTTTGAAATCTGAGGAGGCTTCCTCAGTACCAGCCAGCACAGCAGGTCTCTTTAGAGGAAGAGGAAGTTTGGAAAATCCCATCCCTTTGGTGTTATCATCTCGGTCTCAGCTGAATGCTGTGCCATGATACTGGGTGGGGCATTAGCTCATGGGTGGCAAACGCCATCTGTATTTGAAATGCCATTCCTAAAGCTGTGGTTTTGTTTTCAGCTGAGTTGTTGCTCTTGAGAACAGTGTGGAAAGCTCAAGCTGGTACACGAGGGAACATGACTATCCACTTCTACCTTCTCAGCACCCTGAGCAATTAAACACAAAAGCCTTTGTTCCCTGGTGACTTCATTCTTCAGAGGCCTCTTTAATTTTAGTCCTTAGTTTCAGGAAGAAATAATGGGAATTTGTCATTGACAAGAAGGCTGCATCTCTCAAATGTCATGTGAAGGATCCACTCCATAATTCATGGGCTAGGGAGTGTGGGTGTCAAAAGGAGGGTGCATAGTGGTTATGATAGATTTCAGTTCAATGAAACTATTGGTCTTAAAGGCAGCTTTTCTTGCCTTCATGATATTTTCTTGACCCAGATCGCCACACTTCTTGCTAACTCATCCAGATACCCAGACATTTTTAGATTTTCTTAAGAGTGTGGTAGGTTATTGGTTATTTTCGTTCAGCTTATTCCCTTTCCATTGCGGATGGGGACTTGCACAGTAACACCAGAGCAGTGCTGCTTGATTTCTCTTCTTTCGGTCACTGCTGCACCTGTAAGCCATGCATTTGTGTACGTAGAATGGTTTCTTATCAGTCCTTCTCTTTCCATGGATTCTATGAGTTTTGCTTGTTGTGTGGTGAGACGTGTATTGCTGTTGGTGTGATGAGAAAGGGACCTTCTTCCTCCTCTGCTGTAGGACATGAATAGAGTAAATCTGATGTAGGCTGCTGGAGGTCTGAATGCAAATGTGGACTACTGGCTTCCTAGCTGCTGGAAGATTGTGGCAGACTCAGACCTACCAAAGGGGACTGCTGGGTCTGCCAGATCTCTGCAGGCTGGAGGGGTCACCTCCTTGCAGTCAGCCACTGCCTCCTGGCTTTGTCTGTGTTCCTGTCCTTGGCAGAGAAAATTAACTGTCTTGCTTTGTCTGAAGTGAATTAAGGAGCACTCGTATCGTTTTCTTCTTGCAGTCAAGCTGAAGGTGTTACAAGCTCTGACAGAGCTGTGCTAATAGCTGAGCAGCAGCAACGAATTTAGCATCGGTGACTGCACATTGAAACTAACCTCCAGCAGTGGAGGTGCAGCCTTTATTTCAGCATTCCTTCTTCTAGTGTTTCTTTCTTGTAACATGTGTTTGTGTGCAGACGCAGGAGGCTCCTCTGTGCTGTCAGTGGTCAGACCCCATCTGTCTGGGAGCCGCGTGGGGCACACTTGATACCTAGTGTTAGGGCTGAGCTCTGCTTCAAGAGCCATTGCCTGTGAGTGAGGTGGGAGTAAGCAAATATATATTAGTTGTGGAGTAATCTATTTTCAGTGGAGCTTCCTAGTACAGCGTACAAAAGCTATGAGATTTAGAAATAAATAAACTTAAGAACTCACTGACACAGAGCTGGAGCTTTTGGTGCAACTGTGTCCGTGTGTACGTCTGCAGGAAGTGAGTCATATTCTTACAAAATCATCAGCTGAAGAATTTGTGACTTTTATGACAATTCCCATTTTGGGCTAAGTCAGATCTCTTCCTCTCTCTAGGTTTTTCTCAGGCATCAGGAATGTCTTCTGAGCCCACTTCATCCGCTTCGCAGCAGTCCCCCACCTCTCCACCCTCACCCAGTTCTCTCCATCTGCCTGAAAACCGCAGGGTGAGAGACCGCTCCCCGTCGCCCTTGAGAGGGTACCTCATCCCCAGTCCGCTGCCCACCCGACGGACCAGAACATTTTCAGCGTGAGTACTGGAAAACCTGCATTTCATAGACACAACAAAGTGATCACCTTTGGGCAGGATGATCGACCCCCTGCCGAGGTGAAGGGAGTCGGGGGGGACGGTTGTATCTGGAAGATGCTTTGGTATTTTACTGTTATCTCTTCTCCAATAAATTCTGATGCCACTAGACCTTTAGTCCAAATTGCCTGTAGCTTTTCAATGCTCTCTTTGTGTAAAGGATGTTCAAAGTCTTTTGCACTCTAAGACCAGAGTTTTACAGGGAGGGGAGAATACACTGAGATTTTTCAAAACAGAGTCTCTTGTCTGAAGCTTTGCTTCACTTCAGACACCGGGTTGTGGCTCTCGGGACCACACCTCTCTTGGTGTTTCTTTGTCAGCTCCACCTCCTCCTTTGGCACGACCTCTCTTCTTACCACCCCTGAAGCACTGGACCAGACCTTACTGGAGGTTTTAGTTCTTTCACTCCTGACACCTGTGCAACTATCAGCCAGGTTACATTTTAGGGATGGTCCATGACCCTGTCACTTTTCAGAGGGCTTGTCTGCTTTTTCTATTCAGTTTTCGTATCTCCATCTTAAGATTGCTCAAATAGACCTGTAAAAGAATATGTTGTTTTTCAAGGTATGAACCCTGATCTCATTGATTCTCTAAGATTATATGAGGTTTTCCATAAAATGAGATGAGGTTTGTTGCTATTTGTAGTTATTTAAGGTAGTGATCCTACAGCAGAGCTGGCTTTCCCTGAGCTTTTCTGTGGTCCCATGGTGCCGTGCAGGCTCCTGGGAGCCCCCTGCCCGAAGGGGACTCCTCCACAGCGCAGCAGAAGAGGATGGCATTGCAAGGTTTGGCCATTGCAAAAAAATTCCCAGTGCCTGTGATGGGTCTCCCAGTGAGGTGCTGACCTGCAGAAGGCAATGTGGGCTTCTTTGTTAATCTCAGTGGCCTTTGAATCAGGGTCTGAGGGTATAACGTGAAGCTGTGGTCAATCCATTGCACTTCTGCCACAGTCTTGGAATTACTTCTGTGTAAGGGAGGTCTGGCAACGCCAAGTGAAACACTGTTGAAGTAAGATCTCAAACCCACAGCTAGCCTATTTTGTGCTGCTTAATCTAGTTGGCATGCTTTTTCCTTTTTGCTTCTTGCAGTGTTACCCAGCTCTTTAAGAATTATCTATGCGGATTTAAATAGCATCAATCTCAATGATGCTTCGTATTATTACTTCTGTATTCAAAATGAGGCGAAAAAGAACAGCAGCAGCAGCAGAAAAATATATATGTTGTCAGTTCCAAAAGCCTTCAAATGCCCTAAACTTTGTAATGGAAGTAGATTGCTAAAAGGAACATAATTGACTTGATAATTGGGATTGCCCTTGAAAAGCAATTCCAAGCTAGCTTGCCTCAGTACTGTGTTAATAATGAACTCTTTGTAATTCTTCTCAGCTGTTAATCCTAGTCTGGTTCTTACAAAACTAAAGAATTTGTTATTTGGCTTCCACAGTTCTTTAATCATTAGTTAGTGTAGGAATCTTGCTGTATTTGTTTGCCCCGAAAATCAAAATAGCTCTAAATTTTTATCATTACTTTTTAGTGTCCTCTTTAAGCAAGAAGAGCTCTAGGTGAGCTCTGGCCCCACAGTTGTATGGAAAAGATGAATGTGACAGGCTTATTATTCAGTGGGATTATTTAATTTTGGTTCATTGGAAGTGTGGGGCCTTATCCCCCACAATGCTTTATCTCCTTGAAAGATGCAGTTGAACTTTAATGGCTTATTTAGGGCAGTGAGTGCTTTTCTGTGTAACAAGCACTTGTGGGGTCAGGTGCATCAACAGCTTTATAGAGCTGGAAATGAAGTGATTTAATGAAGATTTCTTCTTTCTTTAACATCAACTGTATTTCTTCAATGTTAGTTTGACTTAAGGAGCAGAGCTGTTACCACGTCTTTTAGTGATTTTTATTTAGACTTCAGTAAACTTCAAACACTTGGGAAAGTGATGTCAAAATTGCCATGATGCATGTAACCAAATGGCAACACAATCACTTGCTGAGTTTGAAGAATCGCACCAAAATCCTCATGGCATGAGAAGGTCCTGATCTAGTAATGCCTCTGTGTAAATCCTGTTAAGATGTCTAAAACAGCTGGCTTCATTAATGAAAGTATTTGAGTGAGTTTGGATCCCTGGAGATTCAACTCAGCATGTTTGACAGGGAAAAGGATTTAATCATGCAGTTTTCAGCATGGGTCATAGTTCATGCAAGTCGTTTTTCTTGATGGCAGTAAGTCATCCTAAAGGTTTGTCTTCAAATCTGTCTCGTTTTAAAATACAGGTCCCATGACAGTGGAGAAGGAGATCAGTCTTGAGTCTTGGTGTTATGCATACCAGTTAGGCTTCGTAGCCTGCTGGAGTCATTTGGAGGTGAAATACTGGCTTCCCTGGATCCTAGTCTGGCAGGATAACAATAGGCATGCATGCAGAAGGGTGTGTGTGTATGTGTATATACATACATGTGTACGCATTTATACATGTCTTTATGCACTGCATTCTCTCGATACTACATACACATGCTTACTGTTAAATTTGTGAAAGCGCATACAACACCTAGGTGCATTTTGGTACTCCCCAACTCATGAAAGGTGTAAGATGCTTACATTTAGTATAGTGTCCAAAAGACAATTTGGCAGGGTGATACAGCAGATGGATTCAAGATGGCAACTGATGGATTATAATGCTAGCAAACATCTTCAGCATCTTTATCTTCCTTAAAAAGGCTACAGCAAAACATGTGCAGTGTATGAAACTGAGTATTAAGCAGTTGCTACAGAAGAGTATACTCACTGGGAGTGAGTGTTTGGATCACTGTGCCCATTTGCTTAGTGTGCTCTGGCTGACACACCTGGAAGCTGTCGCATCCGTGCTCAGCAATGAACAGCTCTTTTTGTGCTTTCTTTTGCAGAACTGTGAGAGCATCAGAGGGTCCCATCTACAAAGGTGTCTGTAAATGCTTCTGTCGCTCCAAAGGCCATGGCTTCATTACCCCTGCAGATGGAGGGCCTGACATCTTCGTACACATCTCAGAGTAAGTCATCTGGGTGGCTGAGGAGGGCTGGAGCTTTGGTTTGCCTTAATTACTGAATACTTTTGACGTTTCAGATACAAGAATGGTTTATGATCCATCACCCTTACCTCAGCAAAGAGGAGTTATGCAGATGTTACTGGCAGCGATAGATTATGCTGTTCTTTTCCTGTATTACTATAAATCTGTTGAGTTAAAAACTAGAAGATGATTCTGTCAGATCTCTTAGAATAAGCTGTGTGGTTTCACCCAGACCCAGAAACTTGCATTTACCTGAAGCAAATCATCTATGCAGTATCCAGCTTTAATTTAGAGATTTATAACACTGAAAATTCACTACTTTTACTTTGCACTGCTTGTACCATTATTAAACTAAAGGTTAATTACCTTTACTGTTAAGAAAAGTCATACTTTATTACTTCCTTGAATTTATCTAGCTTCAGTTTTGAGCAGTTTCTAGCTAAAGCTTTCTCTGTTAAAGGGTTCATTGCTACCTCCACTTTTTTGCCTTGAACACACTGAGAACCATCACCTCTGAGTCTGAATCTACCTTTTGATAAGCTAAACAGATTAAGCTTTTCAAGTCCCTCACTGAGAATTTTTTCTCCAGCCTAAAACAGTCTTTCCAGTCTCTTTTCTAAGTGTGCTGTAGAATTTAAATATAATTTTAAAACAATACACTGTACACATACTTTCAGTATATGGAGATAAAATCTCCTCCAGACTCCTGCTCCGTTTCTCTTTCTGTACATCCCATAATTGCATTAGCCCTCTCGTCCCTAGTCTTTTGCTGAGTTGCTTATCTGCTCTGACCTCAGCATCCTTTGCAGCGTCAGAGTTTGGTGCAGGCCCAGATACAGTCTGGCACCCCCGACAGCAGCGTTTGCATTCCTTGTTCCTAGATGTATGACTTCATATTTGGTTGCACTGCAGCACATCTTACTTGAATAGGCCCTGCCTGCCAAGGGGTCCAGATCACGCTCTGTGACTGCACTGTCTTTGTTATTTATTGCTTGGCTAATCTGCAAGGTTTAATAGACAATTTTGTATTTGTTTCTAGATTGAGATGTTGACCAGCACGGGGGCTGAAACTGGTCTCTGAGGGCGTGTATTAAGATTGCTCAATGTTTATTCTCCAATAACCTTTTCTAGATCTATCGCCAGTTTTTAGTCTACATATTGTTTACAGTGTTGAAGCTGTATAATCCTTATCTGTTGTTTGGAGTGGTTATCTAGTGATAAGTCAACAAAAGCCTTACTAAAGTTACTCACATTGCCCCAGCTGTCTTTCCTGTGTGTGTAGCATGTGTCCTTGGAGAAAGAGCACATTGGCCTTAGAGTTTTCTGAAATGTTACTGCATGATGGGCATTGGCGAGCCAAAGCTTTTTAGGACTCGTGAGTGCAAATGGGCTGAGTGCTCTGACTTAGGTGTTCAACCCAAGGAAATGTTATTTAATATCTTCCTTTTTGTTCGTCTAATACAAATGCACAATTTCTCCTTATTTCCTGAATAACTTAAAACCAACATTTCTTATATCACAATTTAAAAGTTTTGCTGTGAACATCTAGTCCGACCTATACAGTTACTGATCAGCAAGGGTTTAGTTAAAACAGCCCTCTCACAGAAACACGAATTCTCAGCCCTCTAATGAATTCTTTTTAAAGAACTGTCTGTTTTCAGTCTTGTTTTTTTCCTCTACGTTTTCTCTTCCAATTAGTTCAGTAAAATTTTCTTCAGTTATGTGAAATTAACCCTTTTAAAACCCTAGAGATAAAGGGCAGCCCTAATCAAAAAGTTGTTTGTCTATACAAAATGTGAACTACTCTTTCAGGTGTTCCCCAGTTCCTATCCCATGGCCCAACACATCTTTCTCTCTGGGCCCAAACCCCAGTACTTGGTGCTGGGTACACTAACTGCTTCTACCCTCAATCCCCCTCCAATCAGCTATAATTCTTAAACTCCAGTGATGTTTTTCTGTTTGGCTATTTAAGACTCCCATATGTCTCCTATACTGAAATCCTTTATGACATTATGAAAAACATTTTTTGTCTGCTGTGATTTTGGTGGTCTGTGCTAGCCCCTCTCGTGGGCTGTGCTAGTTGGTGTATTGATCCCATATGCTTTCAAAATGCTTTGCCTGTGAGCCATCAATAAGCTATATTTGAGTAATTGTGCCTTGAATTTGGCGTGCCACCCTCCACTTTCTTCCACCCACTTGGTCTATCGTAAAAACACTATTGAATGAGTCACCAAGGTTGTAAAAGTTCATGGGCAACCACACTTCTTGATGTATTTTCAGCATGTTTATTTTGCTGACGTGTGTCCAGTTCTCTGCTTGCTCTCGCCCTCACCCAGCCATGCCCTCAAATGGCCCCTGCACAGGAAAGCTGGAGCAGATGAACAATGAGAGGGGGAGAGCTGCTGCGTGGGCAGGGGGTGACCAGGCTCTAGCCCATTCAGGTCTCAGCCTGAGCTCCGGCTTCCCAGGTCTCAACTTAGTGCCCTACCTGCTGGACCGGGCTGCTTCTCTTCATTTTTAGTTACTTCATTTCAGTCTAAAGCTCACACGGGTGGGGAACGGTCTCCGTATGCCATGCTGCAGAACGCTGCAGTCTTTCTCCAATATGGCAGCTCTCTTAAGTTTACTGTAGATGAGAAGATTGGAGGGGACCTCCTCTACCCTGTCCACTGCTGGAAGGCGTCTGTGCCTTTCTGGCAAATGCTTTACCCAACACACTCTTAACAATTCGAGTGCTGGGGGTCCACTGCCTTCCTGGGCGATCTCTTCCTGTGATTAACAGACCTGGCTCTTAATTGTTTTTGATACTTAACTGACGTCTCCCTTGCTTTCAGTATGGCCCTTCACTCCTTCCATCTCCACAGCAGTTAAATGATGTCTTTCCTCTTTAAGACTGTCATTTATGTGTTCAAAGACTGTTTTCCTTGCTCTTTCAGAAACATTTTAGCAAGGTTGGTTCATATGAATGTTGGAGGACCGAAGGATGTGCTTTGTGCAACTTTTCTAGGCTCAGTTCGGCTCCTTTGAAGCAAACGGGTTTGTTTTTTTTTTTTCTATTAAACCAGGACTGGGCCACTGTTTTAAATGTTTCTTATGTAGGTACTGTCTCAGAACTTAAATTCAAAAACAGCTGATGTTTCTGCCTCAACCTGTTAGTAAAAAGTGCTATTATTGAAGTACTGAAGGTTTCAGTACATTGTGTTCTTTAATTACTCTGAGTGTATTTGAATTGTTGGAAACAGCTTTTAGTGCTGGAGGGTGATGGTATCACTGTCTTAATTCTGATGCAAGGCAGCACTGGAAAGACAGATTAATAATGCCTTTCATCTCAGATTACTTCACAGTGAATTAGAAACATTGCTCTTTATTAATGGGAATTGCTTATTGTGGCAGCATTCTGTAACCATCACTGTGGCTCAGGGGGCTCCAATCACTCTGGTTTGCGTAGTGTGAGTTTTGAGATACTGCTTATGTTTATCATGCCATTCTTTTCTACCTATTTTACTCGGTTAAACCTGAATGTGAGAGCAACGTCAATCTGTTCACTGACTCAGTGCGGTATAAGCATCTACTTGTGAAATGAAAGAGGATTTTTTTCTCCTGAATCAATTCTGCCTGAAAGCTAGGATTTCAGGAACGTGGATAAAATGGTACGCCAGTTTGGATTCGGCAAGATAGACTGTTCCTCTGTGTTCATCACTAAGCTGCGCTGATTAGTGAAGGTCTTGAGCATTGGGTCCAGCTGCCTATCTTGCAGATTAATATGATTTTAAACATAAAAATTTAATTTGAGGAATTAAATTTTTTTCTTCCCCAAGCTTTGGGGAGCTGTAATAAAAATAAAAATGTCGCACTTCAATGAAAATGTCTTCTGTAAAATGGGATGTCTGTTTCCCATAGCTTTCCATTTATTTTTGTAAGATAATAACACTTAGCGTGGCATTTCCATTTCCATAAGTGAGCATTAGCCTAAAAATAAGGCCAAATATATGTGGCACTCAAAAGCTTCTTTACTTGGCATCCGCAAAATTTTAAATTTCAGTATCTGTGCGAGAGTTTAAGGTGAATGTAGGCATGTGGATGTGTTTTACGAGTGGAACTTGCAGCAAAGCTGTGTTACTGTGAAGTTGGACCTGTCAGGTGTGTGTGGGTAGATACACAGTATAAGAAATGCCAGTTTGAAATGCAGGTTTTAAAGGTGTGTTTTGTCTGTGTGGCTTTATCTGTTTTAATGAGTGGCTCTGAAGACTGCAGAGAAGATCTGGTTTGGATTTTGATAACACTCGTGTGAAGCCACTTCTCCTTTTTAACCGAATAGGTACAAATGTACAAAACTGTACAATTAATGAGGGCAGCCTGGAGTTCTCTGGAAATGCTGACGCTGGTAGGTGGTAGCGTTTCCTTTTGAGCTGTCCTCGTGCGGCAGGTGGAGGCATGGTGGCAGCTCCGGTGACAGTCGCCGCAGGTGGCGGCAGCTTCCTGGCAGCAGTCATGGCACTTTCTTGGGTCCGTCTGCGGGTAAAGCATCTGCGGCGGAAACCCTGTACCACAACTGCAACGCTGTCCATGCTTGAGATGGACAGGTTAGAGCCAGCTCACACACGCCGACCTGAGCGGCCGTTCCTGCCTGCAGACGCGTGGCCTGGCGCAGCAAGAAAGCTGTCGCAGCCCTGCCAGCCAGCCACAGGCTCACTGCCGCTTTCTGCATTGCATGCACAGCGAGGCCTGCTTCCTGGTGTTTATTGGAAACACTTCTCAAGCTGGTATAAACAATTGTACCAGGAAAATGTTATGGTTGTGGAATGTGATCAGATTTTGTTTTTCTCAGTTCAATACTTCACCCTTCTCCAGAACAGAAAACAAAATGTGCTTGCTAGTAGTGAGTGTAAAACCCTAGCTGGCAAACATGGGATGGAGGAGTCACTGTGAGATGGTAATTCCAGATAATGTCTCTGGAAAGCTGGAAGCAAAAGCAAATTCATTTGCCTGGAATGAAATTTTTAAAAAGCCCTTAATTACGTTTTTAATAGTGACGTGTAGTGTTAATGCTTTCATTTCCACCAGCCTGTATCATGATCCAAATTGATGGTGTTACTGTAGCATCAGTGCTGAGAACTGTATCCTCCTCTATCTTGCCTCCTCTGCCGCTGTTTCACAGCGGGAGTAAGTCAGCTCTCACAAATACCAGCCGGTTTGGTTGTACTGAAGTGTAATGGCTCTGGTGGCTTCAGTTTCACCCTCTTGCCACTCTTCCTCTAGGTGTGGCATATTTCCAGAGAGCAGATGGGGAATCCCTGCGGTGCTGGCGGTTGAGGTCCCCCGCCTTGTGCTGGGGATGGCTGCCTGTACAGACAGGTTCATATCGGCTCGCCTTCCAAAGTGGGGTCCTGAGGGCACGGAGCAAGGGGGATGGGGGGAGGTGGGGTGTGCGTGCCTGTAGTGGCAGATCAAATGATGTGCTTTAGAGGACTGTGTAAAAATCCCACTCTTCTGCTTTCCCAGTGTATTTGGGAGTGGGCACATGATGGATACTCGTTTACTCTCTGGGCTTTTGCATTTGATGGGGATCTGGCCTGAAGCCTGTGGAGCTGCAAGGGCAAGGCAAGGAGGTAGTTCACTAGAGAGCAGTGACGAATGAATGACCACACTCTTGTTTTTTTTTTAAAGATTTTTATTTTGCAAAAGCAGCTGATTTAATGGAACAGAAAAAACGTGTGCAGTGCTTGTGGGTTTTCTGCAGTTTGCTAGTACTTGGCTCTGAAGGGGAAAATGCTGCATTGCAGAGAGGCCTTCAGGCTGTCCTTCAGGCTGGATTCCTGACTCCATGCTTAATGATGGCTTTGGAGAATTGATGCTATACTTCCCCCGGGATGTTGACACACAGCACCCTTGGGTCCCTGGAGAGATCCTGAGTTTGCTGGCTTTGCTTGTGTGTTATGTTGTGATCTCAGGAGATTATGCTTATAGTGCCTGTAACTCAGGAGTACTGAACAGAACAGCAGTGGTCTCTCAGTGGGCTCCCACGTGGGGATACGGTCCCATTCCGCTGTTGCATCTCAGTTTCTGGCTATGCTGGAGATGTACTATCAGCTGCATCTTCCTGCAGGGAGGAACCCAGCTGCGTCCCTGCTGCTATCCTGCTGCACTGAGGAGCTGGCTTTGAGCTTTTCAAGTCCATGAAGAGATCATCTTTTCATGCTCCTTTCTTTCCTCTGATTTTCTGCCAGGTCACTATGTTTAATGCAAAGCATTAGTGCTACATCACTCAGAACAGTGATGCTGTTCTTCTGGTAGAGTGTAACAATATGGGTTGGAAATTAACTGATAATTATAAAAAAAACAGAGCTGAATCTGAGCTGAGAGGATGAACCTTTCCGGCCTCTCTGCCTTTTCAAAGCGGAAAACAGTTTCTGCTGGCTGCAACCGACTGCTCTGGGGCTGCTGGAAAGCCAAATCTGAGCTTTCTGATTTGCTTCGAAATACTTAAAGCACTTGATGACTTACCTGCTTTGGGCTGCACACTTCCTTCCTGACATGCTCCCTTTCTGGTACCTTGCTGCATCTGTTGAAGTGTCTGAAATAAGTAGATTATCTGGGGCGGGGAGGAGAGGCAGCAGAATACCAGAGCTTACTTGAGAGGGGTTTGGAAATGAATAGAACATGGATAGCCTTTTCCTAAGGGTTCCCCACACCCCCCCAGTTGGCTCAGAAAACTCACATGTTGCACTGGTACATGCAGGAGAGCCAGCTTGCTGTGGTCATGATTGTAGCAAAACCTTCCCAGAATCTCCACCTAAATGATACAAACCGTAATAGGTCAAAGCCAAGAGTTTTACTCTACCTGCAAGGCAGTGGGCATTGAAGACAACTGTGGCCACCCAAGGCTGGAGGTTCTTTGTGGTTAGTGAGCACAAAACATAACTGCCCAGGGCTTTGGTTTCCAGATGCAAACAGTAGGTATTATTGTGACAGGATCCAAGTTGGATGCTTGCAGGAACAGGCATCTTCTGTACCTCTGACTGAGTCCACGTAGGCATCCTTGGAAAGCTCTGCCTCTTGTGATCACCAGTTTCTTCCTCATGGTGCGTGGTGTGCTGCCTGGTGTTGAACTAGCTGCTGAAAGTAGATATAGAGCCATAACTATCCCTGAACGTGGATTCAAAAACCATGACTAGAGATCTCGGTAGAGAACTGGGCAAGAGGATGATGCATCCAGTGTACTGGGAGGGAAATGCAGCTTCTGTCCCTAGACAGCGCAGCTCATGGGAAGATCTCTTTGCAATGGCACAGAGACCAGAGCAATCCCGTAGCAGAGACCTTGGATATTAACAGCTGGGATTCTTCAGTGTCTGGACCTCTTTCACACTTGTCTGTCCCAGTTACGAGTGTGACTGGTGGGTGAGAGGCAGCCCTGCTTTGCCTGCCAGCCGGCTTGATAAGGTCATCACTAGCTTTGCTGATGAATGCTGGAGCTGTCAGCTTACCCCGGGACTGCAGGGGAGGGCATTCGGGATTAGTAACTCATAATAGTTCATTACTCTGTCATGGCCTGCTATTTAATAAAAATACGGGTTTCCTGGGAGGTGTGTTGCGGTGTTAAATGAGCTTTAAGAAGCCCACAAGATAATACAGCCCATTGATCCATGGGCAGCGGCTATGTGGTGTGATCCATGGCAGGCTTGTTGACCAGCAAGGCTCTGAATTCACTGAAAACTCTTGTTCAAAAATGTTTCCATGTGACTTAGTCTTTGTCCCAAGAGGTTTAACTAGAGCCCTGGAATATGAATAGCAGCTGTGAGAAGGAAGAACTAGAACATTCCTTATTTAGGTAATTTCCTAATAACCTCCCAGTTCCCTAAAAATAGTGCAGGATAAAATGCTCCACTGTACCAGACTGGCGCTGAGCTGGGAAATGGGAGTTGCTGGATAATCTGAAACTCACTCTGTTGTGTGTCTCTCTGACACTAACATCAGGAAAGCATTTCCTATTTTTAGCTTAATTTGTCGAAGCGTCTTAAAGTTCCTGGATACATAGGTATCCATTATTTTTAACAGAACATGCCTACCAATCTGTTAAATAGCAGTGAAAATTTCCATCTTCCTCTAGATCAACATTTAATATATAGTTAGGGTAAAAGTAAAAAATACAGATCTAAAAATATTTAATCAATATAGAACATGAAAAAAAGTCCATGTTTAACTTCTTCTACCAAATTATCCAGATAACTTATATTGTATATAGAGTGGCTGTTGTAGGCTGAATCTGTTCCAAGATCTCTGTTTACTTTCTCTGATCTTTTCCAGTTCACTTCCCTCCCAGAGCTTAAGACAATTGCTTCCTGATGGAGGATCTTCCTGCAGCTTTGTGTAGGGCTGTGCCTCCAGTGCCATACCATGTCATTACCTTTCAGGTGCCATTATATTGTTCATTCTTGACACCACCAGAATTACTGCACAATCTGGATGTTGTTTGTTCCTGCTTCTAAGCATCACATAGCAATAACAATGCTGGAGTATGTCTGCATCTATGCCAGAAGCAGCATTTGGTGGGCAAACACTGTGCTGGGAACACTGTTCACAAACAGGTTTACTCAGGCTGCAAACTAAGACCTTTGTCCTCTCGCTTTTCATGTGCACTGGGGGCAATGAGTTAATAATCTCATATTCGGTAGGCACCAAGCGTAACTGGTAATCAGAAAGCTGCAGGAAAGAAAAGAACATCTGATCTGTGGGAGAAGAGTTTAAAGGCCAAAAGCATAAAATGAAATTCAAGCTGTTTGTGTGGCCACAACCTTTTTAGACAGCTGTGCAAAGGACAGGCCTGGTCTTTATGAGGTAAGGTCGCCTCAAGAAGCAAGGAAAGAAATAAGACAAACTAGGGGACGAGAAGAAGCCATGCTGGGGTTGAATGAGGTTTTATCACAAGCTTCAGTCTCTTGCAGTGTCAGTTTGGATAAGGGAAAAAAACAAGAAAGGATCTGACGCTGTCAGCATAGTGCTCGGTCCTGTAAGAAGTGCTTTCTGGTGGAGAAAAGTGTACCTTTCTGGGTAGTGCTTAGGGCTGTGCAGATTATGGGGCTGATGTGATCTGTTTAGAGGAAGGAATAGGAGTAATTAACCTCATGATTCAAGTGTAAGAAATCTGGGTCAGCAAATGGTTTGTTTTGTTTTTTCCTGTGTAGACCAGGGGCTGTAGACGGTACTCCAACCAGTCATCTAATAAGTGCTGAGGGATGCAGTGGCTCTCGGTGAGAGTGTGTCCTCCAGCCTGGGTCAGTCCCTTTGCTTCTCCTCTCCCTGACTGCAGCCCGTCAGGCATACCGTTTCTGTGTGTGTACTGATTCACTTGTTCTTGATTTCTTGAAAAAATGGGACCACTTTGGTTACCAGTACACCTACAACCCCTTTCTTACCAGAACCCATCCTGGTATATATTCGTATTTCAATTTCAAACCAAACTCATCCCAACAAAACCCCCATCTTTTTTAGCACTCAAGCTGTACTTCTTCCTCACTTGAATTTGAAAATTCAAGGGATAGCTAATTTATCTCTGTTTTTCGGGAGCTTAAAACACTGCCTTTGTGTATTGGCATGTCTTTGGAACTTCATGAGATGATGTGAATACACTTTCCTTCTACATTAACCATACCTACTGATATCTTTTGCAGATTGCAAATGTTTATTTCGCTAACTGCGTCTCATCCTGTTTTACAGGAGCTTTTAAAGAACATGTAAGGTTCCTGTTAGTCAAAAAAACCTTTCAGCCAAACATGAGATCCCTTCCTGGGCAGGGCATCCGTTTCATTTGATGCCTGCAAAGTGGTGACTCTGAGCTCACCGCTCGCTGTGCGTGTTCATCCTCTGTGCAGGAATCAAAGGCAATACCTGGGGCTGTGGAGTGGGTGGCTGTAATGTCAAGAGGAGATGCTGCTTTAGTTCCAGCCCCATGTAACTGCTCTGCCTGTGCTCCCTGAAACAGTGTCTGCAGCTGGTTCCAGTGCTCAAGGCCACATGGAGAAACATGTTTCATTACGACTTGTTCCAGTGGCTGAGCTGTACTTGAGTCAGTGTAGACTTTCCGCTTCGGCTCGTGTTGTCTACGTTCATTAGATCTGAGCTAGGAAATGTTTCTGCTCACTGTGTTTTGCTAGTCCCATGTTCCTTTGTACGGATAAAATGTCTGTGCTGTGTTGCCTTCCACTGGAAGATGCTACCTTCCTCAGGTGGGACTGACATCCTGCATGGGTTGTGTTGTGAGTTACTGCTCATGGGAATGTGGTTTTAGCTCAATAGCAACTTTTTTTTTGGCAACAAGGGGTCATTCAAGAGATTCAGGTGGGAAAGATCATGTCATTTTTTTACATGGCATTCCTATTTTCACTTCGTGTTTGACCCTCTCTTGTGTTTCTTCTTGGGGCTTCATGTCCACTTGTCAGGCTCTGAGACAGTACAAGTAGCATCTTCTCATCCTTGCTTGAAATCTTCTGTTTCAAAGTCAGGGTAAGCTGCAGAGAATTTGGTGGCAAATTCCTTTGGCAGTAAAAAAGGAAAACTAATCTGTTTTCCTGAAACGACAGTAAGTATTGGGTGTGCAACCCCTTCACACCTGAAGAAATCTTAAACTTGTTAGAAATGGGGGAGGTGGGGTATAAACGAAGGCAATAACTGAAGAGGACAGCCACAGCAAGAGACTAGACGTGGGAGCTTGGACACAATCTGTCCAGTGTGATACAGGGCTGGGCTGACAGGTTGGCCTGGAGGCTTTGGAAGTAAATAAAGGTCAGCCTTTATTTAAATAAAGGTCAGGATCAGCCTGCGTGGGGAGGAAAGGGCTGTCAGGTCTGATGAAGGAGGCTTTATCTTGATTTTTCTGTAAATATTTTTTCTGCCTTCAATTTACTGCCATTTTCCCAGGCACTGCTCTGAAGAGTTCAGCTTAGAACATGCCCTCTTGGGTCTGATTCCCGCAGTCACAGGCAGCGCTGGAGTAGGGGTTTAGCCCAGGGAAATAAAGTCTGAAGGACACGTGTTTCAAGCCACAGGCCTTGGGAATGCCTTTAACTCCTCGTAGCAGGTTTTAGAATCCATATTTAGATACAGGAACATTTTCAATATCATGTTGATACAATCAGTTAACAAACAATGACTTTTCTTCTGAATTTCCCATGGGAGAAGTTATAATTTATGGGTCAGTTTTAGCTTCCCCTGTGCACGCCTGCTTAACCCGTCTCATCCCCGAGTACAGGCTGCTTCTGCTCAGCCACAGCCCGATGCACCAACTCCCTGAGCAGCAGTTGTGATGCACAAGTTGAAGGGGAGCAGAAGCTGAGACAGCCCTTAAAGGGGGAAGGGTGGGGGAGAAGCAGTGCAGAAGATGAAGCTGAAGCAGTTTTGCAGAACTGGGGGGAGAGGCAAAATCTGATGTGAAGTTACAACTTCAGTAAGTGATGGTATATTTGCCTCCTATCAGTCCTGCCAGTCTTTCCTGCAATAGAAAAGCCATAACAATAATGGGTCGCAAGATGAGAGTGGATATGAAGGGCACTGCTAAAATCTTAGGTCCCTGCAATAACAGAAACACTTGTGGGGTAAAATTCCTGGGTGGTGTGAGTATGTTCCCAGTATGCTCTCAGTGAAGGCAAATAACAAACTCAATGGTGTTTATCTGTTCACAAATAAAAATGCTGCTGAGGAACCCTGAAAAATCCCTCAAACAATAAGAAACCTAGAGCCTAGGTTGTCAGAGAAGGGGAACCTGAGCATGGGATCGCATAGGTATGTTTGAAGAAAGGTAAAGTAGCATCCTTTCTACTGTCAGAGAATCACGGCAATGCAGGTTGGAAGGCATCTCTGCCTGTCTTCATTGGCGCATGCTGGGATTTTTATTAAAAAGCTCTCATCTTGAACGCAGCGGTAGAAGCGAGGAAGGCTGCTACCCTTTGCAGTTCTCTGTTTCATCAGTACATAGTTCTGGACAGAAGGTGACAGACAGCCCTTTTGCCATTTCCCACTGTTTCCAGGTGAGGACTCGCCTGCAGTAACAAATGCACGGTGCGAGTTCTCCAGCATCCCACGTCATCATGCTGGTAGAGGCTAGGTTAGGAGTGAGCGACTCTTGGAAATCTTCCTAAGTGCTGGATGCTGGAGGAGAGTTTCTGCGGTGTAGCGTGTCAGGGTTACAGAACTCTCTCTTTTTTCACAGCAAGTAATTTTGAAGTGTTCCACACGGTGTCTTACTTGGGCTTTTTTTTTTTTTTTCGTACTTCAGATGAACTATGTTATGGTGGAGTAACCTAAGGATAAAATCAATGACTGACATGGTACAATCCTTCTTTATAAAAAGAAAAAGGTTTTTTTGAGCTTCAGAAGCGTGAGAGGAGGGGGGGGGATCAACTTCCTATAGTTTAAAAAAACAAACTCCCAAGTGAAGTGCCAAACAGTGTCAGCCCTGCCCTCTAGTGCTGCCGGTGAGTAAGAGGTGGTTGCATGGTTCACAGCAATGTTGTCCAAGGCCGCGCTCAGCTGATTATTTTTTAAGGCATATTAGAGCGTGGGGTTTTTTGTGTTTGTTTTTGTTTGGTTGGGTTTTTTAGGGTGGTGGCGTTTACAGTGTTTTCATAGGATTTTGCTGCAAGGCAACCAAAATCAACCTGAAGCTTTGGTAGATGATGGGCTCTCTAAAAAAACCTGAAGTATCTTGAGAACCTAATCATGATAAAAATTTAAATAAGCTGCAAAAGAGTAAGAGCGTTTATGTGACTTATGATTAACTGAAGCTTCCCCTCCACAGTATCGAAGGCGAGTATGTTCCCGTGGCAGGCGACGAGGTCACCTACAAGATGTGCACCATCCCACCGAAGAATGAGAAGCTTCAGGCGGTGGAGGTGGTGATTACCCATCTAGCTCCTGGAACCAAGCATGAGACCTGGTCGGGGCACGTCATCAGCTCCTGAGGTGTCCCGGAGGGAGTGCAGCCGCTGCCTGCATCGTCACTGCTCAACAACTGGCTGCAGGGGACCCGTCCTAAGAATATTCTACATATTGTGCGGGAGGAAATTCCGCATTGTCAGTAAAGCAGAAGTAGGCCAAAATTACCATTTTTACAGCTGGCCTCTAATTAAAAAAAAAAAAAAAAAGGCAATTCAGATGCTAATGAAAAAAACCTATCGTAATGTGTTTACAAAAAACATATTTTAAAGAGACCTAGTTTGTGTGCTTGGTGGAGGGGGGGAGGTTTGGTTTTTCTTTTATCTTGTGAACTGATTCCAGAAATGCCCAGGGGAATCGGGGAGAGGTTTGAAGGAGAGCTCTTCTAGCACGGACAGCCGTAGCAGAGGCGCGACTCCGAGGCCCTGGACGTGCGTGAGCACTGTGTTCCCTTGAGCTGCTCTTCTGTAAGAGCTGGAGTGTGCTTACTGCTGGTAACATGCCTGAATGCCTTGGCTTGGGAGAGAGAGGTGTTCATTGCTGCGATTTGTTTTGCTCGTGGAAGGAAGTTCACAAGCAGAGCAGCTGCCGCAGGGTGGAAAATCTCCATCTGGTGGTTACGCTCCGATGGCCACAGCTGGGTGCCCTTCAGGTGCACCGTTTGCAAACGGCATGTCTGCATACGTGTGGAATATTGTGGTTTTAAAGCCTGGATTGTTTGTGAATTTACTTAGGTGCCTTGATGGTTGACTAGCAACAGATTTTATAGGCCAGTATTAAAAAAAAAAAACCAACAAACAAAACAAACCAAAATTTAAGAAATTTGCTTCAAAGTAAGTGGTAGAAAGCTGTAGAGTAGTGGATACTTCATAGCCTCTGACTATGTCTGAATTTAGGCAAAGCTGAAGATTACCTTCTTGATTGCATATAGTTGAAAGTCTGCCACGGTATTTCACTGGGCAGGCAGAATAACTGTACTTCTGAAAAGCAACTTACATGCTGTTCAGATGACTGTGTATAAAATACTGTGCGAGTTACTTAATAGGCTCAGCTGTCTTGGTGAAGTAGATTCTGCAGCTGTTTCCCTGGAAAACTTGCTTGGTAGGATGTGGTACCGTCACCCTTGCCCTGACTCTTCTCTGCCTGCAAGATTTCACGTAGTTGTAGTGCAACTGAATTAGTTCTGTTCCTATTTGCCTTCCACATCTTCTTTTCAAACGAAGCATTTTTCTCTATTCTGTTCCTAACAGTGGATTTCTATTGACTTTGCAAATAAAAAAAAATAAAAAAGATGGCATGATACTCTTCGGTTAGTTTTGTGAAACAGTGTAACTTCAGTTGCCTCTTTGCAGTTTTAACAATGGGCACTCGCTGTCATGAAATGTCTTAAGACTCTTTTGCAGCAGGTGATGTGTTCCGAGGTCTGACCTGGGGAGAGCACAGATGTGTGGAGGTTAGTAACTGCTGTGATGGCTCGTTTCACCTCAGCTGTGCCTGTATTACACTGTGGTGTACGATAATGACCAGCCTGTAGCGGGGGTTTTTATTAACCGTAAGACGTAGTAGTTGTGGTTTTAACACTACCCAGCTTGTTGGAATATCACGCACTGCTTCCTTTACAATAAACGCGACCATTATAATGCTGTAATGTATGTCTTCAGTCTGCTCTCTGCGTAGTCGGCGTTGAAGATGATTAGCATTAAAGACAGAGGAGAATGCAGGTGCCTGCATATGCACACCTGTATGATGATACTTAAAAGTTTTTTAAAAAGCATTGTAATACCGACTGGCATTACCAGAACAATTAAGGAGTAATTTAGCAAGTTTTCTAGCTGCATAATAGGTTAGTGTATAATATATACTACTACTTCTGTAAATGCATTTGTTTTCATTACATGAAATTTAATATTAGCTATTATTTATATTAACATACAGTAGGGGGTAAGAGCGAGGGACAGCATAGCCTGGTCGTTTCGTCTGAAACTTGGGGCAGGAAGGCCAGAACGTTTCAGAAGGGGCTCCCGAGAGAGCAGCCGCTATCCCAAGGTGTCGCAGCAAAGCTTTAGTCGGGCTTCAGGGGATGGGACCTGAGCAGGAGCGGCCGAGGGCAGGAAGGACTGAGCCTGCCCCGTTTGTTTAAACTCACACTAGAGAAGGTGAGGTGGGAACGAGGGACTAGGCGTTGTGGGTTGCTTGGTTTTGTCTTCTGTTTCTTCTCCCCCCAGAGAGACAGACTCTCATCTGTGGGCATGAGGCAGAAGATAAACCTTAGCCATTGGCAATGGCTGCGCAAGACTGACTAGCAAGCGAACTTTTAAGATTTGAACATACGCAGGTATGCGCACACCAATAATTGTATTTGAGGCTGAAAAGAAATCTGGTTTAGGTCCCGCACAGGATGTTTTGCATAGGTAACTTTCTGCAAATACAGGAAGCAACCACGCATTATGTAACCAGATAATCATCAGATACGTCACCTATGCGTACACGCCACGCAGCAGCTATTGAAATGCGGCCATCTTCAGAGAGCCTGCCCGCACTACGGATGCTTCTGGTCCCAAGTCTGCACCCATTAAAATGGTTGAGGCTGAATTGCCCTATGGAAGTAGGCACGTGAGAAGGGTGTTAGAAGGCTAGGTAGTTCTGGTGCATAAGGGCGTCACAGCTCCTCCTCCTTCTTTGTGAGCCCTTCTGGGGATTTTGGTTTGTACACAAACACTGTATTCTCCCCTTTTTTACAGTGTAAGTATCACCAACTTGGAATTGGAAAGATTCAAGTCAGTCACGTCTTTGTACAGACAGACAGCGCACAACAGGTCTGCTTTATGTATTTTATTTGCCAAAACGATGAAATAGTAATTTTTCATGATAAAATGAGATTTTATTCTCCTGTACTAAATTAAACTGTGCATACACAAGATTTCTCATCTGGCATTAGGAAAGTAAAGTGATATTGACAGTTACACTGATTGTCGTGCTTCAACTTGAATTTTAATAGAAACACTTTTAGTACTAAAATCTCATCTACCCTTAATGTCTTACCAGGAAAATCAGAAACGTAATTTTGCTGCTATGCTCAAGTTGTTCTAATTAATTAAGTTTTTTATCTTCTAGATTTAAAAACAGTCTGCAAAAAGTGTAGGTACTGTGAACTGTCCTGTGCATTGGCACTGCAGCTGTACCGAGGAGGTAACTTGAGCACCAGTTGGTCCAGCCTTTCCAGCGGGGGTAGACTCGACGCACCTTCTGACCGTGCACTGGAACATGTGTGAGGTCGGGGACTCCTGGCTCAGTTCTACCTTCCCACCCCCAGAAAGAAATAAAACCTGTCTCTTTTACTCATCTTCCAGTTTTAAACAAGAAAACCCCAACTGTCTTACAATTCATGTCTTTATACCGTAAGGTAGTATTTTAAAAAACCCTCTAAAAGGTTCATCTTTTAAATAGCCGCTTCCCTTCTGTAGTGACTGACCAATTACAAAAAACAATACAGAATGAAGGAAGATGTTTTGCGTTATTAAGCTGTCTTAACCGTTTTGTAAGTGTGAACTCTAGAAGTCTTTTATTTAAAAAATAGCTCTTCACAGATTCTTCGTGTATCCTGTGGGGATGTGACGCTGTGGCCTTCTGTTCTGGAGTCTGTGAAAATTTCATAGTCATTCCCTCCCTGAAAACAGAAAAGGAAAACAGCAGAAGAGGATTTAATGTTATTTAGCTTAATGTATAGTCACAGTCTCGGGGTGGAAAAGGGACAGGTAAAGAAAATTCTGAAGAGAAGGGAGATAACATAGAAGTGTCTGAGATGTCTTCCAGAATGCTAAAAAACTGCTAAACCACCATTTTGAGATTTTGCATAATGTGTTTATAGCACACCTGTGCTGAAACTTCTGCTGAACACCACAAACCCTTGCGTGAGAGCTTCCTGACCTGCATGTTCGAATTGGTAATGAGAGAGTAGAACTCTCAGTGTAAGTTTAGCCATATTTTTAGCTTGGTACAGCAACCCAGTATTGACTTTTTAAAATTGTTTACTTGTTAATATTAAGGTGTAAAGCTTGTTACAGAACACTATACCAGCGCATAGTATTTGTAACTTACTTGCATTATCCTCTTCCTTCCAATTTGGCTTCCTTTCCTTTTAGCTAAGTCGTTGTTAATACTGTTGATCCTTTGCTACTGCAGTAGCGTTTTGGCCTTGCTAGCTACTGGTCTGATGTGACATTTGTAACTGGTTTCTAATCACAGGAGAGGGATGAAAAGATCCTTTCACAGCTGGCTCAGGGAACAAAGGCGCTGCCACCTGCATAAGCAGAGATCCCTGAAAGCCGCAGCTTCGTGCGCTACAGGAAGCGGTATCTGACTTTTGTACGTTGTTTGCCACGCTGCTTTCCAGTGAGTCAGCAGCAACTCCTGCTACTTCAAAACTCTGAAAATGCTGTGCTGCCAGTTACAGGGTTTAAAATCAACTGTCCATAAACTCTGTGCCAGAGGGACAGGTGATTACTTTTGCAGCTGGTGTCAAGGGGGGAAAAAAAACCCCTTTCATTTAAGCCAGTTACAGGGTTTAAAATCAACTGTCCATAAACTCTGTGCCAGAGGGACAGGTGATTACTTTTGCAGCTGGTGTCAAGGGGGGAAAAAAAACCCCTTTCATTTAAAGCTTATCTCTTTCTTACAAAACTTGGCCTTTTAAAGTTTATAGAACTATAAAGTTCTTTGTAGCTTATAATTACAAAACGAAGCCTTTTCTTAAAAAACTTAGCCTGACGCTGTCCTTTGGCCGTGTTCAGATGGCCCTAATTTCATCCAAGTCCTTGGGCTTGCCGTTGTCCTCGCTGGCTCTAGTCAGGTCTCTGCTCAGCGTTTTCAAAAGCCTCTGTATCACCCTGCAGAGTTGTTTAGCTCTCTCCAATGAGTAGGGACAGGGATTATATATAACTTCAGTTCCTCCGTGTGGAGACAGAGTGGTTAGCACGGGAACAGTATTAAATTCAATGGAAAATAAATACGTTTAATAATCACCAGCCAACAAGAAGCATCTATCTACAATAAGCAAACAGGATAATGAGTTCTATATAGCCGTGTCACCTAGGTTTTTAAGATAATTACAGAAGCTCAATTTAAAAACATACTTCAGTATTAAGTCTGTCAAGAACACTGTGTTCACTTCAGGAAACGGAAGAAAAATCCCTGCTCAGGGCTATCTCCCAGCATTGTGCGACCAGTAATGCACAGCCAGTTACACACGGACACGTGGTCACATTTATACTCTGACTTCAATTCTTGTCAGGCATAAGGCAATTGGTTAGAACCTACAGGGCTTGTGGTTTAAAATAGAAGCTCTGAAATGTATATACAAAACAGTATACCCACTGGCATAGTCTTATCTCCAAAGAAATAAATAGTCTCGTATCCATCGTCGGCAACGATTCCTAAGCAGTACCTCTTATCCCAGCCATCTGGGAACACATCGAAGCTTATCTGGCCTCCTAGGATAGACATGAACCAAGCAAACTTCGTTTTATTATAAGAACGCATTTCTGAGGGGAGAGTAAGTGAGGAAAAACTAAACTGGGTAAGATTTTTGGTAGAGGGAGCTTTGCAGAAGTCACAGAAATGTTATGAGACCCCGGAGTTAAGTCTTACGAGTACAGAAAGTGTTTTATAGGGTATCAGTTATTACAGTTGTGACTTACAGATTATTATTTACCCATTAAACAAATATGAAAGTCTTAGCACGTTCCCAAACACTGACTGCTCTCAAACAAACTGAACCTTTTTTTAAAAACTGCATTTAATCTTTTTATTTTTAGAAAGGAACTACAGGAATGAATACAGCCATCGGTGTATGTACAGCCGTGAAGCCTTATGCAAAAGACTTTCTAAAGCTTTCAGAATAAAAAAAGGAGGAAATCGGCCTTTTTAACACAGCCTAACAGGACAACAACTGTTCCAGTTCCAAATCCTTGGACTTTACCAATACATAAAAGCGTGATTCCCAGTCGAAGTGGGTGCCAAAAGGTATTTACAACATGCCTTAGGAGAGCTGTATTGGCAGTTCATTTCTGCCTTAGTGTTTCAATACCACAGCTCTAATGGCAACCATACTTTTTTATAATTCTGAAAAGTAATAATGTGGTAATATATTGGGGAAAGAAAAGGGAAAAAAAAATGCATGGAAAATTAATTCCCCCTTATTACCACTTTTCTCTTTAAGCTTGCACTTGCTTTTGGATTTTCTTTCCTCTCCTTCCTCCCACACAATGCAGCTACAGAACTGAAGAACCCAGGGCTACTGGAACAGTACTGATGTAGTACTTCTGATCAAAATTGATTCGCAGAAACAACTCTTGACTGATCAGAAGCATGTAATGTGTTTCAAAATGAGCAGAATCAGTCACACAACTGACATTAAAAGACAATGAACTGATGACAAGCAGTGAAGGTGTCTCTGTTGATGGATTTCAATTAAAATGTTCCAAATGAAAGCCTAAGAGGAAAAAGAGGCTTAGTCTTGCATGCAGTGCCTGCAACCACCCCCAGAGAGATAACTGTCACACAAATGAGATAGGATACGTCATATCCATAAGAGGATATGATTTATGTGAAACTTAAATTAAATGATGTTTTAAAGAAAATTCTTTTAAATGTGACACCTATAGAAAATGTGATACCTATAGAAAATGTGAGGCCTTTTCCTGCAAATTCTCTTCGTAAATCAGCTACGAATTTCTCTCTTATATGTTCCTTCTGTTTAAAAAAAAAAAGCAAACAACAAAACAAAACCAAACATCAGTTACATGCTGTGTTAATTCATCAATAAAAAGATAACCCAAAAAACCACCCCAAAAATATCCAAAGGTCTGAGTACCAGGACTAGTGTGATATAGCTATATTTTATCGTTACTGAAAGCATGCTGAGAATACTTCCACTTTAATCTGTTACCAACTTGTAAAAAAATAAGAGCAAAACTTCACACGCATGCTGCGATATTTGCTTTTCTATCTGACAATCCTGGAATACTAAGGAAGTATGCTTCAACTCCGGGTAAAATCCAGTTTTACAAATGGGGAGACTGAGGCACAGGAAGAGTCTCAAAATTGGTACCTATCTTCTGATGCCATACACTCCAAAAAGGGTATTTTCAGAATGTCTTGGGCTTAGATATCTTCCAGCATCCATTAACTGAGTCACAGGCAAAGACTGCTTTTGAGGAAATAGGTTTCAGTTTTTATATCGGGTCAGAAACAGTTGTTAACAGTGTAGCAGGGAACAGAACTCTGATATCATGGTCAGATTCATTTCAGCCTCACACATTTAGCTGTGTACAAAGGGAAATAAATGGTGAATAGTTTGACCTCAGCTTTTAAATTCTGCTTTAAAAGGCTTTATTACTTTTCTTGTCAACTTTTTAGTTTTATTGATTTGAATGGCTATAGGCTGGTACACTAAGGAGCACTCCAGATAAGTATGGTTTTATCTACCACAGGGGTTTTCAGGAACCCCGTGTATAGAGGTAGGATGTTCGGTACTCTGGATATAGGGTTAAAAGAAACATGAGCCAAACCCACCCTGCTGCAAGTAATCATTGTTAACTATTGCAACAAAAAGCTATTGTATATTTCCTGAAGTCTGAACTAAGAAGTTAGTTAAACCACATGGAACAGATTAAAATGAAAAAAATCACACAAAGTATAAAAGCTTTTGAAAAATCATAACCTGGCCATAACTGCCTCTTCCAGAAGAACTGGATATTTTTCAAGAGTTGTAACTCACTTTATCAAGTTCATAGAACTCAACTCGTTCTTCCTGGCTGCAGCTTCTTCCAATGGGGGACACATTTAACATCCCGTTTCGGAACTCAATAAAAGTGCCCCTGAAAAAAAAAAACTGATTGAGACAGAAAATAGTTGAATTCAAAATACTGAATATCACAAAGAACTTTCGTTTAATTCTGAAGACAATGGGAATCAGATGCCTCCTTCAGCCTCTCATTGCATGCATAAAAACCAACAGGCAGGAACCAAAACCTCTGGCATCAAGAGTCTTTTGGACTTTTATTTGAATCTGGCAACCTCAACATCATCCTTACTGACTTTTTAAAGTATGATTTTGTTTCAAAAGTACGACTGGAGCATCTTGTCAACCCAATTCTCAGACCCTGACAGGCCAGTCTGTCAGCTTTGGGGTGAAACGGCAATTCTTAGAGCAATCTTGACAGTGTTTCTAGCTAGCCTCACATATGGTATGTATCGGTGTCTTGAGCAGCTGCGCCCTCACGTCACATAGAACTGATCTTACTGCATGCTTCTGATCTCTGGAAAACATTATGCTGCTGAATTCCAAACATGTCAAGGAAACACTCCCGCTTCCAAACTGAACTTCCTTCCCTCTTAAATAAAAATGCTCAATCAGTATTTCAAATCCTGTGCTCCATTTGGGAGCTTGTCTTTGTTGTATGCATGGATTGAGCTCTGTTTCATGTATACAGTGTTCCTAAAACACAAATTATTCATTTTTTGCTGAGCAGCCTGCTTTACATATTGATGCTCAACACGGTAACACGGAGAATGTGGTGACACCGAGATGCGTGTACGCACCTACCTTTTCTTTGGCAGTTTAATCTTCGCAATATAACTCAGGCAGTAATTGATTAGATCTTGAAGTATGTCCTCACCCAGGTGACCCTGAATGCTCTAACAAAATAAATACCATTCAACCAAGGGTCCAGAATTTGAGATTCCAAAAACAAGTCACATGGAAAACACAGACATTGGATAATCAGGCATGGTTAGTACCACAAAGAAACATGCCTTCAACAACTAACTCTCAGCTGATGCACATGCGGTACTAATGAAAGGCTCTCTTTTTTTTTCTGTTTACTTTGGTTTTTTTAAACCGTAACACCAAACTCTCATTTAATACGCTCCCTACTAGTACTTGCTTCAGAAGGAAACAGTGTGGGCCAAAGACAGCAGACCTAAACAAAAAGCTGCAGTTAACGTCTACTGTAGCCAAGCGTGAAGAAATGGAGATCGTTACTGCAGTAAACTGGAAACCACTGCTCAAGTCAGCAATTTCAGCCAGGACCTCTTTGAATTTTTTTATCCCCATTACTTATGTTGAACTGATGAAGGTGATTAGGGTATCTAGAATCAGATGTACGTTTATATTAATTTAGAGTATTTACCTTCTAGCTTATGCAACGTATCAGAATGCGCACTCTGAATTAATACTACAAAGCAGCTACAAGAGGTCTACAAGAAGCTTTCTGAACCCTAAGGCCCAACAGACATCAGCTATGAAATGCCGTGTTCCATAGGACCTCCAGGAGCAGAGGGCTTGGCCACATTTCCTGTGGATAAGCTGAGGGAAAGGCTCTTCCAGGATTTTCACTGTTCTTATTCGATCAGATGCTCCGGACTCCAATAGCTTTTGGTTTTGAGAATACCCCAAAGAATAAAGCTTAAGGTGCAGATTGTCATTACATGAATCAGAGCGCCAAGTGAATGACCTGTTATAGAAGTAACACATGAAAATAGCAGCGATTTTGGCCTTAGTTAGAAGGGTGATTATAGACGACCACACTGTAGCAACAAAGCAAAATCTTGTTTAGAAAATTTCTCTTTCACATTACTGGAAATTTCACACTTACCTGCTTGCTCAAGAATTTCCCATCTTTGTATGCTACAAGACCATTTTCTGGAAAAACGTAGTCAAATTTTTCAACCACTACAACCAAACAAAAAGGCAATACCTTGTAATTTCCCCTGTATGTTTAATGCAGAATTCCCTTACGCAGCAAATAGGTTAAAATACAGCAAACATTAGATCATAAAGCATGAAAGATTCAGCAGCATAACATCGAGCACAAGACCAAAACCACTCTCATTTCCCTCCAAGATTAACACACACCTCAAATCACATGAAGTCTTTCAGTTAAGTTACCTGTATTTTTGCTTAAAGGCTCTTCCTCTCCTGCAAGTACGTCTCTCTGCATTAAACGTAAGGAAGTGACTGAACACCTCCAATAGTACAAAAACCTGGCACACAGCCTGGCTAGAGAGCCGGTCAAATGCTGCTATTTTAGGTTTGTTTTCTCAACATTACTAGTCGACGGGAGATGTCCAAGAGCTGTGAGAATCTTACTAAAATGCAAGATGATACGGCTTACTGGAGACCACTTGTAAGCCAAACAAATTCTGAGTTATTTGGGCATTACAGAAGGCTATCAGTGGCATCAATTAAGTAAAGAGCGTTAAAGATGGTCTTTCATACAGAAAAGGAAATGCCTCTCAAAGGACTAAAGCGAGAGTCCATCTCTGCATCATAATCCAATCCCACAGTTAGCAAAATCAGATCCTTCAGGGATGGACATCTGAGCAGCCTGCACACGTGTATCTTAGGTACATAATTCCATTTTAAAATGACAATGTTAAACTGCCCTCCTAAGGCACTGTCACAAAGTCAGGATTTCGCTACTCGTAACTATCCCTCAATGAGACACCGAGATACCCGTAAAATCCAAGCACAGGTTGCAGTTGCCTGTGAAGAGCTTTTCACAGATTAAGTGCAACACAACAGAAACGGGAAAAAAGTTTAAAGCAAGGAAGGAGGAAAATGAAAGGGGTTTAACCTACATTTAACCTTCACAACTTCCTTGTAAGCAATTCAGTGTAAGGGATTGCATCAGCCACTATCCTTACCGTCATCGCCAAGCTGCTCCTTAATCTTTCCAAAATCTGAACCACCCACGACTCCAACTTTCACCTTCTGACGCAACCTCTGCAGGAACGCGGCCATCTCTGCTGTGATTTTCTAGGTTCCAAAATAAAAGAATTAGATTTGTCGGTATTCTTACCACGAGACCAGCATCTCTATTTCCCAATAATTATTAAGGACCAGCAGTACCGTGCAGAGCTTTAAGAAAAACGGAGGGTTTTTTTTTTTTTTTTGCCTTAAACGGCAAATCAAGTTCGCCCATCAAGTATCGCGGCAACCGTGATGTGCTTGTACACTCTGTCCCCTCAGGGCTAACGGCCCTTAACTAAAAGCCCGTGCCCGCCCAGCGCCGAAGCGCCCTCCGTGCCAACAACCCCCTCCGGGCTGGGAGCCCGGGAGCCCTGCCCCGGCGCCTCAGACAGCCCCTCGCCAGGGCACGGCGCC